>NC_033622.1:11987475-12102102 GCF_001540865.1 Ananas comosus
CAAATTTAAAATTTTTAAAAAATTAAATTATTTAGAATAAAATTTAGTAAAAAAAATATCATTTGTAAACAGTAGAATAAAATTTGTCAAATATGCATAAGGGCAATTTTGGAATAGACTATATTTCATTGTTAAGATTACTAAATTTTATAAACTGAACCAAACATATTAATGCTATAAACACTATAATCTAGTATTACATTACTGTATTAAACCAAACACGTTAATGCAGTATCAATAGTAATATCATTTAGAAATCTAAAATACCTATATATTAATAATATATGAAAAAAAAAATTTGATAGAATGGTGCCCAATGTGAAACTATTTTATTCACCGTCCATTATGTAAATTGAATGAATTTTAAAGCCGTGTGATCAGTAGATAAGAAGGTAAGACGATTTAATGTCCAAAAAATTGCGCCCACTATTTTATTCACCCAATTTCTCCCCAATATCTCCTCCTTCTCTCATTCTAACAACTCATCAAATTTGATGGATGGTTAGAAAGTTATGAGTACAAAAACTGCTGTGCTCCTAATAGTACAGTAACCCTGCTCTATATATATATATATATATATATATATATATATATATATCTTGATTTCACACGTGCAACCGTCCATTTTTCTCCTCCATCCCCACCACCGTCAGAAATCCAGCTGGCCTTTCTTGTCCTTCCCACACATTTCTTCTCCCCACCTCTTGCATATAATGCTGTTTCTTGTCAGCCTTGTATTTGCTCACAACAACCATGGATTTATCCTTCTCAGTTGGTGCACAAAATTACTCCCTGCGCCGGGCGTAGAAGTACGTCTGACATACCGAACTTTCACAAACCAAATAACGATCTTTTCTCTAAGATTTCAGAATATATAAAACTTTTTATACACGGGCTCGAGAATTTAACATTCAAAATTTTGATTTTAAGATGTATGTGTGTGACTGATCGTCCCTAGTGCAAGTAGCAAAAGGCTTAGTGGTTGGTACCCGAGACCCAAATTTGAATTCTAGTTGATTCATATTTCCAGTTAAGTTTATTTTTAAATGAAATAAACGAAATGAATGGCATTCTATCTTTCTCTCAAAATATGTGTGTGTGTGTCTGTGTGTGTGTACAGAGGGTGCAGGCAATAAACTCCTCTTGTTGGTGGCGGCTCTCTGTCGGTAGTATGGAATCTGTGGCATTTACTCCAACGAGTATTTTATAGAGTTAGAAGCAACTAATGCTCAATTATATGATAGAAATATAGAATAGGAGATTCGAGTCCACAATGGTCTATGGGTGCGTTTGGTTCGCGCTATCTTTTAAGATTTCTAGTAATGCAATAGGAATAAAAAAAATATGACGGTGTTTGGCTAAACGCACTAAGTAATCTAGTTGGTAATATTAGATTTACTTGGGAATGAGATTCATTCCAAAGTACTAATTTCATTACCTTGAAGGAGGACGGATATCCTCATATTAATGGATTGGGGTAATCATAATATGTCTAATTTTTTTCTTTCTCCCTACCTGCTGGCTAGTTGGTATTATTTTTCTTTACACTCTAACCTCATATCTCTCTCTAAACTTCTTTTTTTTTTCTTTCTAAACTTTAACTCTTTTTCTCTCTCTAAACTAAGCTCTCTCCCCCCCTCTTTTTCTAAAATCTCAACTCTCACTGCCTCTAATCTCGACTCTATTTCTCTTCATATTTCTTTAATTATGCTCTTTCTCTCTAATCTATGTTCTCTCTTCCTTTTTCTAAAAAAATGTTGAAATTTTTTATCGCATTATCTAAAATTAATTTTAAAAAATAAATTAATTGTATATTTTTGATAAACTTAAATAACATGACTAAATAATATAACCGTACGAACCAAACACAGGAATGCCACATTCTTAGTAATAGGATGAATAAAAATAAAATTCTCGGAAATCTTTTTATTACTAGTAATTTTTTATAGTGCGAATCAAACACACCCTATAAGTAATGCTACATCCATGAACACATCCATAAACTTCTTTATGAACAGTAGTTGACATATTTCATTTCCCATAATCTACAGCTATGTTAATAAGTTGAGCATTACTTCATCAAATAGCACTTTATGAAACAACACTATGTATTCCCAGAGAACTAGAACAGTACGGTCGCGTATTTCCTGCAATCGTCTACATGATTCTCATGTTGAAGAATAAACAAGGAAATACAAATAAACAAGAAATGAATCGTGGGACTTAAATGAGATTAGCAGTAGTAATAAACCAAGTAATTATCCCATCTTGTATATAAAATACAACCCATCCTTTACAGAATACAATATGGAATAGCAATTATGCTCTTGGGCTATGAGCTCTTGCAACAAAATTTAGCCCAAGAATAAAAGAACTAGTAATAAGGATAATTCTATCAACATATACATCAGTTGTATGTTCACTTTGCACCTAACCCTTGTGTGGTGCCATTTCGCATGGCGAGATTTGTCTCGTTGCTTTCCTGTAGAGGTTCATAACTTTTCAATGTTTGAATAAAGAGCAAAAAAAAGCAAAAAAGAGCAGCAAGGTTTCGAGCAATGTAACTAATCTTTCAATTTCATGATGCATACATTGGTCCTGATCATGTGTACTTTATCCAGATCATAAAAGAACGATCACACCATAATACATCACGGAGCTTTACAGGAATCTCAGCTGTAAAAAATGACATGCTCTAATTATCATTGTGTATAAATCGGTGCCTACCTGATCTCGGTCATAGTGTGATGGCACTTTCATCCTACTTAGCATATACATGGCACTGAAATCGTTCCCTACGCAACAACCACGTACCACAATACGACATGTTCATGCATTGCTAGTTCCTGATATTCCCTCATGGCAAAGAAACTACTAGGTTTGAACTCTCCAGATCTATGCTATAACTGTTGATAGACTTTCTGAACGCAAAATGAAGAAATGTCTCGTGCCTTCCGAAAATGCTAACACTATCTTAGAATGTGTGATGTTTTGTCCAAAGTCAAAGGGAAAATTAAGAGTAAAACATAAAAAATAAAATAAGTGTGCTCTCTTGACTTTCCAAACAAACAACCAATAGAAGAGGCCAACATACCAACACACTAATACAAATA
The DNA here is from genome assembly GCF_001540865.1 of Ananas comosus. Taxonomy (NCBI): domain Eukaryota; kingdom Viridiplantae; phylum Streptophyta; class Magnoliopsida; order Poales; family Bromeliaceae; genus Ananas; species Ananas comosus. The sequence continues at coordinate 11,990,589 of NC_033622.1, forward strand.
TGCATCCCTTTCAGGATTCATTTTACTACTATAGACAGAATGAGGTAAAATATTCAAAAAAAAAAAAAAAAAAGATACCTCCAGTCTTATTTTTGCTTCAGTATCAAACGCTTTGCATAGAATCTCATAGCTTTTCTCAGCTCCAATCTGCCAAAGAAAGTAAACCACTAAAGATATGACTGATTCCAAACTAGCAAAACGAGCTGAAGACAGAAAAGAAAAGCTTTACCAGTGGATCCACCCGTGATGGTGAAATACTTGAAACCACATATCTGACAAGAGAAAAATGATTATCTAAGTTACATATGTGTAAAATCTGCAAAAAAAGCCCAGTTTTACAAAGCAATCCTCAACAAACACAACGTCTCAGAGAAACTGGTACAATCACAGCTGCTAATAGTTTACCTGAGCTTATTCATATAGAAATTCATGGCTGCTACATTAGTTTTCTGTACTGTCAGCATCACAGCTCCAACTTGGTTCTGCAAAACATGTACATGAAACATAGCACAACAAGGCTTTGTCAACTGTACCTAGAGACACCAGCTTGTCATATGAACTTTATGAAGCAGCCAAAGAACTAAAAACCATATAAGAGTGACTACACAAGCTGTATCAACCTCTTTAGGAGGATTCAGTTTGGTCCCCAATGTTTCAATTCTCTATTGGTAGACTAAACCCTGAATTCACTTGCAATATTATTGTTGCCACTAAATTCCTTAGTTAAATTGGACGAAGATGCCAAGTAGCTGCCATATTCGAAGCCCATATGTTGCTTACGTGGCAGTTAGATGACAAGTATGTTGTTCTCTCTGTCCAATTTGATGGAATTTGCCAGAAATGGTATATTGCAATGAAATTATGAAATGCAAAGGCAAAGGATCCACACAAAGGTCGGGGACCAAATCCGAAACTGCACTAAGACGTTGAGAACAGCTGGTTGCAATTTACTCATAATAAAATATAACAAGAAAAGGACGATCGCATGCAACTGGGAGAAATGTTTATTACCCCAAATGACACAAGATGTGGTTGAAGCTGATAACATCATCAACAATATAGAATAAAGCCCCATGTCAATAAATGCCAATATATTCAAAAAAGAATTGTCACTACCTTTCGAGCTATAAGTTCAATTAGCTGCATTAGAAATTTTCCTAATCCCTTCCCTTGAGCACAAGATTCGAGCTGTAGTTCATACACATAAACAACAGGTACATCTTCCTCGACAATAAATCGGTAATGTACAAAACCAGCAAGACGGTCTCCACCTGCTTTTTCATCAGCTTTTAGAGATTTCTCATCAGGAGTTGAATTTGGAAATTCTCGCACAAATATATATCGTGCTTCTGGGGCAATCATTTCCCTGCGTTTCACTTTCTCTTCCATAGGCCACTCTGAACCATACATACCCTCCATATTGGCCTAGATAATTGAGTCAGTAGTTTATATCACTTGCCAATGTAAGCAAATCAAGCGAATGTCGCAAGAAAATGGACATCAGAATTCAACTATGTTTACCTTAAGGAGATTTTGTATATACTTCTTTATAAGAGAGGAGAGTTGGTCTCCAGACCCCGACTCTAAATAGACTGAAAGACCTGATTGTCAATATAAAGAAAAGTTACTTGCACATAAAAGAACAAAAGTTCAGTAGAATAGACGGTAACAGGATCAGATTGAGAAGGAGAGACGTCAAATAAATCCCCTTTATTTCGAATTTTAACTTAAATTATCCAATCGAACAAATAGCCATCATCAAAAGATCAAGCGCCATGCATGCAAAGATATATAACTTATTAGCTCTACTGACAGTACTATAAACCTTAGAACATAGAGCACCGGGTTAAGAAGCAAGAAATTTTCTTTTAAAGTTTCTATATTCTGATATTATTGGTTACCATTTCGATTGTACTGACAGAAGGGTGGAAAAGAAGCTAGATGATCCTTTACAGCTGCTGCCTTCTTAATAGTATCGTCAATTGCCTTTTTCTTCTCCAACACCTGCACATAATCAAAATAGCATCAATAGAAGGACGCGACCAAGTATTCCCAGAGCGCATATTCAAATTTGTTGCATGCTGCGAAAATCAATTATCCCTGAACAATTCTTTTTTACAAGTGAAAGTTAGCGAAAATGAAACAAACAGCATAAGTAAATCCTAGGGTGCTGATGTTCAAATCTTATATTTCCTTTAAAATAACTTCTACAACAAAATTTTACTCTGATTTATTAACATCAGTAGTAGAATCTATGTCGAAGATGTTTATGGGTAAAATGTTCTTTCCTTGGACTAACGTCGGCAAAATCTGTGTTAAACAAATGATTAACATACACCAATGGACGCTTAAAACCGCATGTACAAGAAACAGGATTTTGAATCATTTTCATCAAAATCTGTTAAGTCTGAGTCTTCACATGTAAGATATTCTAGTTGTGTTTGAGCGAAAAGCTTGCATATAGAACTATTGACATTAAAGAAAAATACACATGAATTCAAGAAACAAACTTTAAACCCAAAAAACAAAGTTATCGGCATATATTAGGAAAAATTGGCAACAAGAATGCGTGAAAATCATCCCAACGACCCACATCAAGCTCCTAAAATGAAAATCACGAAATGCACAAACTAGTCCAAAATCAATAGTCTCCTCCAAATAAAGTCACCAGTATTGGAAACCACACTATGTAGTTATGACCTATGAATGGAAAAGAAGCTTCTTTTTGTGTGTGTGTGTGTGTGTGTGTGTCTCTAGGGCAAACCAAATTTAGCAAGAAGTGTAGAACATAACCAAACAAATTTAAAAATGAATAAGTGCTCACAATTACTCAAACAACCAATGTAATTGAACATGGTAGCAGCACAACCCTCAAATTTTACAACTTTAAACTCCCAACATCTACAAATCTCTAACTAGTCAAAAATAAATAAATAAATAAGTAAAAATCAAATCAGTTAACAACCGAATCACAGTATCAGGAAAATTACACGCCATTTCTCTCACACATACAGAATCCAATAACACTAAAAATGAAAAAAAAAAAAAACACACACACATATATATATATATATAGAGAGAGAGAGAGAGAGAGAGAGAGAGAGAGAGAGAGAGAGAGGGAAAGAGACCTCCTTTCTCCTAATCTTCTTCTCCTTACTGTTCTGAGCCCTCTTCGACTCCATCGCTGGCAAAACCTCTCACTTCACTCTCCCAGGAACCCTCAAAACCCCCACCCCCACCCCCACAAGCGAAACCCCAAAAGCCCAACACATCGATCGGCTTCCTCAAGAAGCACCCATATAGGATTCTGCTTCTGCTTCTTTTAAAAGCACTTTTCTTGTCTCGCTCTACTATACACCGCTCCCCCTTTCGGCGATTCCTTAATAAAGGCATCCGACGCGGGGCCGCGGGGGAGCGAATGGGAGAGGAGAGAGAAAAAAACCAAAACCAAAAAAAAACAAAGAGAGAAAGAGAAAGGGGAAAAGCACTTGTTGCGGAATAAAGTTGGCGGGCCCCACTAAGGGTCTGTTTGGTTGCACGCATTTGCAACTGTACTGTAGTTACAAATGCATACAACTTTAATTTCTGTGTTTGATTTAATGCAGTTGAGTTTAACTGCTGCAGTTGCAACTATACAAAAAGTTGCAGATGCTACAATTGGAACTACATCCAAATTGGTTGCAGTTCCAATTGCAGCAGTTGGTGAGGAATAGAATCACCCACAAATTAATAATAATAATAAATAAATAAATAATATATATATAGGGATAAATAAAAATACTTGTAAATAAACTCATACTAATAAAATTTTTTAGGCGATACAAGTTTTATGCAAAAAATTAAAATTTTTAAATTTATTTTATTCAAAACATAAAAAATAAATTTTTTTTCTAAATTTTTATAGAATATAATTGTGTATGTCAACCTAATAAGTTTTAGTTAATTATAATTATTAAATTTGATTAAAAAAAATGAGAGAATCGTTTAAATTTTTAAAGTTTGATTTACATATTAAAATTAAATAAATTAAAAATTTTAAATATATTGATTGATAAGTTGAAGAATTATTGAAAAATATAAAAATATTATATATATCCACTTATTTATTTATAGATAGTAATATATATCCACTTATTTATTTATAGATAGTAAATTTAAATGATTAATAAAATTATATAATTATTTTATATATAGTGAAGGTAATCTCACCCATCTATCTAAAGAGGTGATAAGATTTACAAATATAACTATCAGCTTCAAATTACCAAACAAAAAAAATGCAACTGCAACAATTGTTTCTACACAAAACCAAACAAACTATATGTACTTATAACTGCTGCATTTTCAATTGCATGCATTTTCAACTATATTGTATTTACAACTACATCCAACCAAACGGCCTCTAAGTGCGGTAAATTAATCGAGCTGTTCACGAGTCAGCTCGTATTCGTCTAAAAATGAGCTCGAAACGCAAACGAGCCGAATATAAGCTGAAATTTTTATCACGTTTAATAAAGAAGTTGAAAACGAGCCGAAACAACTCGAATATATATATATATTATATTTATATAATTTATTTAATTTATATTTATATTTATAAATAAAAAATTATATATAATATATATTTAATATTTAATTTTTAGTAAAATAAAAATATAGAGGGGAACTCAATTATAAAAAGACTAATTTATATGTGAAGTTTTAATCATTAGATCAAAGTCTAATGGATAAAATTTTATAAATTTATTTTTCATATATATCCAATCTAATCTTTTTAACTTATTATTCGTCAGCAAGTTCGTACTCGATTTATTTATTCAACGAGCTGAATTTTTTGTGTCGATGCTCTAACAAGCCACCCTAGGCCCCACCACACCACTACGAGTAATTGTGCCTGCACCGGGTGTAAAAGTATATTACACACACCACGTTTTTAAACTCTATTATATGAGAGGTTTTTAAGTCAACGTTAATTTATTGAAGACGTTCTGCAACCCTTACGCATGTTCTCGTAATGGCTAAAAGCACAATTTTATATTTTAAAAGGTACAAAATTTTAAAATAATTTTAATTTTTGTGCATAAAATTGTAGGAGCAACTGTTATAACACAAGTATGTTTCTCTATCCGCGATTATTATCGCAATTTTATAAAATTAAAGAAAAAATTTTAAAGTGTTTTGAAATATTAAACCTTTCAAAGTATAATAATAAATTTTGTATGCATGGTAGTTTTATAATTAAATAATAATTATTTTATAATTGTTATTTTTCAAAGAATTTCATGCCTAAGTAATAGGTTTCCTAAAAAAAATAGGAAAAACTTCAAAAAAAAACCGTGTGATTTCACACTTTTTATTTTAGTACCATATGGTTTAAAGTGTATCAAATTAGTACTCTGTGGTTTTATTTTTGTATCAAGTTAGTATCCTGTGGTTTTATTTTTTTATCAAGTTAGTACCCAGTGGTTTAAAAATTACAGGGTACTAAAGTGATAAAGTGCGAAACCACAGGGTACTAACTTGATACACTTTAAACCACAGAGTCCTGAAGTGAGAACAAGTGAAACCACAGGGGGTATTTGAAGTTTTCCCAAAAAAATATAGGCTCCTTAGAGATGTTGTAACCATATCTATAAATTATATTTTAATTTTAAGATATTTATAATTAAATAATAAATATGTTTGTATAGAGTATGCATGTACACTGATTTTCTTAAAAAAGATAATTATTCATTCTCCATGGTTGATTTTTTTAAAAAGATAATTATTCATTCTCCATGGTTGATTTTTTAAAAACACATCAATAATAGATTTTCAAATACATTAATTTTTTTTGGTCAAAATGTATGAAATTTATTGGAACTATAGAGCATTTAGATTTAACAATCTAATCATTTAAAACTTTAATTTTGTTACCTAATCTTTTAATTTCTTTGATCTGAGTCAGTCAACAGTATTTTAACTTTAAATTTTGAATACATCGTTTATCTTTACATATTTAATTAATATAATTCTCGCAATTCTCACAATTATAAGTTTACTAAAGTAAACAATTAGCTGAAATTATAAGTTTACTAGAATTCTATTGACTGATTCAAATCAAAACAAATTGAAAGATTGGATAGTAAAATAAATATTTTGAAAAATTGAGTAGTCAAATTCAAATGAGTCATAGCTCAGATAAGTTTCGTATATTTTCTCTTATATTATATGTAAGTAATGCTACTGGTGCACCTCAAAGTGGGGTGTATATTTTACGGAGTGTGTGTACACCGGGTGCAGGAAACGATTTCTCCCGCTACAGCTAATATTCGCCGAGTCTCGGGGGATGCGACAAGGACTCGTAGTTTGGGTTTAGGGTTTAGAGCTTTTGGGCCCGTTGGCCCCGCTACAGAACAAATTTACAATGGCCTCTTTGGAGGCTTTAACTTGTTTTATAAGTTTTTTAACTCCGGATCCGGCCTGAAATGATTTGGCCCGGATTTTCGGGCTTACTCCTCAGGCCCGATCCAAATTAAAATTCGACCCGATAGGGCGGAGATCGGGCCTATTTTTTAACAGCACATATCTTCTTAGCACGATTGCCACGCGTGCATAGGTTTTTTTTACCAACTATTCCTAGCGCAAGTGGCAAAACACTTGGTGGTTAATACCCGAGAACTCAAGTTTGAATCCTAATTGATTCACATTAGTAATAGTTTAGTTTTGAAATTTGATCCGCGAACCTTCTCAAGTACTGTTTGATGAGACGGGTTTAGAGAGTCTACAAGCTATGTAAAAAAGACATTATCTTCCAAAAAAAAGTTTATCACAACTATTAGTTAAGAACAATGCTACATGTATACCACAATATATAAAGTGTAAATCCTACATTTGAGCCATCCAAAGGCTAATGCACTAGCTAATTTTCCTTATCTTTTTTTTTATAATTTTAAAAACATGCAAGAAGAACTTTAGATGGGTATGTTTGAAATGTACACCTTACATGTAAGTGTGCCTAGTAATATTTTTTATTAGTTAAAGCTGCGTGTATGTAAAGACCAGACCTACTAATAATAATTTGTTGGGCTCAAATAACAGCCCTTTTATATTATCTGATGTAGGATTATTAAGATGTCATATACTCCCCTCATTTAGGTCTTGACGTTCTTATCCGCCCAACCAAATAATATGCATAGTCCAGATTCACCAAGCCGATGTGAGATGAATCTCACACTTTCGGGTGGTTATTAGGCTCTAATATCAAACTGTAATGACCCAACTCGTCAAAAATAATAATTAATCTGGCTCAAACAACTGACCAAAACTGATTAGTTTCAGTTATTATTATTAGTATGTCTATTAATTACAAACTCATCACACGTTCTCATATTATCTAATGTGAGACTATTGGAATGTCACAATATAACTTTGGAATGTTCTCGAAGGCAATATTTATATATCACATTGTCACATACCAAACTATTCCTAATACAAATGGTAAAGAATTTGATGGTTGGTGTTCGAGATTTCAAATTTGAGGCCTAATTGTTTCACATTTTCAACTAAGTTTATTTCTAAAAAAAATGAACGAAACTGATAGCATAAAAATATAAAATACAAATTGGAAAAACTTAGAATTATTTAATAGCAAGTATAATGTTTGATTTATCAAATATAGTTTTAAAATATTTGGGAGTTACGAAGAAAGGAACATTAACAGATTTTAACAGATTTTAACAGATTTTTATTCATATCAGAGTATTTATTAGCGACAGAGCTATTGAGGGACCCCATATTATAAATTTTAGAAGGCTAAAGTACTCTTTTATTTATTTTTCTTTTTGTTTTTTAAAAAAGCTTGTGCCGTATACATAATACATCAATCTTTTATTATAACTAGCTTTTCATCTGTGCGATGCACGGCTAATATAATAATATAAAATAATAAAAGTTATTACGTAATAGATAATAGAGCATGCTTGTGCCGTATACATCAATCTTTTATTATAATTTGATTTAATAAAATTTATTTTTTTAAGATTATGTATTCTTGGTCACCTTCGGACAAACCAAATTCTGACTTTGTCCCTGGTATTTACTGAGGCTCGTGGGAACATCAGTAAGTATCCCTATTATTAATATTAATACTATATATAAAAGAGCAAATAATAAATTTGAATTTATCAAATTTTCTTCTATAATTCTCCTCTGTTACCCAAAAAGAGTCTATGTTTAGAATATTTTTAAATGCTTCTTTTTAATTTATCAATCAATATAATTTAAATTTTTTAATTTACTTAACTGTAACACATAAATCAAACGTAATAAAATTTACTATTGTTCTCTCTTTTTCTCCTTTAAAAGTAGATAATTAAAATTTAAATAAAATTCATATTTTTTACATGCACATTAAATTCTACCAAAATATAAAAATAGAATTATTTTTCAAAATTTTAAATAATGTTTTTTTTAAAAAAAATTTATGCAAAGTGTGCATTACACGTGCAGTTCTACTAATTTATCTGAATGAATACAATTAATTTTTTATGATGGCAACTTGGAAGTTAATTATGATATTTTTATTTCAAAGTATTAGCTGGGAAAAAAAAGTCACATTATTTATAAACCAAAGTTATTTATAAACCAAAGTTATTGGCCGGTCATAATTTAATACAATCCACGTACGATATCGATCATGATTTATCATAGATATTTATTATATGTTAATAAATATCTCAATGCTAATTCTAATTCTAATCTCTATATAAAATTTAGGATATTTTAAAGGTATCAATATTTAAGATTTGAGATATTTAAGGGTTTCAATATTTTATAAATACGTTGCCCTTCTCTCTCTCTCTCTCTCATTATTCATAATTTAAGGTTTTTTTTTTTTTTTTTGATTCGTGACGTAAGACATAGGCATAAGAGAAAGCAAGATATGTGCAAGATCTAGAAATGACAAGGACGATTCAAGTAGGCTAGTAAAACAAGCAATCTGATCTGATTTCGATTTCTGGATTCGTTGGTTATTCAGTTTGTAAGTTTTCGCTGCCCTCTAATTCCAATAGTTATATTCTTAGAAGAAAAATGTCATTATAGCACTTAAAAACTGCCCTCTTCATTTCACTATTAAAAGTAGAGGTGAAGTAGTTATTATTTTACAGTAAATGCTTAATTCCATTATTTGTAAATTAAATCACTCGCAACTTTTTCAAAACTTTATAATTGACTCCACCCTAAAGGGTGACAAAATCAATGCAGGAGAGAAAGAGAGAGAAAATTATAAAAAGCTAGCTACTCTAATTTCTTTTATCCTTTTTGCATTAGTGTAAAATTTTTTTACTAAAATAAATAAAAACATAGAATGACTACAGCTTCGAACTTATTGACTTGGGATAACAAACAGCGAGGGTAAATTAATTTTTACATAAATTTTGTTCAACGAAAAAGTCATTGTTATCTTAAAACTAGTTACGGGCAAACAAAATCTAAAAATCATAATCTAAAAATCAGAACAAACAAACCGACCCTCCCTAGAGCAAGTGGCAAAGTGCTTGGTGGTTGGTACCCGAGACCCAAGTTCGAATCCTAGTTGATTCATATTTTTAGCTAAGTTTATTTCTAAATGAAATAAACAAAGCGGGTAGCGTGTTATTTATCTCTCAAAAAAAAAAAAAAAAAAATCAGAACAAACAGAGCTATACTCTTTAATCTAAAAATCTGTTGTGACCAAACAATTAAGCCCATGGCCTTTTTGTATATTTACTAACATATATAAATAGCTCAAAGAGTAAATCTTTATAGTTTAAATGCTTTACGGCAGGAATTTATTTACTTATTTTATTACTTCTTTTAGTACTAAAAATTTAGATTGTTTTTTAATTTTTAGATAATAAGGTGTAAGTACGTCATAGAATAAGGGTCCATCTGAAATTATAGGGAGATTAAATTACGTGCGATAAAAAAATATTATCAGGAAATGCTATGTTTGTTTTCTAAATAATATCGTGTTTCACGTATCCTAATATATTGAATGCTATATATTTTCTATGGTCCTAGCAAAAAATATTAAAAGTATTAGTGAAGTTACCCGCACATTACTGCGAGCTAATACTATAAAAAAAGACAAAATATTGATAAAGTAACAATTTTAAAATTTTTGAGTTGTAATGAAACATCAATAATAAATAGTATGAGAAAAAAGAGTATGGAAATATTTTATTTTGTTTTATTAATTTTTTTTATAAAAGTGATTTATTCAGATTATAATAGACCATATGAATACATTAATTATAAAGTGAGCATGTGAGAAGATGAAACATCAGGTGGAGATGGAAGATGGGAGACGAAACACCAAGGAATGAAAAGGGGGGAGAAGGCAACGGTGAAGGAAGAATTGCCACGTGGTAAAGTTATGAGGAATAATCTACAGGTATAGAGGTATAGATATATACTAGTGCAGAGACCCGCGCGATGCAGCGGGTAGATAATAGAAGTAAAATTTAAAAATTTTAATAAATTTTATATTTACGATTTATTGATATATAGAAAGCTATAAAATATTAAGTACAGTTAATTTATATGACTAAATTTACATAGTAAGCAGAGGCCCCCGCGCGGACCGACTCAGCGAACACTTATATAGGTCGCGGCTCGGCTTCGCGGGACGATGCTTCTTGAAGGAGACAATGTTCTTCAGAGGCTCTTCTTCTTCGTCTTCTTCTTCTTTTTTGTTAACACAATGAGAGAAAGAGGGAGATGAGTGCAGAGTAAGAGATTAGACGATGATATTTTTTTATGGTGCATGTAAAAGAGTTACAAAAGAGAGGGGGTAGGAGATAAATTAATGGAGGAGGGGAGTGGTGCATGTAAAAGAATTACAAAAGAGAGGGAGTGGGAGATTAATGGAGGAGGAAAGTGGTTAAAGTTATAAAATAGAATCTTAATATGGTGCATGTAATTAAATATTGCATGTAATTAGAGTAGTGGTGAGGTGAGTTAGGCGTTAAGAAAAGAAGAAGGTGATTTGATTTAAAGTTGGATTTAAAGTTACATATAATTAAATGTTGTAACTTACATATAATTAGAGGAGTGGGGAGGTGAAGAATTGAGAGTTGAAAAGAGGAGAAGGTGGTTTGATTTAAAGTTGGCTATGAGAAGTAAGAATAACATGCCACGTGGCAAAAAGTATTGTGATTTTATATAGATTTATAGATCTCTACGTGCTTTCACTGTAACTTTTGTTTTTCCACTACCAACATTAAATGAATCTTAATACCAAATGACTCCGGAATATACTGAAAGTCTTATTTTTAGAAAAATTTTCCTTCTACACTCAAAAAAAAAAAAAAAAAAAAAAAATATTAATGTAATAAAAAAAAAATCTTAAATAAAAAAGGTGTAAGGTATATATACATCGTGCACCCATTTGTTAGTTATTGTCACGGTGTCAAATTCCTGTAGACAACATAAATTGTGCCTCCAGGCAGCATAAATGGTTCACATCGGTAGAGCAACTGCCCACTTTATGAATATGCGTGCCCCCGCGTACCTTTTTCCCTCATTATCCCCTTTGTTTTCGTGTGGTGCATCCCCAACCACGCGGTACGTGAGCCATTACCCATCCCGATATTAATATCTCGTGAACCTGGTTTATCCCTACGATGCATGAACCGTATAAATTTTTTGTTTTTTATGTCGACCGAAATTTTATATATCCTTTAGATGTATTTATACACCCGGTGCAGGCAATAATATGACGCCTCTAATGGGACAAAACCACCTCACCCCTTCCCCACTTCCCTAGAGCGGTACAACCGCCACAACACCATACACCATAAAAAAGCACACGTGGCGGAATGAGATCGGTAAAATCTGTATCTCTCCTACGACGGGTCGAGCACCCGATCCGAGACAACCGTCGTCACGCCGTTTCGTAAGCCCAACGACTCCGTCTCCTCTCATCATTGGCCCGTCCTCTCTCTCTCTCTTTCTCTCTTCCCCCGCCTTTCTCCTCCGTTACCTCCTCCGTCTCCCCGGCGTGTCCCGTCACCGTCCCTCTCGAGAAGCGGCGGAGCACTGGATCCCCACAAATTCGAAAAAAAACCAAGAAGAGGCGGTGGCGCGCGCGGGGACGCGGCGGATCGGTGACGTGCGCGCGCATCGTCCCGAGGACGAGAGGCATAATCGCCCCTGACATGCCTTGTGAGCGAAGCGACCCCCCCATTAATTGCTGTGATCGATCGCGTAACGAGAGCGATAGAGACGTGGCGATAGAGAGAGGGGCGAGGGGAGGGGAGGGGCCGAGGAGGGTGGTGAGGCGCCAGAGGCGATTAATTGCTCCGTATTGGTTTAATTAATTGCTCGTTTCCCTCCTCGGCATTTGAGTTGGGGCATTGGATCGAGTCGAGGCGGTCTTTGATTTTGGTTTTGGGGCTGTTTTTGATTCCTACGTTAGCTATGCTCTCGAATTTGGTGTTGATTTTGGTTTAGTTTTATCTGATCTCGATCAATTTGAGGAAAAGAGAGCGCGTCTTTTAAGCTTCTTTTAGGGTTTTCTTGGGTTTTATGTGATTACAGGATCAGTGTGATGGAAAAAGATGACGACGATCGCTGTTTCTTTCCTCTCACCAGTTTGCAAATCGGGTATGTATGGCCTATTTCATTCTTTAATCCGTTGGTGGATTCAAGTTAATATTTTGGATTTGAAAATTTAATCTTTTGGTGTATAATTTTGAACTTAGTTGGATATAATCGATGAGAGAGAGAGGAAAGAAGAGATAGCAAATCTAATTTAGACTCCATACTGTGACATAGGTGCATATGCTTTCCAATTTTAGTCCAGTTTCTAACTCATAAATATGGGAGAAAAATTCCATAAATATTATTTTGCGACTCTGATATTTTCAAGAAAATCACATCTTTATGTCTAATTGAGTTGTTGGCTTTATGCAACTTCATTCTCTTAATTAGTTGCCAATACTTTACAGCATGATGATAACTTTTAATTGGTGTATAAAATCGTGTTGTTATCTATCTTACTGGAAATGCTGTGAATGTCGAAGGTCTATAAAAAGAATGTTCTTCTGATTCCTCTTGACTTTTACCAGAATAGGCATTTGTTACAGAAATATCCAAATTTCATTAATGTCATTGTTCTGCTAATATAAATTTCGCAAAAAATTCTGATGCTGTTCTTAGTATTGATCATAAAAATAATTGCTGGTAATCTTTGTGTCCTACCCCTGGTGCTTATGATTGATCATATAAAAGTTAGAAAAGTTGTATTTATCTTACTTTGTTTTGTTCTTGCAGGGATTTGCAGTCTTATCTTTCGCGTTTGACTCTTTTTTTGGTTCCCAAAAGTAAGAAGTTCCTTATCCTAGTTGACAACCGTCCGTGGTTGATCGACCTGGGCACGCGACCTGCTCACCTATGGCAATTGATGGTTACCAAGGTGATATATATGCACACCACCATACTTTAACACTCTGGTTGTAATAAGTTCTTGAAGTTCTAGATACTCAATTTGTAGTTTTTCTCCTTTCAGTCCAGGTTGTCTCCTTTTGCAAACACTAGCGCCAGGAGGAAGAGAGTCGACAATGGGAAAAGGCTTGACTTCTCAAATAGCTCAGGATCCACTCCAGTTATGCGGAATAAATTATCTAGATGGTATACTGTAATTGATGCTGCAATATCTCAAAAGAAAACTTTGCTTCCGGTGAAGAAACTCAAGGAATCATCTTTTCTGTTGAATAAGGAGTTACATCGTACTTTATATGGTTTTATTGTTTTTGAAGTGGAGTGGGCACATGTTAGGGGTATAAATTACCTGAATGAACTTCAGGTGACATTTCTTCACTATCTTACCTAGAAACCCTTTAATTTTCCTAAATTCTTTAGATGGCGCATTCTAATTATCTTTTGCATTATGTACAGACCGATACATCTATGGTGTTGGAGGCTAAGATAATGAAAAGGTGGGAATTTGATAGTATCGAGCAAGCTTCAACCTTCATCTCTTCATGGTATTCAGGGAGCTACTATGAGTGTACTCTCTTACGAGATTACTTGGACAGTAATTGTAATAATGGTATGCTAAACTAACCACCACCCGTCATTTATCTGTATATTACATGTTTGAAAGCATTAATATACTCATTTTTACAGGGGATGTATTTTATGATGCTCAGGAAGATATATCAACCCATCGCAGGGAGGATGGTAATCGTTGTAATGCAGACTTCCCTGAAGAAAAATTTATTCCTAATAATTCTCGGTTTGCTTGTTCTCCTTACACCTCGCCACCTTCCGATGGTCCTTACAAGAGAAGGAAGATAATCAAATCAAATGCATTTGATGAAGATTCAGTGGAAGTTTATAGTGAAATTGTGGGCTCTCCAAGATATTCAGAATCATCTTCTTCCTCACCCAGCACTGATAGTGAGAGCTCAAGTTCAGTCTTTGGGCCTACAATTTACAAGGATGTTCTCATATTATTCAGATTTAATGACCATGACCTTCCATTTAAACTGAAGGAAGTAATTATGTCTGATTTGAGATTGCTAACTCTATTAGAGTACGGCCTTCCTTCTTGGGTCATTTTCTTCCAATCATATCCGGTGTTTTGCAAGATTTACCGCCCATGGATGTGCCCTTTAGCAAGGGCCTTGTATGTGCTGATTTCTGTTATCACTGTCCTCATAGGATTTTATGACCTGTATAAGAATGTTCCACTATTAAAAGCAACTGCATCTCGCCTGTTTGGCCCCTTCTTTGACTGGATAGAAACTTGGGAAATGGTTTCGAGGATTAAATATTTAGGAACTATGCTTTTCCTGCATAACTTTGAGGTAGCGCTTAAGTGGTTCCTTTCAATTATGCGGGCTACGAAGTCTGTTATTTCAATTTTGACAAAGCCAATTGCTGGCCCATTGATGGAGCTTGTGGAGTTAATTCTCCCCTTATGGAACATATGTGTTGAAGCAGTAGAAAGTGTTAGTTCAGTGATATGGCTTATTTTGGGATCTTCATACAGCATTATTGTGGGTACTGTCCAGGTTATTGTTTGGCCTTTCTGGTTTGCCTTTAGCACTCTATGGAACCTAGGTATGATCTCCTCTAGTTTCTTTGTTTGATCATTTTGTCTACATTTTGAATTAAATCTAATGTGTTGCCCATGTTTACTATCTGGTGGCAGCAACGTATGTGATATACCCTATTTTTTGGGTCCTCTTGGAAATTCTGGTGGCACCTGTTCGACTGGTTCTTGCATTAGCTAATTATGTAGCAATGTTATTTGTCAACATGTATTACCTACTAGGGGAGACTTGGTCATCTGTAAGTGCCATGTTACAATTTGCTTCTACATCTAAAACATCAGTTAGTCGCCTTGAATCTTCCATGTGGCGATCACTTTGGAACGACCTTTTCTCTCAGGTAATAGGACCTCACTGGTAATTTATCTGTATCTTTTACTCATGTTAAAACTCATTTGTTTCTATTTCTCTAGGTTTTTCGTGCCCTTCGAAGCATTTTATATGGTTTTGTCGCCTTCTTTGCAACATGCAACAGACACCGACTGAGGTATAAACTTTCTTTTATTTTTTCCCCTGGTGAAAAGAAATTTGCATATGCGTATAGGCCATCATAGAGATAGGGGGAAAAGTTTCTCTCTAGGAAATATCTTGGAGATAATAGACTATTGGCTGGCCCTATTCTGCCACATTATCTGTGAATCAGTCCAATCAAAATTCTGCTCATATTCCTGAATACAGAAGTTTCGTATTCTTGAATATTTTTATTGCTCACTCAAATGGTAATATTTCTGATTGGGATGGTCTACTGGCCGGTTCAAGCAATAGTTTCTCCTTAGGCATGTGCTTCATTTTCTGGTTGCAAATGTTTGATAGCATAGCCTATATTTTTTTTCTTTACCTGCTACGACCTTTTTTATATGTCGATATTGATTATTTTTCAGAAAGTGAGAGAAAATTGTAAATATGGCACATGCTTACTTATTCCATTGTTAATAGGTTGTTTAGATTTCTTTGAAAAGTATTATGTGGTTACCACATTTCAAGAGGCTAAAGCAAAACTAAACAAGATTATAGACCTAAAAATAAACTACTTATCATTATGTACCAGGAAGATGCAGTAATGACAGGTCAGTAAGATTTACTGACTAAGCATTTAACCATCGGAATACTTGGAAAAGATAAGAAAATTTCAATAATGAAGCGTACAAGAAATTGTCACATAACCCTTTATATCGTGTTCTTTTAAGCACTCTTTCTTCCTTTGCCGTGCTGGCAATAACTAATTTGTACTCTAGTCAAGGACAAATATTCTGCATATCAGATGAGCTTTTTTGATAATATCTACTTTTGAGTCCTTCCTATAATTAAATGCCATCTCTATTTGCTCTTCATGTGTTTAAATCTATTTTTGATTTTTTTTTTTGTTTGCCATATAATATATTAACACATATATGATGACACGCTTGTGTGTTACCTCTATTAACCCTTTTGTTGCAGCATCTACAATCATATTCGAGGGTTTCTCCTCCGTGTTTCAGAGGCTACGCAGACAAGACATCCAGTTGCTAGCCAAGGGAGATCGAGCAATTCAAAAATAGATCCTGTTAGTATCTATGGACATCTAACTATCTTAGTCTTCTTAGTCAAAAACGTTGGCATATTTCAATCTTTTATATTGGGTAATTCTTTAAGTATTGAAGTATTTACCTATTCATTTAGCTTTTGATGTTCTGATGTCTTAGCATTGCGGACCTAGTTTAAATTGTTCAAAATAGTTGGTATTTGGCAGCAGACCCTAATCTAAATCTTTGTGTTTGGCCATTCTCACTCAGGCATCAGTACATTTTGACCTTCTGTTGCGCAATAGTAAAACATTTGCCCCCTTAGACCAAGCTAGCAAGTTCCTGGCAGCATTGCCAACTACCTATGAAAATATTGAATCCCATCAGTCTATAGTTCCTTTTTGTCTTTTGGCAACTTCTCAAATTCCAATATCTAATATTCCAGTTCTTCTCAGTGTTTCAATCCTCAGTCTGATATATAGATATATTTTTCTTACTTTGGTGCAGTTAGCAGATTTTGAGCGGCCAACAACAAGGTAAATTACACTATTATATGTCATAAATAGGATAAATATAAATAAGAACGGTTTTCTCAGCAAATAAATGGGAATCTTGTCATATTCATGAATTTTTTTTACAACGACAGGCGTATTCCACATTCTCAGGAGAAGTTTCACAGAAGGAGAAGCAAGAGCAAGGACATGTAATCGATGAAACATAATACATGTTGCCTATGTTATATAAAATCAGGAAATTGCATTCTTTCATTCTTTTACTTTTTAGGTTTGTTACATTGTAGCACAAAGGCTAATCTTGTAGATATGTGTTATAGGGCTCTGCTTTTTTGCTTCCATAGGTTGTGTATCATTTGAATTAGTTAATATTTTTGCAACAATAGTCACAACCTAATTTCCCTTCCAGAAGAAATATTACTGAGGGAAATGAGACGTGTGGACATTATTTACTTGATGCAGTAGAATGAAGCACTGATCTAAATTTAGGATGAAGTTTAACCTAGACGAAGAGTTGACATCCAAGATATTGAGAGCTGCAATGCACCCCAACCGGTGAGGAACAGCTTAGAGGTTCTCAGAAAAAGAAAAGGTTTTAAGTGGTATTGTATAGATGAATTTTTGCTGTTTTATCATATTAAATTCAAACACTTCTATGTAGACACCTGAGTTATATATAGTACATCTGATGAGAATGACCGAAGGGAAAGAAAAGGGTAATAGTGTTTATCAATTGATGTTGTTTTCTCTTTTACTGATGGATTCTTTGCTTGTGGTGAACCATGAACCTAGTCCAGTTTATCATGGCAGTATCCTCCTTTCTTCTAGTTAATTTGATTATTGCAAAAGGTTAGGAGATATACCTTGATTAATCAGAGAACTGAGTTATGCAGGGTTCTCTGCTTAGGATATTCCTACCAATTTTTCAAGTATATACCATTTTGTAGACACCTCCCTTAGCAAGTTTCGTGTTGCAAAATGGCCACTCCAATGATTTATTGTTCATCATCCCATGTACAGTGTAAGATAATCTATTTTTTGGAATTCTTTTCCCTGAAAGGTTATTTTTGGTAAAATTTTAAATAAAATTATCTTTTGAAGCTTTAGTGATGAACTACTTTTATATATATATATATATATATATATATATAAGGTTCTTTTGGAGAATTTTAGAAAAATAGTTTCAAATTGGATATGTCTCATGGGAGCCAAACTCAGACCTACACTAATTCAACCAGTACCTGTTGAATGAAATATTTAATCTGCCGTACTTTGATTATGTTCTAAATCCAATTTACATGTTATAGTTTGATTATGTGAAGAACTTTTGTGGCAATAATTAATTGTAAAGTTGTTTTCTGAAGGATTGGATTTGTTTCTCTTTTAAAAGTATTTTGTTGACAATTCCTTTGGAGCCACTTGTCAGGACTTAGAAAAAGGCCGTGACACACTGCTTATATGCTGATGTCAGTAGATTTTGTTGGAGATTTTATATTCCAGAGAATCTTGATCATATCATCTATGATTTACCTGATGTGTAAAAGGTTAAAAGGTAAATTCGTTTAATCATGCAAATTGAAGGTAAATTTGTTTAATCATGCAAATAGCTCCATGATTGATCAATTTGATTGTTTGACTATTTTCTTTCTTCTTTTTTTTTTGTCCTTTTTTTACGGAAATGGGCTTAAAACTGTATTTTGGTACTGTTATTTTATCCATCTAGTGTTAGGAAATATAAAGATGTTCAAGTGATGATAAGATATGCTTGTGCTTCTACTAGTTTTGATCAACAAGTTGATCCTCTAACTCAAAATTTCCGTAGATTTTCCATTTTTGACTCCATTGATAAAAAGTAAGCTTGAGTAAATGTAATCAAGTGAGTGATGTGATTGCCTTTCCCTTTCTTTATTCTATTAAGAAAGCATCCTCTTTTACTTGTTATTTTGGAAAAAGTTGGAGAATTTCTTCTACTTTTTTTGTCAATAAGATTGATACTTTGCTATTCGCAATTTAGGTACAAGATTTTGGATGTTTTATAGAACCCGAAATCCCTAAATCGTCTATATTTATTTCATCTTTTGAGGCTTGTATTGCATCATGTTCTAAGAGGAGTGATCCACACATTGTCGGAGAATTGATATTTTCTTCCCTAATATGTATCTGTGTATGGCGAAATTTATTAGTGAGGTCATAATCTGCAATTTGTCTCCTCCCTCAATTTTGTTCTGAGGCATATCCAATTATTTAGTTTGAAATTGTTTTAGTTCATGTCCCTTTCTTTACCCATTAAACGTATTGACTTAACCAGTATTTGGCGGGAATAAACGGCATTCAACCTCATTCTATTTGAAATTTGTCTGGCAAAATTTCAAAACAATGTCTGTTACATCCGGTTGGTTGTTGGAATAAGTTACTTGATGATAATTGATTCGATACGAAAATCTTTTTATGTGATTGAAAGTTCGAAGTTTGGTTTTTGATCTTTAAAAAGCCTTGTCATTGTCATTTATGATTTCGTCGGATGGTAAATTTTATCTACGAGATGATTTATTAGGTTCTGTTTGAACGTGAGACTAAGTTGGTGATCATTTATTCAATAAGAAGATTTTTTTTGCATTATTGAAAGTTGGAAGTTTGACTTTTGCTCTATGAAAGATCTTGTTATTTATGAATTCATAGGGCAATATATTTGTTTACAAGATGATTTACTTTATTTTGAAAAAAGATATTTCCAAAGCTTAATTTTCAGCTTCAGACAGAATCTGCTGGATTACTAATTAATTATCAAATTCCTGATCTCTGATTCTCAATTTGTGGAGAAGCTGATCGGAATGCATCTCCAAACAAGTTGATATTTTACTAATTATTAATGTTATGAATAATTCTATTAATAAATTCGAATTTATCACCGCTAGATTGGATTCATTAAACTAACACCTAATTTTAGCACGTACAGCGAACTCAAAATCTACTCTTATTAGGGACTAAATGGTTTTATGCAATTGTAGTTAATGCAGTTGTACCTACGTATAGATCCATGTTTTGTATTTGGTTCTGATATATTGGATTCAATTGCTACAGTCAGAATTGTATGAGGAGGTTTAATTGGAACACTTAGGGTGCGTTTGGTTCGCATTATGAAAGATTACTATGAATAAAAGATATTCAAAAATTTTATTCCTATTCATTCTATTACTAAGAATGTGAAATTCCTGTGTTTGGTTCGCACAGTAATATTAATTAGTCATGTTATTTAATATTACAAAAAATATATAATTAATTAATTAATTAATTTAATTAATTTTAGATAATGTTATCAAAAGTTTCAACATCTTTTTAGAAAAAAGGGAGAGAGGGTATAAGTTAGAGAGAGCATAATTAAAAAAAAAGAAAGAAAAATATAGTCGAATTTTAGAGAGAAAAAAGAAGTTGAATTTTAGAGAGAAAAATAAATTTAGAGAGAGATATAAGATTAGAGTGTAAAGAAAAATAATATCAATTAGCCGGCGGATAGGAAGAAAGAAAGAGATTAGATATATTATGATTACCCCAATCCATTAATATGAGGATACCCACCCTCCCTCAAGGAAATGAGATTAGTACTTTGGGGTGAATCTTATTCCCAAGTGAATCCAATATTACCAACTAGATTACTTAGTGCGTTTAGCCAAACACCGTCATATTTTTTTATTCCCATTGGATTACTAGAAATCTTTAAAAGATAGTGCGAACCAAACGCACCCTTAGAAGTATGCTCAAATTGACCATCCTTTCAACCGTTCGGTATTTGGTTTTGATACATTTAGATTAAACAATTATTTATATTTGTAGTATTTTCTCCCACATCCAATCAAACAAAATATATACAGTTATAACTACCGTATTTTTAACTTTATATAATTTTAGCCACACTATATTTTTAATTCCATCCAACCAAATGAACCGTCAATGCTGTCACTTCGATTGTTTTCGTTTGGTAATAAAATTTGAAGTTATTTCAAATTTGAAGTTAGTTTAGTAGCTGTGGCATGTAGTAGTACCCTTTAAAAGAAAACGAAATACTTGATTTAGATTGTCAAAATTATCTTTACATATTTTTAATAGGCTAAATTATATAAAACCCTACTGTCAAAACACGATTTTTCACTTTTTTTTCCTGTCATTTAAAAACCTATACTTTACTCTCTTGTAAAATAAAAAATATTTACAAAGGGTACGGTGTGTATTGTGATAATAAAATGACTATTTTGCCCCTCACCATATTCGTCTTCTCCCTCATCTTCCTCAACAACAGTCTTGATCGGCCGCGGTTTTTCCGCGGTTCACGCTTTATCTTCCTCCTGCACCCTCGCCGCCCCTCGATTTCGGCGACAGTAGGGTGAAAATCGAGGTGGGGGTGGATGGAGAGATGGGTAACGACAACGAGGGCGAAGGCAAGGCAGCGGAGAAGGGTGAAGGGGTGTTTGTGGGTGCGGGCGGGGATGTGGGCGGGGGCGAGGCAGTGGAGGAGGACGAGGCGGCGAGGCGGTGAGGCGGAGGAATGCGAGGCAACAGGGAAGAGGGCGGAGGGGTATTTTGGGCATAAAAAAATATTTTATAACGGAACCCTAACGGATCACTAACGGTAGGGAGCGAAGTGTACATTTTTCATTTTACAAGGGGGCAAAGTGTAGGTTTTAAATGACAGCGGAAAAAAGTGAAAAATCACATTTTGACAGAGGATTTTCTGTAATTTAGCTTTTTTAATACCCTGGCAATTTAATAGAAACCAATTAAATTTCACTACATCATAATGCCTATATATATATATATATATATATATATAGAGCTAGGCTGGTATACTATCGGTAGCACGGAGGCCTCCGAACTACCAAGTTATTTTCAATGATGTGGCTTTCAAATCGACGATCGGCTCCGTTAGACTTGATCTACACTATTAAAAGTATTTGAAAATTAAATTTCATAATTTTTCGATATCATTTGGCTAGTGATCAAAAGGTCTCAAAATTAACAATTTTAATGGTAGATGTGATGCGTTTGTAAATTTAACGGTGTAAAGCAATCCAAATCTGATAAAATTTTTATAGAAAATTTTTTTTACTATTTAGAGTAAGATCAGTGCCTCTAATCTTAAATTCAAGTCTTTTATTATCATTTTTTATGAGATTTTTATTTTTAGCTGTTCATTTTTAGACTACTCGTTTGATAGGAAAATGATATCGAAAAATTATGAACTTTAGTTTTTAAATACTTTCAATAGTGCAGATCAAGTCTAATGGAGCCGATCGCCTATTTGAAAGCCGCATCATTGAAAATAATTTGGTAATATGGAGGCCTCCGTGCTACCGATAGTATACCAGCCTAGCTCTATTAGATGTAGGCTGGAATACTATCGGTAGCCGGAGGCTCGTCGTACCAAATTGTTTTCAATGATGCGGCTTTCAAACGACGATCTGTCGTTAAACTTGATCTGCATACTGAAAGTATTTGGAAACTAAATTTTAATTTTTCGACATCATTTGATAGTGATCAAAGGTCTCAAAATTGACAATTTTAATGTAGATTTAATGCGTTTGTGAATGTAGCTGGTATAAACTAATCTAATTTGATGAAATTTTTATAGAAAATTCTTTTAACTATTTAGAGGAAGATCAGTATCTATAATCTTAAATTCAAGTCTTTTATCATCATTTTTTATGATATTTTTATTTTCAGCCGTTTATTTTTAGACTATTTATTTGATGGGTAAATGATACAGAAAAATTATGAAGTTTAGTTTCAAATGATTTTAATAGTGTAGATCAAGTCTAACGGAGCCGATCGTCGATTTGGAAACTGCAACATTAAAAACAACTTGGTAGCATGGAGAGTTCCATGCTACCGATAGTATACCAGCCTAGCTCTCTCTCTCACTCTCTATATATATATATTTATTGGAACAACATATAAAAATAATAATATGAGGTAATATTATAAATACTCGTAGCAGTACTAAAACAATGTGTAATCTTACCACAGGACGCCTGCTTCTCAATAGATTACACACAAGGTTACACCTAAGCTTAGTCCACCACTATTACTCTACCCCACATAGACCCCTCAACGTACCTTCTCAAAACAAACATGCCTACTAATTACCCCTTACTTAGGGTTACCTAAATGCTCTAATTACAAACGCATACTAATAATAATAATAATAATCACCATGAAAATTACAACAAATACATATATGTATATAAATATATATAGCACTAGTGATTCAGCCTTGCTTTAAGGTTCATGCATGGAGCTCTCTACTGGGTTGCGATCGGCGGCGCAGCGACGGCTTTCATGGCCTCGAATCGGGGCTCCTTCGCCTGGAACTTCTGCCTGACGTACAAATTCATGTAATCCTCGAACACGAATTTCGGATACACCTCGTCCTTCTCTGCCGCCGCCTTCTCTACCAGGTCGGGCGCCGGGAAGATCACGGCGTCGCTCCCGGGGTTGTAGAATGACGCGATCGACATCCGGTTGCCGTCGGTCTGGGCCACCACGCGGTGCATTACGCTCTTGTAACTGCACGTATGTTGAACGTACATTCCTAAAAAATACTGTTCTCTGACAACTTAAGTTAACTTTTAGGGACAGTCGGTATAGAATCTTTTATACGATACCTACCTGCCGTTGGTGATCACCTCGAGCTGGTCTCCGAGGTTGACGACGATAGAGTACGGGGTCGGGGGCACGTCGACCCACTCGCCGTCCTTGAGGAGCTGGAGACCGCTGACGCGGTCGTCCTGGAAGAGGAGGATGATGCCACCGGCGTCGGTGTGGGCGCGGAGGCCCTTGATCAGGTCGGGGCGCGGGCACGGCGGGTAGCTGCTCACCTTCGTGCCGAAGGTCGGGCCGTTCGACCCGCAGAAGGCCTTCTTCAGGTACCCCTTCTCGAGCCCCAGATTCTCGCACAGCAGGTCGAGGAGCCGCTCCGCCAGCTTCTCCAGCTCCACCGCGAATTCCTTCATCACGTTCCTGCAGTGAGAATCAGCTCAGGCAACTTTCTTTACACTTCGAATCCGCAAAGCACTTCCGTAAAGCAGAAGCTTCTGGAAATCAAATGCGTAGCTAACCAATTGTCTGAGGCTTTTCACACAAGCTCTACTTTTTTCGATAAAAAGTTTTTTTTTGAGAAATTCTACTCAAATAACACGGCTGAATAACAAAAACATATGTAGTGCGAATCACTCTATTTAACTTGGTACATAATAGAGAATCAATCCATGCGGATAAAATTAGACTTCTCACTTATAAATCTTACCTCTTTTTATTCAAAAGTTCATATTTTATTTTTTATCTTGTTAGGTTTTTTATATAAAAAATTTTAAAAAAATTATAAAAATTTAGGATTAAGAATATAATATGCAAACTCTTTTTTTCGGATACACAACTGATAGCATATATTACTTTTTATTCACTTTGTTTAATTACCATTTTGACCCTACACCTAATTATCGAAAAGTTAGATAGTTAGGCCTTCGATCATCAGGGTCCACTTAATTTGTTAGTATGTTATTTTTTCCGCCGTACCACTCTCCGTATTACAATACATTTAAGTAATTATATCTATTTGCACAATTTGGTACTGTTCGAATTTGGTGGACGTTCCGAACCGTTACTATAAATAGTACACCTATAAATTTCAAAAAAAAAATAGTAACAAAACCAAAAATTATAATAGTAATAATGCACCTGTAGTGGTCATTAAGATCGGAAAGTTCGGAGATGTTGGAGACGGGGAGGTGGCGGACGAAGAAGGTGCTCTCCCAGTCCAAGTTACTGGAGACGTCGACTCCGTTGGTGCCGTCCTCGAGCGCTTTGTTCGCAAACTCCTCGAACCGCTGCTCGCGGCTTCTCCGGTAGTGATCCTTCGTCAGCCTCTCCACCTCGTCCATCATCTCCCGCGTGATACCGTGGTTCAGAATCTGCACGTATAAGAATTTTTTATAAGTATAGTATTTAGTACGTATAAATTTTTTTAAAAAAAAAATTAATACAGATAAATATGATAGATGAAACAATCTCACGTTCGAAGTTATAGCCACCAAACTTTTTGTGTGGCAAAAGAGAGCCCCAGTAACGTGGTCTCCAGTTAAAATGTGGTATAGTCCAGATACCAAAAATAGTAATAATAATAATAATAATAAAATGCAAGGTATATATATATATATGTGTGTGTGTGTGTGTGTGTGTGTGTGTGTNAGCAATAAGCAGTAAACACTGGAGCCATTTGTGTATAAAAAGAAGGGTTATGTGTGTGTGTGTATATATATGTGTGTGTGTGTGTGTTTATATATGTATTTAGCCGTGCATGCACCTCAAAGAAACCCCAGTTCTCGCACGCATCACGAAGCAACTCCATGGCTTGAGCCCTCTCCTCTCCCTCGAGCTTCTCCATGTTGATGATTGGGAACTTACTCTCCATCTCTACTCTCTCTCTCTCTACTCTTCCACACTCTCTTATTTTTTTATCTTTATATTTTTATATATTTTTTTCTTTACCGATCGACTCTAATATACAATGAGAGGTGGGAAGAGGCACCCCTTATTTATAGGCGCGATGGAGAAGGGGAAGGGGAAAAGGATGAGAGAAACGTAATGTTGGGGAACCCGTGTCGAAGACGTATTGGATCCCATCTCCAATAAGAGAGAGAGAGAGATAGAGAGAGAGAGAGAGAGATAGCGCGTGCCACTTTCTCTCTCTAGATGGTATGTATACCGGACCCCACGACTTTTGGCCGCTTGTCGCGTGTTAGTTTTTCACACCCGAAAATTACTCGAGTGCTGCTTTTAGATTCGGGCAGACTAATAAGTTGAATTTGATGAGCACTGATCAGCTAAGTGGGACTGCGATCTTCAACAGAAATGAACGTAAAAGGATCAGCGATAGATCTAAAATTTAGGTGGGTCGAGCCAGGATGAAACGTGCGAGCGCTGTGATTGAGCCCTTAAAGTCAGCACTTACGATCCAAAAAATTATTTGTTTGTATAGCTGTAAGTAAGACTGAAATTTCTCCGATTTCGTTATTTGCTTGGTAGGAAATAAATGAAATAAAAACTAAATGTGTGAGAAATAAATTAATATTTCATTAATATTTTATTTTTTATTTCTAAATTGAATTCTCTCTCAGACTGAAGCACTTATAGTACTTTAGAGAGTTTTAGTTTTTATTGAAAAAAAAAAAATATTTACGATCAAAAGTGGCTTCACTCTTCTCCACTTTTGGTGAAATGAACCGCTATTTACAGCTGTTTTGGATTCATGAGTTCACAAATAAATAATTATATATATATAGAGTTGAGCTGTAATGCTATTAATAGTGTTTAGACTCTTTTATTATCGATTTTTTAGCTGTCAGATTTACACTTTAATTAATTTTATCTTTTAGATAATACTATTCAACCAACCTTCTACTCAATCCTAAGGGGATCACTATCATCTTAATCTTACAATTTTTCATTCAAGAACTAAAAATTTGATAGCAAAAAAGTCCAAATACTATTAATAGATAGTACGTGGAATAGTGTTTGATCTAAGGAGTGTTAGTAATTAAGGAATGGATTTAAGAGTTAGAAACCTAGAAGCAACAAGGAGTTGTTGCTTCTAAAAGTATTCTACCTCAATTTTATATATATATATATAAAAAGGTGGGTTTAAGTACATAATAAATTTAAGTTATTTATAGATTTAAACTTGCTAACATAAACACAGAGTCATGCCGTAAAGATCACTCTCTCTCTCTCTCTCTCTCTCTCTCTCTCATCTTTAATGTATTGTCACAAGAAGAATGGTGGGGGCTGGAGTGGCTGCTTTCTCCGGTCTTGAAGGCTTTGACGAGAAGAGGAATAAACAGCTTTTCATTAAAAACGCGTCGGATTTTCAAATGCTGTCGTTATACGCTATTGATATGTTGATAATTTTCTTTTGAATACCGCAACTGTACTAGCCTCATGCGCTCATATATAATTGGTTTATATATATATATATATATATATATATATATATAGCAGGGTTGCTGTGCTCAGGTCTCCGTGCTCCTGAGTCATTTTTGATGATGGAGTTTCCGAATTGACGATCAGCTCCGTTAAGCTTGATCTAGCGTATTTGAAGTTTCTAGAAAATAATTTTTACGATTTTTCGATATCATTTACCTAGCAAACCTAAGAATTCAAAATAAAAAATTTTTAACGGTTGAAAATAAAAATTCAATAAAAAGTGGTGATATAACACTAAAATTTTCGATCAGAAATATTGATCTTGTTGTAGATAGTAATAAAGAATTTTGTATCAAAATTTCATCTGATTTGAATACTTCTACACCGTTAAACTTGAAAACGACAGATATCAACCATTAAAAATTATGGATTTTGAATCTTTTCGATCACTAGGTAAATGATATCAAAAAATCGCAAAAGTTATTTTCTAGAAACTTCAAATGCGCTAGATCAAGTCTAACGGAGCCGATCGTCGATTTGAAAATTTCATCATCGAAAATGACTCATGAGTACGGAGGCCTCCGTGCTCCTGAGAGCACAGCAACCCTGCTCTCTCTCTCTCTCTCTCTCTCTCTCTCTATATATATATATATATATAGTATAAAAATATTAGGTTAAATTACAAAAAATTTTTATAAATATTTATTTTTTTATTTTTGTTTTTATTTTTCAACAATTTATATTTTATCCTTCAATATTTAAAGTTGTTGCATTTAATCTCCTTTTCGTAAGTATTCTATCAGTATTCTATTAATTTCTTATAATTTATACTGAAAATATTTTTCAAAAATAATATAAAATATATTAAAAATAAGAGTAATTTGGTTGTTTATAGAAAAAGTAAGAGTAATTTGGTTATTTGGTCCTTTCTATTAACGTCGTATCCTTCTGAAAATATTTCTAAAATTTTAAGAGAGTAAAATATAAAATTTTGAAAATCAGAAAGGAAAAGTGAAAAGACAGGTATTTATAATAGTAATTTTTGTAATTTAGTCAAAATGTTATATGTATTTTGCGGGTGAGCAATTTTGTATGCACGGAACGAGACTATGAATATTATATGAACTCAATAAATATTTCACGGCTGTGATTCATCTAATATACAAATTTTTACCAATCAAAGATGGATGTAAGTCTTACACATCTCTTTTTTTCAACTCATTTTGTGCATTCTTTTTACAAATTTTGCTGTGGACGTAGTAATTATATTTTCAATAAATCAATAATCTAAAAAGATAAAACATTCCAAATTAGAAAGTAATATAGAATATTAGTTGATTATATGCCATTTTCAATTCTAAATAAGAGCTAGCTTTCAAAAGCGGAGATTTTTGAACTTTTTAAATTATTTCTGATGATGGAGTGTCCGATGCCGCGATCTATTTCTTTAGAAGTGACCTACTACGTTGGAGCTATCTAAAAAATCAAATTTCATAATTTTTTAACTCATTTGTCCAGTAAACAATTAGCCTAAAAATGAACGATTGAAAATAAAAATTTTATATAAAAAAAAGTGATTGAAGACTTAAAATTCAGATAAAAAATATGATCTTGCTCTTGATAGTAAATAAATTTCTATATTAAAATTTCAACTATTGTAGATTATTTTATACCGTTGCACTTACAAACATGCCACATCAGCTATAATTATTTTTAAAATCTGTTGATTATTTGATAAATGATGTCGAAAAATTATAAATTTAATTTCTAGATAATTCTAATAGTATAGATTATGTCTAACAGAGTTGGTTGTCAAATTGAATATTCCCTTCTTGAAAATAATTTAAAACTATAGAAATTTCCATTCTTTTGAAATCACACAAGTCATATCCACTAAATAGACATTGTTTATAGGGCTTTTTTTGCAAATAGGCCCCTGAGCAATTTTTATTTTAAAAATAGCTCTATCAAAATTAAAATTGCAAAAATGGCACTGTCTCTGCCACGCAGGCGTCACGTCACCGCCACGCGGGCAGGGCTGGGGCCAGGGTATTAAGTTGAACACGGTGAATCATTCACCGTGTCTAAACACGGTGAATGACGTATTTTTTATATATTGAAAAGTGGAATAAGGAGCAGGGATGTCAATAGGTATGAATATCCGAAATATTATCCGAATCTAAACCCGAATACATTATATATATATATATACATATATACATATATATATATATATATATACATATATATATATACATATATACATACATATATACATATACATATATATATATATAAAGTAATTTATTTTTGTTTATTTATACAATATATAAATATTTAATAATTTTTATTTTTTAGATCTTCATCCAACGATTATAGATTTTTAAAACCCGTCGGTTGGATGAAGATCGGAGAGGGTTTAAAAATAGTTAATATTTTATATATTGTATAAATAAATAAAAATAAATTATGTATATATATATAATTTATTCGGATTTGAATTCGGATAATATTTCGGATATCCATACCTATTGACATTCCTATTCCTTATTTCTCTTTTTAATATATAAAAAATACGTACTAAACACGGTGAATCATTCACCGTGTTTGAATACGGTGAATGGTTCACCGTGTTCAACTTAACACACAAGCTCGGCCCTGCCCGCGTGGCGCTGACGTGGCGCCTGCATGGCAAATCCAGGATCATTTTTACAAATTAAATTTTAATAGAGCTATTTTTAAAATAAAAATTTACCTGGGGTCTAAATACAAAAAAAAAAAATCCTTGTTTATGTTTTCAACTTTAAGCAAGTAATGGAACCCAACACCGTTTTTTCCTTTTCCATGATTTTTTTTTTTTATTCATACCTAGCTACATACCTAAACTAGGTCACAGTGCAACTACCTGGACCTACAAAAAACTTACCTATCTAAGCAGTACTATTGACACCCTATGCAGGGGTGTATGATTTACACTCATTCATTAGATGGATTGGTGTAAATTTTACACCCCCAGATGTGTTCTCAAACTTATTTTGATTTTTCAATCACATTCTTTTTTTTTTCTTTTTTTCTTTTTTTTTTTAACAATTGAGTCTTCAATTTTTATAATTTATTTTAATTGTGTCCCTGTTCTCCACGACTCCATTATCTTTAGTGGAATTGACATGTGGCTGCTTGGTTGAATTTTGGAGGGAAAATCCCCTCTTCTCCCCAATTTTTTTTTTTTTTTTTATCTGGTTATTTTCTTCTGTCATCATATTCTTCCTCTTTTTCTTCTGCTTCACTTCTCTCCTTTTATTCTTCTTCCTTTTCTTCTTTTTATTATTTTTCTCCTTTTTTTCTTCTTCTTTTCTTCATCATTTTATTTTATTTTCCTCCATTTCTTCTTCTTCTTCTTCTTTCTTGTGTTCCTTTTTCTTCATCCTACGCCATCAGCATCATCTTCTTCTTCGTTCTTTATATCATTTGAGCGCTTACTCTCTTCTTCTTTTCTTATTTTCTTTTTTTGGGTCTATTTCTTGTTCTTTATCATCGCCTTCTCCTCCTCCTCATCCTCCTCTTCTTCTTCTACTTCGTGAAGATATTAAAAGCTCGCATATTGAATTATGTCAAAAATAACAAATTTATGAACTATAAGGGCGCAATTGAAATGAATTGCAAGAGTTGAGGACTCAATTAACAAAAAAAAAGAAAAAAAGGTTAGGAACCTAACTGAAAATTTGGGAAAGGTTTGGGGACCAATAGTGTAATTAATCCAACTAAAATTGTCACATTAATTAATTAAATCTAATCTGAATAAGATCTATGGATTTATAGGACTTCTTTTCTCAGTGCATGAATATTTGGTAAGTACCTTTTTTTTTTTTCCAATTTACTTTAGAAGCTTAAAATATAAAATATTTAGTGGATGAAAAGTTTAATCAAATTTCTAAAAAAAGTATACTGTAATCGGCCCTCAAATTATGCTCTCAAAATAAGATAAGTCACCCCCTAAGTGAAATACATTACTCTGATACATCATGAAAGCTAAAACTGTATAAAGATTTAAAATCAAACTATTAAATAATTGCAATCGTGTATAAAAGTCATCATAATATAAAAATCATCGCCGAATAACTTATACTCAAATCTAGGCTTTATTATGTGCAGCATATGTTGGCAAATCTATATCTATATATTTGCTTTTTTTTTTCATGAGATGATTTTCTAAAATTATACTTGGTTGTATACTAGCCAATCTCTTATTGCCATTAATTGAGGTCCAACTCTTCGCAAAGAATAGAAAATTACACAATTATACTCTTTTATTTGACCTCTCTACAAATATATGTATAAATAAACAATGGAGTAAAATAATAACTATAATAATAGCTTCCTTATCTACAGAATTTGTATTTTTTGGATTGACCTATATATTAAAATACACACCATGTCAAAAGAATCTCTACATAACCTGCTTTATACGTGGTTTGTCCAAGAAAAAGACAACAAAACTCCCTGTTTGTGGGGAACTCAAATCCTTCACAAATTTTCACATGTCTAACCAAAAAAAAAAAGGAAAGAAAAAGAGAGAGAACAAATTATAATATCTCCAAATATACAGCTCACAAAAAACATCCTCCCACCACTTATTTCGCCTGAGATCCCGAAATTGGACTGCACCAATCAATTGCACTTAAATTGATTGATTAATATTTGAGAAGCACTTTCCATCAGAATCGAAGAGATGTGACTTAATTTGTGTCTAATTTGAATTCAAAATTTTGATTATACCCGGAGAGCCCTCGCAGCTGTGCAAATTCACCAAAGTTTCGAAGACAGATCGAATATATTGAACATGCCTGTACTCCGCTTTATTTCAATTATATTGAAATTTCACTGTCTTCGTCCA
Organism: Ananas comosus; assembly: GCF_001540865.1. Lineage (NCBI taxonomy): Eukaryota > Viridiplantae > Streptophyta > Magnoliopsida > Poales > Bromeliaceae > Ananas > Ananas comosus. The sequence goes on from NC_033622.1 coordinate 12,022,552, forward strand.
TAGACGCCATCAGCAGTGGTTAAACTGCATAAATTATTTACTTTCTTTTTGTTATTCTCTCTGCTGCATCGATCATACCTAACAAATTAGAATTTTTCGGCTTTCGTCGAAGCCCTCGCCCTTGCGACGAGGCGTATATGGCAATTTGTGACTGCATCCAGCTGTTAAAGTTTTCAAAGTGAAGATCACTGTAGGCTGCCTCAAGAAGCAACTGAGGAGAACAAACCATGCAAAAATTAATGCGGCTTAGAAGGGAATCTAGTTTCAACTAGGGTTTGGTTGGGAGTTGGCCCACATTTGACACTTTATTTTCTTTAGTGGTGAGCTAAGCTTTTAGGGGTGTATATTTAGAATTTCACGGATTCAACGTTGAATTGGTGGCCACGTGTGAGAATTAGAGTCGTATCAGAAAATAACATAAGTTGATTTATATAAACGTGGGCTTAATTAGCTTTCACATTGATAAGTCTTAGTTTTGTTAGAAAAAGTAGACGGTAGCTAGATGCATACAAATTAGATGGCCAATTCATTTATATCGAATTGGATTGCTTTTTTAAGATCGTCCTTACCTTGGATGCTTACAAATCTTTCACGAGCCGTCTCGTCCTAGACGTCGCATCTCGTATATATGAAAAAAATTATTAAGGTTCACATTTTAAAATTTGAAAACGTTGATAGTGTTTTTAAAGAAATAGAAAAATCAGCCGAGAAAAAAAAGAAAGATTGAGATTTTCTTTTTTTTTCCTTTTTTTTTTTTGGTAAATATATCAATCAACCTTCCCAAACAAATTGGAAAGGGATAGATCAAACAAGTGGATAAGGTCTAATGTTCCGTCCATTTCATGGTTATTGCAATTAACTTTGCTAGTGATTATGCTAGCATATTGCTTGGTTTGGAAAAAAAAACATAAAAATTAAAAAGAGTTGTTGTTAATTGACATAGATTTTCTTATGGAATATATAGAGTTTTTGCCATGTAAAAAATTAAGAAGTTTTTGTCGAATCATTGGTTATCATGCTATGTATATTATTATTATAATTTATATTTATAAATAAAATATATTTAAAAAATATTATATAATATATAAGTACGTGAAATAATATGTAATAGAATATACTTAACACTATAAAATAAAGTACTATATATTTATAAATAATATTCATAAATAAAATATTCGATAAGAATTTATAGAGGGAGAGAGAGAGGTCCACCATGGACTCTCTCTCACGTGGTCTACGAGGTGAAGTGGACCCCGTGCTGAGCTCAAGATGAGCTGCATTTTTTTTGTTTTCTTGCTCACAGAGAGGGGAAAACAAAAACCCAATATTTTTAGAATTTTTTTTTACAGACAATTAAATATCTCAAAAATTACTTTTCAAATGAAAAATAATTTTCGGAGTAGTTTTGTAAGGAATCAAACACACCCTAAATAGCTCACAACTTATTACAAAACTAGAATCACACATTGCGATTTTCGTTAATATTGAAAACAAAATATAAAATATTATATTTTAAATACCTTGAATAAATTTTAGAAAGAATTAATGGTAGCGTACTATCACTTTGTTTATTTTTATAAAATTGAACTTAGCTAGAAATATGAATCAACTAGACTTCGAACTTGGAACCTCAAGTACCAATCATCAGATCCTTTGTCACTTGCACTGAGAACAGCCAGTAATACGCTTAATGGTTGATACCTCGAGATTTTCAATTAGAATCCTAATTGCTTCACATTTTCAGCTAAGTTTATTCATAAAAAAAAAATAACATGCTGCCGCGTTCTCTTAGAATAAAAAGAAAAAAAAAAAGGTCTTCAATGATTGTTGGTCAAAATTGATAGGGAGGAATGAAACAATTGTCCTACTCTCTTTTCAACAAGTTTTGACCACTTCTCTTTGCATCCTAAGCTTAGTTAGAACCAACCTTAATTAATCTCTCCTCTTAATAGCATCCTAAATCATATTTAAACCAACTTTAGTTAACTAAATCCACAGCACTAACTCACTTAATTAAGTCCCTTTCCTTCATCCTTCTTATGCCTTCAACCTGCAAGAAAAAACCCCCAAATCTCTGACCAATTTTCGCACTATTTTTGTTAGCTAATGATAAGTTGTCATTCAAAAAAGAACTCCATGCTATGTGGTTCAAAATGTTTGACATTTATTTTCACTATGGATCTTTGTGTAATTTGTCGTAGTTCTCCTAATACTACTTGGACTTTAATTAATGTGTACTTTTGAGGATCGAAGAGGAAAAAAAAATGTCAAAGAAACATTATTAATTGATCAAATGTTAGGGGGTCGAATTCCAATTGGAAACTCTCAATCAAGACACTAGTAGAGGATTATTTGTGGAGGAGAAAGAGAGTTTTTTTTCTTTCCTTTTTTGCTCTTGTCATTTATTTCACATTCCTACGAAGTAACCGCGAAAAAATGGTAAAGAGAAAAGGGTTTTCTCTTGGATCAGTACATAAAGAATAAGGTCCAACACGAAATAGATACAATTTTGATAAGGACGTATCGGAGCCATTTGCTTATATTCATTGAATAAAAATAGTAACCGACATGAATTGCTTCTATCGAAAGTGCATCCGCTAACTTCATTTGTTTCACCCGTTTATAACATTGATCAAGAGTATCTTTTGTTAGTAAGTAACTACGACACCGGAGTTGAGAATTTGTTTGGAGCTTGTACATCGATCTTTGTTAATAGAGTATTTATTATGATTCGCATCTAGTATGGAAATGACAAAACCTCCTGATCGATAGTATTATAATTATTTTATTAGTTGAAAAACTATGTGGATTAATTTCCACAACTTTACTAATATCTTTTAAAACATTCTAATTGAAGTTGCACAATAGTAGTGCAATGCAGGTAACTTGTGGGCTCAACCTGAGATCAGTTTGGTGCATGTAGCTTGTCTTTTTCCTTCTCTTTGACCTGCTTTTTCAGGTCATGACCAGTCACATGGAGCTTGGTTTGAGTGGATCCAACTCAGGGATAGGCCCAAACCCCTACTTAGCCCTGTGGTGGTAGATGCCATATAACAAGTGGGTGGAGTACCCTCCTTTAGTCCCTTTTTTTTTATAAAAAAAAGATTGGGGCAATTTCAAACACAACCTTATGAAACTTAAAATATCATACTTTGTCCTTTCAAAATCTAAAATATTTTTGAAAAATAGGTAGTATTCTACCCGCTTCGTTTACTTCATTTAGAAATAAACTTAGCTAAAAATGTGAATCAATTAGGATTCGAACTTGAGATCTCGGTTACCAACCACCAAGCCATTTACCATTTGCTCTAGAGACGGTCGGTTTCAAAATCTAAAATATTATTAACATTCTTTTAAATATATAAATATATTACAAATGCCTCTCTGAATTCCAAACCCAAAATCTAAACCCTAAATCCTTTAAGGTGAAAACGTAAAATCTAAACCCTTAATCCTTTAAGGTGAAAACGTACAGAGCTTACATGAACTATGAACCATTTTGAATCAGCTGCTTAATTTTTAAAATTTTAATTTTTTTACTATCCAGCCTTTCAATTTACTTGATTTAAGTCAGTCATAATATTTCGACTTCAATAATTGAATGTGACGTTTATCTTTATAGATTTAATTAGTATTACTTTATATAATTTTCGTAACTACAAATTTTTTTAAATAAGTAATTAGCTTAAATTGACAAATTGAAATATTGTAAAGAAAAATCAAAATTTTAAAAGATTGCTTAGACAACTCAATATGATCCATAGTTCATATAAATTGGGTATGATTTTGTCATTCTTTAATGTTTTTAAAGGCACTAATGATATTTTAAATTCGAACGAATCTTTATAAAATTACAACCTATTTTTAAATTAGGGTAAACTTCAAATACCATCCATGTGGTTCCGCACTTTCTCACTTTAGTACCCTATAGTTTAAAGTGTATCAATTTAGTATCCTATGGTTTTATTTTTATTTTTTCGTCAGTTTTTTTGTTAATATTTTGTTAAATTATATACAAGAAACTTCAGATACCGCACCTAGGTTTATTGAATACTCACTTTAGTACCCATTTCAGATACTCCATCTAGGTTTATCGAATATTCACTTAGTACTCTTTAGCTTTAACTTCGTCACTGATTTAATAAAAAAAATTAATAAAATCGATAATAAAAAATAAAAATAAAAATAAAACCACAGGACACTAAATTAATATTCTTTAAACCATATTGTACTAAAGTGAGAAAATACGAAACCACATGAATGGTATTCGAAGTTTTCCCTTTAATCGCAGCGTTTCATCTTTTCTTTTGTTTTCTTGCTTTACTTGTGTTATATAGAGATAAATTAATAAAGGAGGTGATGTGTGAAGATAATAAAGCTAAGCTTTAAGGAAACAAACGAAGCGAGCATGATTTGATCTACAAGATTAGAATGTCGGCATGGTGTAGTTGTCAATGTTATTCATGTTGTGGTATGATGATGTTTTGAGAATAAGTAAGATACTTTCTATGGACAAAACTTTAGTGGCGATCTCCCTAACGAGGCGTGCTCGTAGGGGAGCTTTCGATTTGCTACCGCATGTTACTTTTATTTTAATCCAAAAATTTATTAGATGTTTTTTAATACTAAAATTTATTTTTTCAAAAAAAAATTTAGATAAAGAATTATGAGTTTTGGACAGAGATAAAAAAATAATACATGGTGACAGATTAGAACTCCTTAACGAGATATTGTTGGAGAGCTCTCCACATAAACTTTTTTTTCACTTTCTAGTAATATTGTCAGATGTGTCTCAAGTTTATTTTAAAAAGTAACTGAATGAATAATATTATGAAAGTACGAAGTTATAGTAAGCCTAGCCAGTTTTCACCGCTTATTTATTTGCCTCCTTCACATGTGTGTTATAAGTACTATATAAGTAAATTTGGATTAAATGAGAGGTAAATAGGTTCTTACATAACATTTTCCTCATGACTTGGTTCCAGACTTTTTGTAAGGCCTATAATATAAATTTGGATTAAATGAGAGGAAATTAATAATACTACAAGTCTAACAAGGCTTCAAATTTGAGACTGTTGGATTATTAGCGCTAATCATTAGTCCCAAAAGCTCAAACTGTTAGAAATATACAACAAATTTACTTAAAGCGTACAAACATAACGTCTAGCAGTCTCGCTTTTAACTTGGTTTAATCAGTCTCATGCCACTTCAAATATGATTCGACATAATCTGATTTTCGCTACAGGACAGGACACTTCGCCTTTTAAGCTAACAAAGAGGTATTCGGTACCAACCATTAAACTTTTAGCCAGCTGCTCTAAATACGGTAGGTGATTTCGTGTTAAACTGTAGGAGCAATTGAAGACCTGTTTTGTTTAGAGTACCGAATTGTAGTTCTTTAATTAAGAATTGTGAACAAAATTTTCCCTTCGTGGCCAGTTTTAATAAAAATAATTTTTATATAAATTCCTTACTTTTCAGATAATTTTAAAAGAGTTCTGAACTTTTCTATGTCCTCACGTAATTAGTTGGGAAATGTTGACTTTTTATTCGAAAAGTCATGAAAAATATCTTTCAGTGAAATCTACGTGTACTATCACAACTTTTAATTTTTGTCCCTTTTGTATAGCTTCATCCTTTTAAGGCTATTAAATTAGATATGCTTATGCATGCATATAAAATTTTGAACAAACTTCAAATATCACCCCATATAGTTTCACACGTTCTCACTTTAGTATTTTATAGTTTAAAATATATCATTTTAATACCTTGTGCTTTCATTTTTCTCTTTTTATCAACTTCTCCGTTAACATTTCGTTAAATTATATACAAAAAACTTCAAATACATCACCTAGGTTTATCGATTATTCACTTTAGTACCTTTTAGTCTTAACTTTGTCGTTGATTTAACGAAAAAAATTAGTGAAAAAGATAATAAAAAAAACAAAAATGAAACTATGGGGTACTAAATCGGTACACTGTAAACCATAAAGTACCAAAGTGAGAACGTATGAAATCATAGGACTGGTATTTAAAATTTTTCCTAAAATTTTTAAGAATAGAATGCTACATGTTGTAGGATATAACTCAGTTATGTTTACAATAATAAATCTATGAAATTGGGACAAAAGTTAAAGATATTCTTAGATTTCTCTAAAATATGCTAAACAAAGGCTATTAATAATAATAATAAAAAGAATAGCCCAGAAAATTATATAAAAAAAATTTAAAAAATTATATGCAATTTTATCCTTTCGAATAACTTCTGTTGCAAATGGGAGGCAAGGGGATTTCTTTTTCTTTTTTTTTTTTCCTAGCTGCCTTTTGGAAAGCTAAAAGAGAATATTATTTTATATTTTAATATTTTATACAATACATGAAAGAGGAACCCGAAAAATGAACGACCGTGCTTCCCGGGTCGAGGAATTCTACACTATCACACTTGCACCATATCATTAATAATAAGTCAATCATTTTTTTTTTTTCAAACAAAAATACAATAAAAATATTTTTTTATAATCATGATGTGACATATATTTCTAAAAATTTTTTTTGATTGATTTGTTACGCCACATCACCAATATACCCATTGCATTCTAGAATTTTTTCTCTAGGTCTAGGGCAAATTGATGGGATCCATTTTTTTTCATTCCTCTCTCATATTAATCAACCCTTTTCTTTTTTTTTTTTTACCTACGCCATGTCTAAAAATTCATTATATAAATTAAGCCTATTTTAAAATAATTAATATAAAAAAAATTAAAATTTCATCTGATAAATACAATCTATAATATATAAAAAATCTAGATATAAAAATTAATAGATTTTTATATTTATAATAAAATTTTATAAATACAGTGAAACAAAAGTTATATACCCCACAAATTGATGGGGCCCACTTTTTTCATTCCTCTCTCCCTCCCAACTCATATAAATTAACTTTTTCTTTTTCTTTTTTTTTTTTGCCTACACCACGTCTAAAAATTTATCATATGAACCGAATCTATTTTTTAATAATTAATATAATAAAATTAAATTTTCATATGATAAAATATAATCTATAATATATAAAAAATCAAGATATAAAAATTAATAGATATTTTTACTTTTATAATAAAATTTTATAAATACAGTATATAAAAAATTATAAGTCCGGTATATAAGACATCCTCACATATTTTTCAATATGACTTTAACTTTAATATAAATAAAGTTGAGCTTTAATAAGGTAAAGTCCTCTAATATAAGTCTTCCAACTTTAATTTTTTAGTTAAAACTTTATTTATAAAATAGCTATCAAAATTATTAAATTTAATTAAAATTTTAAATAAAATTATTAGAATAGTTAACTATATATTATAAATATTAAAATTAAAAAAACTATTAATAAAAAAATTACTTTTTATAATGTACATAAGATTGCTTTATATATATATATATATATAATTTTTAGCTATAACTTTTTAAATTTTAAAATTTTAAATAAATATGTATATATCAATTGGTTAAAATACAATTGACCTGTTGCGAAGCGCCGGCCCTACACTAGTTGAGCAACAAAGGCAAAGTGGAATCCATGTGTAACAAAAGGGGATGGAGCTCTTGGACCAGGGAATATTTAAGTCGCTTTGTGGAACTATATATTGTATTAATTAATTAGGATGTTGCATAAGGAACTCACCTGGAGCTTTCCTATTGCAATGTAACATAAATTGAGGAGGAAAAATTATTTGGGATAATCTAGGAAAGTTCCAGAATATTATGATCAATTGGCTTCGTTTGGTTCGGATATAAGTAAGAACTAGTTATTCCAGAAATAGATATAAGATGAGGTATAAGGTAGGTATAAAATAATTTTGTGTTTGGTTGAGTATTGGATTTAGTCCAGATATAAGCAAAATAGTATTTGGTTGGAGTACGTGGAATAAGAAGAATAGTGGGTGGTTATAAATAAAAAATAATGATATTGTCATCTTTATTATATTTGAATTAAAATTTTTAAATTTTATATTTAAAATTTTAAATTTAAATATATAACTCTTAAATTTCAAAAATAAAAAATTAACATTTAAATTTAAAAATCTCAAATTCGAAAATTCAAAGTTCTAAATTTTTAATTTCAAATTTTAAATTTAAGATCAAAGCTAAATTTAGAAATATAAAATTTTAAATTTAGAAAATTAAATATATCAATTTAAAATTTAAAATTTAAAATTTATAATTTAAAAATATAAATTTTTATTTTAAGATAACAAATTATAAATTTTAAATTTTAAATTTAAATTTAAAATTTAAAATTTAATTAGGGATGGAAATAGTTATTCCATCCCCTATACCTGGGGAAGAGTTAACGGGTTATTCCGGGATAACCCGTTAATGGGTGGGATAGCAATCCCACCCCTCTTATTTTTGTTGTTTGGGTATAAGGGGTGGGATAACCCCTTATCCCACCTCTTATATTCGAACCAAACGGGGGCTAAAAGTAAAACTGTACCAGTTCATCTGAGATTTTTCTTTAGTTTATTGGCGGTTTTGTTTGGTTTGCCAAACTATTTTAATACTAAACGAGTTAGATATTTCGCAACCGAAAAATTTAAAACTGATAGAGTCATTAAACAAAAGTGCTTTCTGAGCGCCAAAGTTTAAAGAAAATGATCAGAATTAAGATTCTTGCAACTTCTCAGGCATCTCAACTGATGGAATCCCGTGATCCCGTCTAATAAGCAAAAAAAAAAAGTGTTGAATAAGATGTTTATGCATCCACACAGAGCCGTTGAACATACTATCCAGCTAACCATCGAAAGCCACTTGATCATCTTCGCATGCAACTTCCTCAAAAGAATAAGGAAGATCCAAAACAAGATTCAAAATAACTAGGGACCAACGCCTAACAAGTCATATGCTCAGCAAGGTAATGCAATGGCATTTTCATGAACTTGTGAGGCCAGGAAAAGGGAAAATTGACGGAGTAAACAGAGAAACCCGTGACTAAGACGTTACTTGGGATTACGGATAGAATACATTACACAGCAGGATTAAAGTGTAATGCAAAACAATATTCCATTCGTTTTCATAGGTAACAAGAAGTTGAGTGAGAGGAATGCTTTGATACACTATGTAAGTATTGAAAAGGATATGATTGTGTTTTATATGAAGTAACTTGTTGGACAGGTTACTAATTTAGAATAGTCAAGTACAATATCGAAAAAAAAATTTGTGGCATATAATAAATTTATCAGGATCCTATAAAATTTTAAATTTTTTACTTAATTTTGTTTACTTAATTAGATAATTCCTAATCTGTTAAGTATCCAACTCAAAATGATATTGAATTTAAATTCAATTTTTAAATTCGGTATCGTAATGTAAAATTTTGATTTTAAAATTTAAAATCATCCCTTAAATTTGAATCTATATTCCACTTTTAATCTTGAAATCACATTTTAATGCTTGATTTAAATTGAAAATTTAGAATTTATACTAAAAATTTTATTTCAAATTTGTGTTTTATATTTAAGAAGAATTAAATTTGATTCAGAATTAAATTTCGTAAGTTGTTTCCAAATTGAATTCGCAGTCTAGCTGTAATTTGAATTCTGATTTCTTTTGTAGGCACTTGAAAAGTCTATAATTTCCTTAGTTGGATAAGACCAACGATAGATCTTATGGACGAAAACATTGTACAAAGACCAAAATATTCTTCAGACTAATACATATGCCCCTCAATAACAGATCACCTTTTATAAAGTAATATTACGTCTCTGACCACGGCCAGAACTTACATGGTATATTGAAGCATACTGATCTTTATATACTTCCGTCGTAACTCTATTTTATCTAATAGTATTACGCGACACTCGGGACAAAATTTTACTAAGCCATGCATGATTGGAGAATGGGAAAAAGGTGGTGGGAGAGATACATGTACACCCAAAGAGAGGAGGAGGTGATGTTCTAAGTTCTCCCAAAAAGAGCCCATTCCTGATCAACCCATATTGTAAGGTTGTGCACATGGGAGTAGCTCCACAGAGTTATTGCCCGGCACTAAAATTAAAGAGCTACATATCCCCTCCTCTGTTTTTTTCTTGTGTTTTTTTGGGCTATACGTTGCACCTCTCCATCATCCCACGTTTACCCACAGAGCCCCACTTTAAGAGATTGAGCTCGTAACGTTGCGTTATTGGCCATGTCCATGCACATAAATGGTACGAGCGAATTGATGAAGGAAACGGAGTTTTGGACAAGACATTGAGAATGTACCTGACAATATAAAAGATCTCCCATGTGAGCATGATTGCTCATGTTCGACAAAAAAAACTTACAACATTTTGCATGATGTCATTGCAGAAGGTATTCGATGCAAATATTAGGACATACAAGATTTATTTGAATAAACTATTTTGATTTAACTATCGAATCTTTCAAAAATTTAATTTTACTATCCAATCCATCGATTTGTTCGATCTGAGTGAGTCAATAGTATTTTTAGATTCAAAGTGCCGTTGGCTGACTCAAATCGAACAAATTCGATAGATTGGATAGTAAAATTAAAAATTTAAAGGTTGAATAGTTGAATCAGAATAGTTCATAGTTCAAATAAGTTTTGTGCGTTCTATCAAATTTATGGTTTTATTAAACTTCTCATCATATATTTAAGAAAGCAGAAAAAACGAAAAAGAAAAAAAGAAGTATGCTGTTTGTTTGCTGAAACAATTTTGGGGAGAAAAAGAAGGAGAGCGTTGCAAGTTGCAAGCTTAACCTAAAAGTAAATTATGACTGACGCGGAGAAAATGCATTATGTACGGTTAGAAAGTATAATTAAAAAAATCTATTTATTTTTATATGTAATATTACGTTGTGCATATGATGATAATTTATTTTTTCTATAGTCCTGGTAAAACTATAAAAATATGTTTTTATATACTTTCGTCCTAACTCTGTTTTGCATACTAAAAATGAATTGGGCTTCGTTGTTTGGATCGGAAAAGATCGAAATGTAAAATGTGAGCCCGAGGCTGATTCTTTCTGGGCTAAATCTGCAGTGATTTTTAGGTTGGACCGGCCCGTTTATTTATTTTAAGAAATGAGATTGCCCGTATACATGCATAGGTTGAATACTTGGATCCCTCTTTTTTCTAAAATTTTTATAATTTTTAATATAAAAATATAAAAATACTATTTTCTACAATTTAGTTTGGTATTAGAATCACATGTCCTAAGTTCGAGTTCCCTCGGGCTCCTAGAATTATTTAGTTTTATCTCATTTAATCAAATCCACGTCTCGGACGCAAACATCTGAATCATGTATATTTTTGGGACTTCTAATTCCATCTTCTATCTTCGTTCTTAGCTTCTTAATTGAACTAATTAGGCATAGTAAACAAGATCTTGTAGTCCTCTCTTGTAGTGTACAAATATGCGATTATAATTTCCATGGATTGCTTAAACCGAATCCTCTGTTCACTTTCACAATTTTTTATTTGAGAAATGATTCGGTACTTTTTTTAAAAAAAAATAAAAAAGATCTTAACCGTTGATTAATAGAGGGTAAAAATGTAACTTTAGGAAATTAATTGATTAACCAAATTTATGAAATTATTAGGCATTAATTTAGGAATCTACTTTAAATGTTTTAGTGTTTCTCAAATTATCCATTAATTTAAATTATAGAAATTTTAGAAATTGTTTTATTTCTAAATACGATGAATTTAAATTTTAAAAATTAAATACTTAAAATTTAAAAGTAAAATTTAAATTAGAGGAATTTCGTATTACTATTTAAAAACTAAATTTCTACCAAGATTTAAAATACAGTTTATTCGCACCAGTTTAAAACGTAATGCATAAAAAACTTAGAAAGTAAGATTTCTACAACTAGATTTCTTTAGAGGAATTTTATATTACTATTTAAATTTTAAATTCAATGATTTAAAAACTAGATTGAACCGATTGATTTGACTGATCAGACTTTGACCTATTCTATCAAGAATCTGATTTTAACCTATTGAACCGAATAACATTAAGAACAATTTGGAACCGGTAAAGATAATAAATATTTTAAACAGAATGATAATTTAACTGTTAGAGCTAATAAATATTTTAAATATAATTTTAAACATATAAATTAAAAAGATTAGAATTATTGGTGAGAAAAAAAATAGTTAGGAATTTGAATTCGAATCTGACTAACAATCACAAAACTTATTTCCGAACTCGACGGATTTCAAAAATCCATATCCAAATTCAAAACTGACCAATTTTTCGAAACCCAAAATCAAACCTAAACCAGAAGACTAGAATTCAAACAATTATTTCTGTTTACCATATTTCAAAGTATTTATATGAAACTTAAATTTTTAAAATATAAATTTGAATATAATATTAAATTTTAAATTTAAAAGTGAAATTTAAATTAGAGAAATTTTATATTACTATTTAAAGTTTAAATTCAATGATCATATTGTCAAATCATTTGAAATTTTCCTTATATGAAATGCCAAATTATGAAAGGAAAGATAGAGAGAGCAAAAAGAAATAAAGAAAAAATAAAAATTTTGAAAATATAGTAGATGTAAAATGACTAAATTGCCCATGTATTAAAAGACAAAAATATCTTTTTTTGAGGTACCTGGTAACCGGTACCTCTCCCAAAGTGACCTACTATTGCAGGTCACAATTTAAAAAAAATTAAATCTAAGTCGTTGAATACGCGTGAATGAACGGTAACCAAAAAAAAAAAAGTATAGAAGCATTACTCTTTTTATTTTCCTTCTTCGCAACATTTCATGTGTTAATAGAGATGAAGGTTTAAATCAGTGTTACCTCTCTGCTACCAAGCAATGTTTGCTCCTCTTCATTATCTCGCGAAGGTTTAAATGATTTTACGGATATTTGAATTAATGTTGCTGCTATTTACCTACTAAATCGCAAACTCGAGCTCGAATAATGTTTCGATTAAATTGGTATGATGAGTTAAATAAATTTCTGAGCTTATTTATTATTATATCGATCTTTTGGATAATATAGTATCATAGTTAATGTTTCGTAAATCTCGTTACTTGAATAGCATTCTATGAGAATTAATTTTAAATCTTTTATTCTGTAATGCAGGTCGATCTTGGAAGTAATATATTGAGAGTGGTCATCAATTCAAAATGCTCTAATCATCTCCGAAATTGACGGTGATCGATTCAGTTCCCATGAATGGTTCTTTATTATTATTTTCTTAAAAAAAAAAAAAGTCGATTCAACGCCACAAAACATGTACTACACTTGCAACCACATTCAAGTCAAACACAAGTGCCTTGATGAGTTTCTTTAAAAATTACAACTTTTGAAGTGGATCAGAAAATGCAAGTTTAAGTAATATTAGATTTCAACTTCATGTAGCGTTTGTTTGCTTTCAACTGTAATGTTAACCTCATTTCTTGCAGCAACTGGTGATAGCAGCAGAGTGAAGGTTGTTCACCGGCACGGCCCGTGCTCGCCGCTCAGCCGCCAAAAAGACACCAATCACGCGCGCATCCTCCGCCGAGACTGGTCTCGCGTCAAATCCCTCTCTCCGCCGCATATCTTTCTTGTTAACAGCAACACTCAACAGTACGTCGTCGGCCGACACGACAATCCCTGTCCGCGGTTGCTCCTTATTTTCCGCCAGCGAGTATGTCGTCACTGTCGGCGTCGGCTCTCCAAGCCAAGACCTCACCTTCGCCCTCGACACTGCCGCCGACCTCACCTGGGTCCAGTGCAAGCCCTGTGCAGTGTACTGCTACCTGCAAAAGGACCTGCTCTTCGACCCTTCGAAAATCGACGACGTACTCCAACGTTTCCTGCTACTTCCCGGAATGATATCACTTGTCACGTGTGGCACTCGTCCGTTATCTGTACGAACGAGCCAGTCAAACCATTCGGAGGCATAAAGCCGGCTCACTTAATATACGTTCCAAGGTGGATCTAAAATTTAGGTATGGCATTGCACTGGAAGTTGATATAAGTCCGGGATTCTTCACATTGCTAGTATATCGCAAACTTGTTTCGCATTTGCGAGCATTGCGAGCGAGCGCGCGGCATCGATGGTAGAAAACACGCAGCAGAGAGGGTTGGAGATTGTTTACAATGTGTTCAAGAAGGTGATTGGATTTGGAGTGGGCGGTTGTTGTAGGATGGAATGTTTGTGGCTCTTGAGAAGGAATAACTGGAGCAGAAAAATAAAACTAATTATGTGATCGTCTATACATTCGATGAAGAAACAATTTCCTGCTAAGTTTATTTCTAAATGAAATAAACGAAGTGGGTAGCGTGCTATCTATCTCTCAAAAAAAAAAAGAAAAATTTCTTTATTTAAATTTTGAGAGAGAGAGGGATAGAATGCTAGTTGCTTTGTTTGTTTTTTAAGAGATAAACTTAATTAAAAATATAAAATAATTATATTTCAAATTTGAGATTTCGAATGTTAATCATCTACACTAACTAATAAGTTGAAAAAATATTCACGGTCAAATCCTTCTACCAGTTCATCACAGACGCAGGACTGCACATCCCGATGAACCAACACATTTGGAACTTGAAAATTTCAGTAAAAATCAAAGTCTTTATTTGGCTGCTACTTCGGAAGAGATTACTCACTGCAGATAGATTGCTCAACTGAGACATACTTGTAGACCAAAATTGTGTTTTCTGTGCGGTTCTCACGGAAAGCTGTGACCATTTATTCAGTAATTGTGTTTGCGTTCGATACTTTCTCCTCAGTGTGGAAAGATTGGACGTAACTGACAACATCATGGGCGACGTCCGAAGCCTTTGGCCCGGAATTTCTAACAACCCAGTTGATTCGTTGAGAACACAAGGCTTGATCCTTCTGGCTGCGATTTGGTGGGTGGTTTGGACGGATAGAAATAACTCCGTTTTTCGGAGAAATCCGCCCAACACTACCCGGTCTTTAGAACGTGTTAAATTACTTAACAGCAATTAGACCGCACTGCTCTGATGTGTTACTAGAGCTTCTTTCCCTTTCTTTTCTCACCTTGTCTCTTCCTTTTCGCTTTTTAATCTTACCTCTTTTTGCCGGTTTCTTAGAGAGGCCTTCGTTACTTCCATCTTGTATGCTCAATTCATTTTGCTTAATGAATGAAGTAGCTAGCTTGTTACCTATTTCTCAAAAAAAAAAGAAAAAATGTAAGTGAAAGCGAGCAATATTGGAGCCTCAGCAAATGAATGTTTAGAAACGGGACTTGTGTTGGACTATGTCGGGCATAAGCTTTAGACTTAGAAGAGAAACAGCTAATCACAGCTCAAAATCTAGCTTTGTATGTTTAATGTGGATCATGCCGGGCCGGCCCATTGCCAGGACGAGGCCCGTGCGGTCCGTAGTAGACCGAGCAGTGGACTGATCCGATTATTTTTTTTACTTTTTAAATTTTTTAATTGCTTTAATCTCACTTTATTATTTTTTCTTTTTGGCCTTTTTGCATAAAAAATCCACTTATTTTGGGCTTTTGCAAAACCGGGTCATCTTTTTCGTTTTTGCAAATTCGGTCTGCTTTTTCAGCAAACTGACCAAAATACCCTTATTACTTTTTCTCTTTCCTCTTTCTCTCTCCTCTTCGTTCTCTCGTTCTTTTTTTTTTCNGAACTTGGCGAGGAGGATGGAGTAGCGGTCGCGACGCATGCCGTAGACCCACTCGCGACGCGCGGGGTCGAGGTCGTGGGTGCGGTCGAAGAAGCCGACGAGGGGCGGCGCGGGGCCGGAGCGGGAGGAAGAAGAAGAAGAAGAAGAGGGAAAAAAAAAAAAGTGCTCCAGCAGGAGGAAGAAGAAGAAGAAAAAGAAAAAGAGAAAAAAAAATTACTCCTGCAGGAAGAAGAAGAAGAAGAGCCCGCCTGGCGGTGCTCCGGCGGCGCGTCCGCCTGGCCTTCGCTTTTTTTTTTCGGTGAAAGAACGAGAGAACGAAGAGGAGAGAGAAAGAGGAAAGAGAAAAAGTAATAAGGGTATTTTGGTCAGTTTGCTGAAAAAATGGACCGAATTTGCAAAAACGAAAAAGGTGACCCGATTTTGCAAAAGTCCAAAATAAGTGAATTTTTTATGCAAATTGGCCTTTCTTTTTTAAAGTTTATAGTATTACTCATTCAGTCGATAAAATTTGAATGGCTTTTTGTTAATAAAAAAAGGTTATTTAAAATTTAAAATTTAAATTATATTTGAGAGTGGTGTGCTGTGGCCCAGCAATCCAACATCCTCAAGCCTACGTGGCTATGTCCACGTGGAGCACCCCAATTGGTTCGCACACGCGTCTTAGTCCCTGCGTTTTCCCGAAACTCCAAAACCGAGCTCGCGCTTCGACGATCTTCGTCCCTTCCTACTGCGATCGAGAGAAAAAGAAAAAAAAAGAAAAAGAAAAAAGAGAGAGATCGAAATTATTAAGAGCTGCGAAATGCTCGTCGCCTCTTCCTTCCTCCTCCTCCTCATCCTCTCCTACGCTTCCTCTGCTGCATCGCTCTACTCCCCCTCCTCCCCCGTGCTCCAACTCACCCCCTCCAACTTCAAATCGAAGGTTGTCCCCCGATCTGATCCCACTCTGCTTTTCGATCTCTTCTTCTTCGAGCTCCTTGCGATTTGAGTGCTGAATCGAGGGTTTTGGTGCTAGGTTTTGGGATCCAATGGGATCGTCTTGGTGGAGTTCTTCGCGCCCTGGTGCGGCCATTGCCAAGCCCTAGCTCCCGCGTGGGAGCGCGCCGCCACCGTCCTCAAGGGCGTCGCCACCGTCGCGGCCGTCGACGCCGACGCTCACCAATCGCTCGCTCAGGTGTGGAATCATCGCCATGTTTGTGCTTAATTTTGTGGTGTTGTTTATTTGTGATTGTGATTGTGGTGGACTAATATGAATCGGAGAATGTATGCATCGCATGTCGAACTTTAGTCTGTAGATTTAGTATCGGTGAGTTGCTTGATCAGAGCGGTCGCTTTGTTACCCAACATTTTGGGCAAATTTGATCCTATTAATGTAGCGGCAAATGCAAATATATTCCTGTGAAACTGTTGCAAGTTGACTTCAATTGAGTATTATGAATGGGTGAAATTATGCCTTGTACGTCAAACTGTAGTTGATAGACCGCATCAGCTAGTTGCCTAGTCTGTTCTTGAACTTCTTTTAGGATTTTTGAAGGATTTATGATTCAGGGTTTGCATAAAACAGGAGGTTGAATAGAGAGACAATTGAATTGAAAAATGAGAGTAAAGTATTTAGGCGGACACTTATTATGGTGGAATAGCCATTTTTGCAAGGAATATTCGACTTTACCTGGTGAACTGAAGAAGAGGAATTGCAAATTTTGAACATAGAGAGGGATATATTTGATAATTTAACTTTTGAATGACAAATCTGCAATTTCGATACATTTGGATTACATAAGATAGCTACCTCAAAAATTTACTGTTCCTCATTCATATATTAATTCTGTTGCAACTTTTTTGTTCAACTTTATTTTAAATTCATTGTTTTTTCCTACATGATTTGGTGCTGTTTTGATGACTTAACTCTGCATGGTTATATTGCTGGAGCAGACTATAAATTAAGAAATTGTCAAAAATACACTTCTGGCATCACATTAAAAGCTTTTACGTCCTGCCATACCCTTTTCTATATTTGAATAAATGGAAGTGACAATGCATGATATATATGCAGGAATATGGAATTCAAGGATTCCCTACAATCAAAGTGTTTTCACCTGGTAAGCCTCCAGTGGATTATCAAGGAGCGAGGGAAGTAAAGCCAATTGCAGAATTTGCTCTAAAACAGGTTTTGAAACTCAGAACAAATCCTTTAAATTCTTTCTATTTAATGAACCCACCATATGGTCTTCTCTTCTAAAAGTTTCATTAGTCATTGGATTTTTGGTCTCTTTGTATCTTGCACCAGAATCATCTTATTGTATGTCTCTTTAATCTAATTATTATTATTAATAGTAGCACTATCTAGATGTATGGCATGCTACCATTCTGTTCACAGAAAAGCCTTTTAACTTGTCGAAAATTTTTGATATTTTGTTTACATTGAGCTTTAGGGGAAATCGCTATTTGGTATTCATTGATTTTGAAATTACTGGCAGCATTCTTCAGTCATACATGTATGGGAAGCGCAAAGAGTCAATGCAAGTGTCATAGCAATTTTGTTGCTTAGCTGCTTTTGTCCCCCTCAATTATTTACAAATACATGTAGGAGTTGTGTAATAATTTTTGTTTCAGCCTTTGGGTAGTTAGCTTAGATTAGGTTCATAAGGAAAAGTTGATCGTAACTTGCACTTATTGAATCCTCCATGTAAGTCGGCTAGTTTATTTAAGTTTGCTAGTTTAATTCCATATGAAAACCTTATGTTAACTACCTGTCAATCGCAAAATTCATCATAAATCCTAACTAAGGTGGGTCCAGTAACTCCAGTTTGTAACACTTTGGTGATAGTTATTGGTCGACCATATAGACTTTTTTTTTTTGTTTCATTTGAGGCTCAAACCAAGATGCTTTCGGTTGGTTGACTTTCCATGGTAGTATTGTTAATAATTCACATGATGCCAGAGTAGCTTTTTCGTCTATCATATGAGTACAAATAAAAAGAAATTAATCTTATTCACAGGTTAAGGCACTCCTGAAGGAAAGGTTGGAGGGCAAGACTTCAGGAGGTTCAAATGAGAAATCTGACACAAGCGCTTCAATTGAACTGACTTCTCGTAACTTTGATGAGCTTGTCCTTAAAAGTAAGGACCTCTGGATAGTGGAGTTCTTTGCACCATGGTATGCAGCTTTGAAACACATGCAACAGTTATTGTGTTAACAGTAAATCGACTGATCTTAATGTCCTTTCTATGTATGCCTGTTAACCGTATTTGTTCTTCCAAACTAATTGCTAATTTAAGGATTATAATGCTTTAATTGAGTGGAGTATAATAATAAGCTATTCAATCAATTTGTAGACGCCAAAAAAGTTTATGTATGCAAGTGCTTGACATTTTTAACTAAGGAAGGTCAAACTTTAAATTTCAATGATGGAGGAATAAAAAAAATCTCCATTCCTTGAGCATGAAAAGTGCTTTATATTAGAAACTTTGATACCTTTTTTCTGTCATAAGGATTTCAAATATGGCTTAGTTGTTTGGTTGTTTTGCCTCCTTTTTTTAAAACTATTTTCAGGATATTAAGCTTTCTCCCGGTAGTTATGCTTTTTTTTCAGTTTTTTTTTTTTCCTTTTTTGTTGCTTTTCAAACTAACCAAATTACAATCTCAAACAGTTAGTTCTGGAGAATATTATATTCTAACATGTGAGATTGATATTTACACCTAAATTTCTTCATGCTGTCACATGTTGAAGACGATATTGTTGCATGCCAATTAACATGCTTTTAGCTTTTATTTCTCGATTAAGGCAGCCAGATGCATGAGACAGCTTCTACTTTAGGATCTGGCAACATCTGTATTTTATTATTTAGAGGGTCTTTTTTTCATGATTGAAGATTTATGGTGCTTAGACTGCAAAGGGTTAACGAACTATTGCTCCAAGGCCTGCCCTCTAAATTGATGTGCTCATATAATTAAGGCTTAGTTTGGTATTGAGTTTTATCTAACGCTATTTGATAGAATGGAGTTGAGAAAAAGTATATAGGGATATGCTTCTGCGTTCTCCGATGGGATCGCAGAAAATATATCGTAACCGACTAACCGCAATATGCGGAACGCAATATTACGTACGGAAACAAACAAGGTATTTTCCCTTCGTCGTTTCTCACCGCATGTAATGCAATCTCTCTGCAATCCCAAACGAAGCCTAAATTGATTCCATTTGTTCCAGTCCTAAGATTAGCTTTTTCTGTTTCAGGTGTGGGCATTGCAAAAAATTGGCACCAGAGTGGAAAAAAGCTGCAAATAACTTGAAGGGCAAGGTGAAACTGGGCCATGTTGATTGTGATGCTGAAAAGGTACGTTAATCTACAGATGAGGTTTGTGACGAATTACATTAGATTATGTGGTTATGATATTGATGATACTTTTGGAAATCACAAAGGCGTTATCTAGCTAGGAAAATCATAATTGTTCTTTTTCACCCTCGTATTATTAAAACAAACAGATGAGTTTGTTCCGTAAGCTGATATGCAAATTTCTCAGTCCTTAATGAGCAGGTTCAATGTACAAGGATTTCCTACCATTTTGGTATTTGGTGCTGACAAGAGCAGCCCTTTTCCCTACGAGGGAGCTCGAGCCGCAGCAGCAATCGAGTCATTTGCACTGGAGCAGCTGGAAACCAATGTGGCTCCACCTGAAGTGACTGAGCTCACTGGCCCAGTATGAATTTCTATCATTGATTTATATTTGAAGAACATGCTAAACTTTGGCTACTGCATAATCTCACTCATCTTTTCTGTAGGATGTGATGGAAGAGAAGTGTGCGTCAGCTGCCATATGTTTTGTGGCCTTCCTCCCTGACATCCTGGACTCAAAGGCAGAGGGAAGAAACAAATATCTTGAGCTTCTATTATCTGTTGCTGAGAAATTCAAACGGAGCCCCTACAGGCAAGTGCTTATTTAGAAAGCACTTTGTTGCTTCCCTGAATTATGAAGTTATTGGTTTGTATCTTTTTGAACTCATAAATTTTATACAAGTTGCAACAAGAAGGGGGGAGAAAATTGCTGAAGCTGAACTTGTAGCTTTAAATTGAAGCATTTGCATTTGGGGCCTTGAAGCTCATTTCGCGTTCCGACCTAATTGGCGCACTAATATGCAGCGACTATATGTTTCCTTTAGAACTTGCTACAAAAGCTTGGCAATTAAAAAACATTATTTCTTCTAAATCTCGAATTCATGATAATATGCTAATTATTATATAAACTAAGGTAGTGTTGCTTTGCAGCTTCGTGTGGGCAGAAGCTGGCAAACAGGCTGACCTTGAGAAGCAGGTTGGAGTTGGCGGCTATGGTTACCCAGCTTTGGTAGCTCTGAATGTTAAGAAAGGTGCATACGCTCCGCTAAAAAGTGCTTTCCAGCATGATCCAATAATGTAAGCTCCCCTATCGAAGTATTCTTTTGTTTTCTTTGTTTATAGAAGTTGTTTAATACGTCCCTCGGCAGAGAACGACTTACTAAAACTTTGTCTCCAGTGAATTTGTGAAGCAAGCCGGGCTTGGCGGCAAGGGGAATCTACCTCTAGAGAAAACCCCCACCATTGTTCAAACAGAACCATGGGATGGCAAAGATGGCGAGATCCTTGAAGAGGACGAATTTTCGCTCGAGGAGCTCATGCGAGATGACACTGCAACGAAAGACGAGTTGTAACAAACGATCATTTCCGCAGGGACGAAGGTGTGAGGAAGTGTGCTCGAATCTCTCGGGATTATTTGCACTGCTCATGCAGTTTTACACTTAGCTCTCCAAAGACTCGAGTTCTTTTTAGCTATGTTTATCTTTAATATCAATTGACAAAAGAACATTCCCTTTTACGGGGTGCAGAATGAAACAAAAGGTTAAATCCAGCATGAGTTTTATTATAAACTTATAACTCTTGTAGTGATTTTATGTTTTTAATGGCGACGGCGCGAGTTTTTATTTGATACTAGTGTGGTGTAGATTTTGGAATCAAGTAGGTATAATGTAGTAAATGCCAGCAACACGACCCACAAATCTAGCATGCTTCTGTCCACAGAGATTGTTGATAGGTTGGTATCAATGTAGAAATTTTTAATTGATTAATACATTGTCTTCTATTATATAGATTTGCTAAATGTATCAATAGCTCAAGAGAACTCTTCCGCAGGGTACACAAAAACATATGCTTTGCGTATTCTTTTTTATTTTCTATATGTGATGTTCGGGGCTGATATAATATTGATACTGCAGAAATTGTTAGTCCTAATGAAATTCGGCGTTTCTCTCGACGTCGGCACCGTATTTGTCTACGCGGCCTACGACTTCCCCCTGTTTGAGCGGTGGCCCCGCGAACGCATTATACAAGCGATCCAGCGCCAACAGGATGGTCTTATCGTCACCGTCGATTGAACCGTCCAAACCACTCCAAAACCCTAAAGAGAAAGAAAATAAGCCCACAGCCACCCCTCGAGAACACGCACTCTTTCTCTCTCGAACCCTAATTCCCCTTCCACCCTCGCCCTCTTCTCCCTCTCGCCATCGCGGAGATGGCCCCGAAACGCCCCGCCGCTGCGGACCCCGAATCCTCGTCCTCCGAGGAAGACGAGCAAGAGGAGGAAGAGGACGTGAACCTCTCCTCCCCTCCCCCCAGGAAGCCCCCCTCCTCGTCCTCCTCCAAGAAGCCCGAGAACCCCTCCTCGAAGCCCCCTCGCAAACCTAGCGGCGACGAGGACGAGGAGGACGACGACGAGGACGATGGCTCCGGCTCCGACGACTCCGAAGACGACGACGACAAGAGCAAGAAGAAGCCCCCTCCCCAATCCCAATCCCAATCCCAATCCCAATCCCAATCCCAGTCCCAACCGCAACCCCAACTCAAACCCCACCAACCCCCGAGGAAGACGACGAGGAGCCCCCCCCGGCCCAGCGCCCGTCCCGCGGCGTCGACCCCTCGATCAAGCCCATCAGCTCCCGCCCCATGGACGCCTCCCCCAAGCCCAAGAAACCCTCCTCCTCCCCCTCCGAGCCCCCTTCCAAGAAGCCCAAGAGCTCCTCCTCCGACGCCCCCCCTTCGGAGCAGAAGCGCCAGCTCTTCCAGCGCCTCTGGGGCCCCGACGACGAGATCGCCGTCCTCCGCGGCCTCGCCGAGTACCGATCCAAGAAGGGCTCGCTCCCCTCCTCGTCCCAGGACGTGGACGCCCTCCGCGGCCACATCCGCGGCGCCCTCCAGCTCGAGGTCACCAACCAGCAGCTCTCCGACAAGATCCGCCGCCTCAAGAAGAAGTTCGCCACGAACTCCGCCCGCGGCAGGAGCGGCGCCGACCCCAAATTCACCAAGGACCACGAGCGCGCCGCCTTCGAGATGTCCAAGAAGATTTGGGGCGCGGCGAGCAAGAGCTCCCCCTCCGCGAATGCCGCGGCGGATGCCGACACCGACGAGGAAAAGAGCGAGGAGAGCGACGACGAGGCGGGCAGCGAGCAGAACGCCAAGGAGGAGAACAACAACAACAGGACGCGGCTTGCGGCGGTGGCGTCCGTGGCCAACGGCAAAGCGGAGCACGAAAGGGGGAAGTTTCCGCTCCCGTACCTCAAGGAGGCGGTCGACGAGCTCGCCAAGGAGCACCCTTGCGGGGCCGCCTTCAAAAGGGCTTTCGAGTTCCTCGACGAGCCAAAGGCGAAGGGGATGGAAGAGAAGCTCAAGAAGCTTAGAATGGAGGAGATCAAGCAGCATTTGCGGCGGATGGATCTGATGAAGGAGACCGTGAAGATGATGCTCGAAGCTCTCGCAAAATCTGATTGATGGGCAAGTTGGAAATTCCTCCTCCTCTGTTCTCTCTTTCCTTTTGTGCAATTACTCTTTCTAGTTCTTGTTGATGGACTCGTAAGTGCTTTGTAGGTTGATGGGATTTTCCGCCTAAAATTTCTCTGCTTCTGTATCGCTTAGATATGTCCTTGTTCTTGTTACATATAGCAAGATGTGTCTTATTCCATGGATCTTCACTCACTAATGTTTAGGAACCGGCGATTTATTGTTAAAGTATTTGGTTTACTCCTGTTCCTCATCTGAAGTATAGTCATGAATTTACATCTTGTTCGGGATGTTTTCTTAAATCACTAATTTGCACAAATTAGTATTTATTTAGTGGGTGTTATTTCAATTGATTTGTGATGATTTTAGAATGATTTCAGTAAGCGTAAGTAAATCTGATGGTTGAAGTCTTGCTATCGTTTATGTTTCTCACACATGGTTTTTTGGGTATGTTATGAAACTAAGAACAGAGCATGGAAAGTAAACATGGAATTCAATCCAACACCATTCATTCCAAACAAAAGAATTCAGGCCCAAAATCAGTTCACTTGAATTCAAGAAATTTACAAACCAATTCAATTCCATCTTGATTTGATACCAAACCTCTTGCTAATATTGAAATGACTATCAAATAGTGTATGTTTGTTTTTTTTTTCTCTTGCCATATTAGGTTTTATGCCAGTTTTACAAGTATTAATTAATCTGAAGATCCTGTAAATCTTTACTAGATAAAAGATCTTATTATGTAATTTCTGTGTACTGTGGGATTAAGGTATTACAATTGTAGTTGTGAGCTCTTTTTTTTTTTTTTTTTTTTTTGAAACTACACTGAAATGCATTGCCTATTCAACCCCATTTTATTCAACTCCATTTCGTAGGGAATAGTTCAGACGNTTTTTTTCTTTTTCTGCATTATTTTATTGTAGTTCACTGTACTTATGAATCATTACGTTTGTACTGTTTTGTGTATTCTTTATTTGTTGCTCGAGGTATCTTCTGGGTTTTGCGCTAATTAAGTTGTACTGTGAGTGCAGGTACGTAAAATTTGTTTGGATCAATGAATAGGTATACCATGTTATCTAGTCATCATAGTAGTTTTCTCTCAGTCCAATTGTGCTCTCTCATATATCTAGGAAACAGTTTAAATTTGTTAGCAAGCAATTTGGCCATAGAAAATTTGTTTGAAGTTTTCTAGTATTTAAAGGATTGCTTAAAATGTGAAATGGGTTTCTTTCTCGGATAGGTTTTGGGAGAAACTTACGATTTCCGATACTTCTGTATATCTTTATTCATGATATTAGCAAAGTTTAGCCATCATTTCTGGTATCTCAAGTTCTCAACCATGAGAATGCCTTCATTTTAGAGAACTAATTTTACTGTCATTTTTTATTTAAGGGAACTTAGCCTCCGTTTGGTTCGGGGTTAAGGAAAAAATAACTATTCCAGAAATAGAGTTAAGTTCAGGGTTAAAGTGGGGTTAAACTTTTTTTGTGTTTGGTTGGGGGTTGGAGTTAGTCTAGAATAATGAAAAACAGTGTTTGGTTGGAGTAGGTGGGATAAGAAGATAATGATTGATAAAGAAGGATAATGATTGGTTGGAGTAGGTGAGATAAGAAAGATAGTGGGTTATTATGAATAAAAAATAGTGTTTGGTTGGAGTTTGGTGGGATTAGGTGGGGTTAGCTAATCCGGGATAATTTATTTGAGGTGGGGTTAGGTGGGGTTAGCTAACCCCACCTATTTTTTAGGATGTTTGGGGATAATATAGGGGTTAAGGGATTATTCCACCCCTTAACCCCCAACCAAACAAGGGCTTAGGGAATAAAGGTAGAATATTTTTACAAGTAAACTGAGTCTTTTTTACTTTCCCTGTGGGACATCCGAATCAAGGATCAATATGTTGATCGTATGTTATATACGATTTAGGCTATTTGTAATTCTGGAATCTGCTTTTAATTTTTAGTAGTAGTCTAGCTTTATTGGGAGCTCATATATTCCCAAAAGGATAAATAATTTTACATGTGCGCTGATATGTAACCTCCCTGTAAAAGTATGAATATTGTCATCAGTTAGAGGGACTCGAAATTGGATTCTGAAGCTTGAGTTGATATAAGATCTGTTCTTTCGGAATTCCATAGATCTGATCCTGTACTTTCTATCTTGGGATGATTGATTGATGTGAAATATTCAAAGTTTCCCGGCTCCAGGTTTATAATTTTTGTAATGATCTACTCTCTTCTCTTTTTTGTTGGGAGGTAAAGGCCCTTAGGCATTATTAATTAGTTTTGTTAAAAGTTCATTAAATTTAATATTTTAATTATTTCTTACTAGTTAATTGTTGTTGCTTTATTTATTTAAAAAAATATATATATAACCTTTAAATTTGATGAAAATAGGTGATAAAATTTGATAAAATTTTAATTTATTGGGAACTTTTGCTCTCTCTTTTTTTTAAATATTAAAAAGTTTAAAAGAATTGATTAAACTCTATGGAGTTTTTAAGGATAAAGGGTTGTAATCAATGTCAAAATAGCTTATAATTGACTGGGCTTTCATGCAATTTTACCCAGCCTGTATGAACAAAAGGAGATATAAAACGATCAGTGATTATTACCTCCTCTTACCCGTGAATTTGAAGGGGGTGTTCGAGAACCACGTTAAATTTCTTTTTACTAAATACATGTAGCATTATATTATTAGATCTAAAAAAACATATAAAAACAGGAAATAGAGTGCAAATCTCTGAGTTCTTGTTTGTTTCATCAAAGGTGGAAACTCATGTTGAAATAAACTTTTCAACAAACTAAAGTTCAGGTAACGATTACTCCATTTTTGTTGTTTGTTTGTATTGCTATGGATCTAAAGTCTTTTTAGTTTTACTGGTTTGTTTGTATTGCTAAAGTTTTTTTAGTTTTACTGGTTGCTTGGCAGGAACTAGGAAGTTGATATGCTAATATTTATTATAGTTTTGGTTAAAATATATAGACACTCCTGAACTTTACCCCATTTAGAAATTGATCCCTAATTTTTTTTAAATTTGAATTACACTCCCCTACTTATTAATTTAAGCTCTCTTCTTTGCAATTTTTGAAATTCAGTTAAAATGAAAAAAAAAGGCCAATAAAATACAAAGCAATAAAATACATTTGCAGTTTAAATTTGATCAACATATGAGATCCAAGTTCGAATCCTAGTTGATTCACATTTTCAGCTTCGTTTATTTCTAAATGAAATAAACGAAGCAGGTACCGTGCTACCTATCTCTCTCAAAAAAAAATTTGATCAACATATTTTAGTTATAATTAGTATAAATATAATGCCCATAAAATAGTGGGTTATAAGTTAGGAAGTTAAACAATATTAAGTATATTAGAATTTACATAAAAATTACATCTTAGAAAGTTAATGGTCCTTCAATTTTTCTAAAATACTACTTATTTATTGGCTTATCAAGAAAAATTCGACTGAAACAATAAATCCTAAAATTACTGAAGAAGCGTTTAAATCAAACTTTTAGTAAGTAGAGAGGCTGTAAATCAAATAAAAAAAATTCAGGAGGTAATTTCAAATTCTGCTAAAATTTAGAAGTTGTCTATACATTTTTAACCTTTTTTTTCTTCACATATTTTTTTTCATAAGTAATTTCTCTCTAGAATGAGTCTGAGACAATTATAATTTTTTTAAAAATTTAAAT
The DNA here is from genome assembly GCF_001540865.1 of Ananas comosus. Taxonomy (NCBI): domain Eukaryota; kingdom Viridiplantae; phylum Streptophyta; class Magnoliopsida; order Poales; family Bromeliaceae; genus Ananas; species Ananas comosus. Next base: position 12,049,677 of record NC_033622.1, read on the forward strand.
TTTAACTGAAAATAAAGTTATGACTTAAAGTGAAAGAATACACAGGTACTCCAATTTGGTCTGTTTGGTTAAGGAATAAAGCGGGGATAACGAAAGTTATTTCTACTATTACATCAATCGAGTGATTTTTATCCAAAATTTACTGTTTTTGACTATTCCAACATAACTTTTGATAAACTATTCCATTTTTTTTTTTGGATAATATTATTTTAATATTTAATTTTAAGTTTTATTAAAATTATAAATTGAATTAAAATTAAATAATGTAAACATAATATATTCTATATGAGCAATGCTACTAACACATCCCAAAATAGGAACTAGGCTGGAATACTATCAATATCACAAATCTATTGGTTCTATTAGTTTTTTAACCTTTGGATTGAAAAATGTACGGCTAGAATGACGTGGGCCCCCTAGGGTTGAGTCGGTGGTTGGTTGAATAGTATAATCTAATGGGTAAAAATAATCAAATGGTTAAATCTAAGGGTTAAAAAACTAATAGCACCAATAAGTTGATGCTATCGATAGTATTCCAGCTGAACTCTCCAAAATAGAATATACATCTTACACCCACTATATCTAAGGGCTAAAAATTATTTAGATTTTTGTGAATCTTAGGATGGAGCTGTAAGATCTACACTCTTCAAAACACAACTAGAATTTCTCATTATATATTATAATAAATTATTTTTATTATAAAATTATTTATAATAAATTCAACTCTTATTTTCTTTCACTATTCTCTACTATTCTATCAAATTAATCATATATAATAATTTTAGTTATTTTTAAAAATAGCAGCGTCATCAACTAAATAAGATTTTAATTTTATTGCTGAATATTTCAAAATTATTTGAGAGGTAAAAAATTATATCTAATATTCTTAATCCTTGGGAAAAAAAAAGATAAAAAAAAAAAACGGGGCCTAAAAGATCGGCATTTGCGCTCGCCTCCCCAGTTCCCAGTTCCCACTCCGCACTTCTCTCCACCATCCAACCAACGCTCTCCACCCGACGTGGTCCGTTTCTACCCATACATACATAAATACATCATAATACATAACACACATAACACATAACACATAACACATTACATCAACACCGCTTCCTCTCTCTCTCTCTCTCTTTCTCTCTCTTGCTCACCGCTCGTCTCCACCTTCCTCGTCCACACACGCGCGCGCACACAAACCCACGCCCAAGAGCGTCCAAAGAAGGGGGTGGGGTGGCGGGGGGGGAGGAGGAATCGATCGATCGATGGGGGACTCGTCGGTGGGCGCCCTCGTCCCCTCCGTGGTGAAGGCGGAGGCGGCGGCGGCGGCTCCCGCGACCTCCGCATCCGCCCCGGCGCCGTCCTTCTCGGAGACCACGGACGCCGCCGGGGGCGCCGCGGCGGCTGCGGCGGCGGCGGCGGCGGCGGCGGCGGAGGAGGAGAGGGGCCCGGCCATGGCGGTGGATGCGGCGGCGGCGGCGGCGGAGCTCGACAAGGACCTGCTTTGCCCCATATGCATGGGGATGATCAAGGACGCGTTCTTGACCGCGTGCGGCCACAGCTTCTGCTACATGTGCATCGTCACCCACCTCAACAACAAGAGCGATTGCCCCTGTTGTTCTCACTACCTCACCAAGAACCACCTCTTCCCCAATTTCCTCCTCGATAAGGTTTGAATTTGTCCCTATAATTTGTTTCTGAGTTCAAATTGGGTTTTTTGAGTGAGGTGCGGTTGGAATTTTTGTAAAGATCGCATCTTTCTTGATCGTGTGGGCTTAGAACTCGTCTCCCTTTTTCTCTGATCTGGTCTATGGTGCACTTGGTGAATCCATTTTTGGGATTATACCTATACAAGTGAACGAACTGCTAATGCACAAATAGAGGCTAAGAATTTCACACCAATTTGAACAATTACTTGTGCACTATAGATTGAATTGTTGAATAATCAGGGACAAGGGTGACCAAACTACTACTTGGTCGGATTGGTATGTAATTCTTAGAATTGAATGAAAGTAGGCATGCGTATTAGAAATCCACCTAGTATGTTTTACAAGTATTGAAGGAGGAAAGAAATCTCAATTAAAGTGTTCATTTGACTTGTATGGTAGATTGGTGCTTAAAGCAGTAATTTCTTGTAGGTACTGAAAAAGACCGCAGCCCGTCAAATTGCAAAAACTGCATCACCTATGGAGCATCTTCGTCTAGCACTGCAACAGGTCAGTGGTTACTTCACATTGATACATGGGTGTTGCTGGTGCACAATGTTGGAAGTGCTGCTATGAAACTTCTGTTCCGTATACTAAACAGGGATTTATCATGTTTTGGCACATATCAGGAGGTAGTATGGAGTTTTTGCTATCTTGCTTTGTGCTGAAATTCTTGCCCATGGCTTCATATATGATGGTTAATAATATGTTCAGCTGTTTGAGTATGACTAAAATTTACACTTTTCGATACCTATTTTTTTTATAATGACAGGATTTTAGAAGATTCTTCTATCATAAGTTTTCTTACTATATTTACAGCCTTTGAGCAAACGAAGTGAGAGACTAACATCATTCAGCTCTATGGCATGTAGAACATTATACTTTTATGTATACCTTAGTTGGATTTTTATCATTCAACATTTGGCGATGTTTGCATCTTTCTCTATCTTGGTATTACTTTTGTTTAATGTATTATCCGATAGATTGTTTATTTATTTTTTTAATAACTATTCTACTGAAATCGGTGAATATATTCATCACTCATGTGACAGTCCATATATGCAGGACTTTTTTCTAGCTTCTCAGCTTCCATCTACTAGGTTTACAGCCTTTTTTCATGTTTGTCATACTGTATGGAGACAACAGCCATTGTTTTTTTCTATGGGTCAATCCAAAACAACCATAAGGCTATCTTTAAAGTTGTGATAAGACTCTCTGACCCATCATATCTCATAATGCTTAGAATATCTGTGTTCTTCAGCGGAATGGAAGCCTGTTCACTTTTTGTTATCTGGAAGAAACTGTTCTCTAACTTTTCTCGGTAATGTTTCTAGTGTTGTGGGCAACTGAGCATGCCAACTTCCATCCTATATAGAATTTATTCTTAAATGAATTAATTTAAGTGGGAGTGTCAGTCCAGGTGCCGGATTTGTGCTTGGAGATTACTATAAGCAATTTCTTCTTCGAATATTGGTCGGATGGTTGGTTGGTTGCTTGGATAGCTAATTATAGGAAAACTAGTCCATTCGATGTTATATCGATCCGGTCGATCTTTTTTGTGAAACAAGGTTTTAAGTGCCCGTCGGCACGGGCCGTATCCACTGTACCGCACCATGCCAATAATATACCGGCACGATACAGATCCCGTGCCAATGGCATAGCTCAAAACCCTCTATTCTTTAAATTAGTAAGTAATTTTCTCAATAAAGTTCAAAAGATGTGATAAAAAGACATAATAAATAGTTAGAATATTTTGTTGCTAAAGAAAATAAATATTTCATGCTATTATGTGTCGGCACACAAGAATTTTTTTGACCGGCACGCATCAGCACGGCTTGGCGCGCATCGTGCCGTACTGTGCCGGCAAGTTTCCGGCACGATCCCGTGTCACGGCACTTAAATCCTTGTTGTGAAATTATATCGCTTTGTTGCTGAGTATCTGCAATTTTATTCAAAAAGACCATAGCTTTAGTAACTTTTTATCAGTAATGTTCATGCAGAGGAACTGCATGTGTTTCATCAATTGAAATTCAACTGTTACCATTATTGTAGTCAAGTAGAATATTAGTCATCTTAAAAATCACGGATCATCTTTTGCAGACTTAGATGGCTCTTTTCTTGTAGACAGGGATGTGAAATGTCAGTTAAGGAGCTAGATGGCCTGTTAAGACTTCTTGCTGAGAAAAAGAGGAAAATGGAACAACAAGAGGCCGAGACAAACATGCAAATACTGCTTGATTTCTTGCAATGCCTGAGAAAGCAAAAACTAGACGAGTTGAATGAGGTTTGCTTTTGTAAATTTGATTTTGTTTCTTTTGTAGGCCTTCTGTATTTCCACCTTCTGTGGCTATCTTAAAATCTGAATTTTCATATACGCACTTAAAAAACATAATTTCTCAACTATGTACCATTCTACTTGCAGAAGAGACCCTCTTTGAAATGCTTTTTTGCATATGAAACCAACCTCCCCTAGTGGGTCGGGGTGAGTCCCCAACTTATATGTTGAAACTTAGATTTACAGTGCTATATGTTGTATTAGATAATAATTTTGTCAAGATGTATATGTAATATATCACTGGTGTTATTTTAAAACTTTTTGTTATCTTTTCTTAATGTTTCTTCGTAGGCCAGTTAGTTCTGCTTCTAATCTATATTGTGAGGCTAGCGTATCGTACTGGAGTGTAAGTTCATATCCCTTTGGTTCTGCAGGTGCAAACTGATCTACAGTACATCAAAGAAGATATAAGTGCTGTGGAGAGGCACAAAATAGAATTGCACCGTGCCAAAGAGAGATACTCCATGAAATTGCGCATGCTTTTGGATGATCCTGTTGCAGCGAAGATGTGGCCTTCCACAGCTGACAAGAATAGCAATCTCTTTCTCTCCAATGCTCGCAACTCTCTTGTTGGTGTTTGTTCTGGAAATTTACAGGGTAAGAAAGTTGACATGAAGGCCCAAAAGAACAATCAAGGCTTCCAAAGAAGAGATGGTTTTACCGGTTCAGAGCCACCAAATCCTCTAATTCAATCAGGAGTTGCCATAGCTAGAAAGAGACGAATCCATGCACAGGTTTAAGTCTATCATACTTTTTATTGGAGATACTTTTTGTAGTATCTCTCGTCATTACTTAAGTTAAAAGTGAATTTTATATTATATGTCCAATTTTTTTTAATATTTTCTAATTCTTGCACCTCATATTTTGTTATCGAACTAATATAGTTCTTCCAAACTTCTAAATGATTATACCTTTTCAGTAACATAATTACCTAAAAGTAATCTTTGTTGTTCTTGTTTTGTTCGCTCTAAATTGACCTTAATTTATGTACTATTCTAATCGTGCAGTTTAGTGAACTCCAAGAATATTATTTGCAAAAACGGCGTCTTGGTGCAAATCAACAAAGTAGACAAGAAGAAAGAGAGATTAACAGTATAAGCAAAGAAGGCTATCATGCAGGTCTTGAGGACTTTCAGTCTGTGCTGACAACATTTACTCGATACAGGTCCAGCAATTAATTGAGTTCTTAGTCAGGTTTTGAATTTGATGCTTTTTGCATTTGGTTGATAAAAAGATCATTGTACATATATATTTTTTTGCATTATTAATTTCTAAGATCCTATTGTGATTTATTTCTCCCTGTTTTCTTTTTCATTCTTGTACACTTTTGTATAATTCAGTCGCTTGCGTGTCATCGCGGAACTTAGACATGGAGATCTCTTTCACTCAGCAAATATTGTATCAAGGTGAGTAAACGGTGGAAAGAATACTTTGAACTTCTGCATATATCTTTTTTTTAGTGTTACTGTTTTTGTTCTTTAACTAGCTTTGCTGGTTTTGCCATTAGGCTTGCTGCTCATTTTACAAATCTTGATATTAGAATTGGCATATGTGGCTTTTATTTTACAAGTTAAAATGTGTTCATGTTCCTTCCATATGTAGATTAGTTTACAGCCTTGTAACTTATAAAAGCTTTATTGCTTTTTAAAAGCTTTCAGAAACCTTTCACCCGACAATGGGCTTCCATCATTACTTCAAAGGATCCAGCTGGGTTGATACCTTTGAATATTTGAATAGATTACAAGTGCTTGGAGCTAGAAAATTCAAAAGGAAGAGTTACTTGGCATGCACCTTTATATCAGGCAAAGAATATATTCATGAACTAGTCATCCATCACACTTATTTCCGTTACATGCAATGAAGTTAGTGTTGCTTGTTGTTATTAAACCAATCTGCGGGTAACATGAAATCCAAAAAGTTTACAAAATGGAGCCTGATATAATGTCTTAATTATGGGAAATACGTTATGAAATAGAACACAACATTTCTAGCATTTCTTTTTATTATTTTAAAAATAAAAAGAACAATGAAAAAAAAATAAAGTTTGAAAGGAAGAATATGTTATGAAATAGAACACATTATTGGCTTCAACTGTTAGTAGATCTAATAGATCTCCTAGTAGAGAAGTATATCAACATTTCTAAATATCTTTTATTATTTAATTTTTTGAATTAAAAAAAGAGAATGAAAAAATAAAAAAGAAAAATTTGAAAAAAAAAACACTATGGTTTATGAAATTAAACACATTATTGGCTTCAAATGTTAGTAGATCTAAGAGATCTACTGCTATCTCAACATTCCTATCCTTTTCTTTTATTACTTTAATTTTTGAAAATTAAAATAATAATATAGTAAACTAAATTTAAAAAAAAACATTATGCAATAAAAATATTATTAGCTTCAAAAGTCTAAATGATAGTAGATTTAAGAGATCATTATCTTGGCATTTCAAATCGTTTATTTCTTATTCTAATTTTCAGGGTATAAAAATAAGAAAAAAGAATAATAAAAAAAGAAAAAAAAACTTGTAAAAAAAGAATAACACAGAATTGAAAGATTTTTCATTAACAGTCATGAAGAAACCTAAAAAATCTTGATCTACAAATTCTTAAGTTACATGATAGAAGTGGCCAAAAAAAGGCTAAAAAGACCATAGATCTATATCATGAACAAGGTCAATGTTAGAAATTTTACCTTTAAACTTCTTCAAATGCCAAAATCCTATTGTTTTCTGGAGGGAATAAGAGAAAAAGAAAGAGGAGATTTCTCTCTCTCTCAAATTTCACAGCTATGATTAGGTCAAACAGGACCAAAAGCGGTCTTTACTGCCTACCTATACACATCATTTGGAGGTCTGTGACCATCAAAACGTTTCTTTCGACCACCAAAACTGGCATGGGGCGACACAGAGTGGCACACCGTGAGACATGGTGGTACACCCAGCATTTCTGGGTGCCGGGCGACATGGGCCTATGTCATGTGCTGGCACGCCATTGGCAAGGTATGGTACGGGCGGCACAGGCCTGTGCTGCTGGCACAGGCAATCCTTGGTTTCAGACAAGGAAACATCGATGTCAAAATCATTTGATAGTTACGATCCACAGTAATTGCAGCCCGTTTACATTTTTGAGTTTCTTTCCTGCTTAATTGCTAAGTCCAGAGCAATTTTATGATACTTTTTAAGATGCAGCATAGAGTTTGATCGTGATGATGAGCTGTTTGCCACTGCTGGAGTTTCAAAACGTATTAAAGTCTTTGAATTCTCCACAGTAAGCTTTTCTATCTTCTTATCTTGTAAGTACTAGTTTCACCCAAAGATATTAACCTCTTTATCTTGTATTTTCAACAGGTTGTAAATGAACCGTCAGAGGTACACTGTCCTGTTGTAGAGATGTCAACCCGGTCCAAACTTAGTTGCCTAAGTTGGAACAAGTACTCAAAAAACATTATTGCAAGCAGTGACTACGAAGGAATAGTGACTGTTTGGGATGTAAATACTCGCCAGGTATCTATGTTTGTTTTCAACAGCCTTTCCTTTTCAATTACCATCTAATCCCATTTTTAGTTTCACTGATTGCTACAAATGTGGTGGGTAAGAAATGTTCATTACTCTGTATATCCAGAGCGTGATGGAATATGAAGAGCACGAAAAGAGAGCATGGAGTGTTGATTTTTCACGCACAGATCCATCAATGCTAGTATCTGGTAGTGATGATTGCAAGGTAATCCAATACTGCAAATGTTATCTATGTATTACTACTACTATTACATCTTCCTATGCCTCTTGACATGTTAACTATTACAACTGACGAAATGTGACTTGTTAATACTGAGACATTATCTTATGTAGTACATCTTATCTGATTTTTATTTGGCTGCATCTTACTCCTGACAAACAGGTCAAAGTTTGGTGCACAAAGGAAGAAGCCAGTGTGGTTAATATTGATATGAAAGCAAATATCTGCTCTGTCAAATATAACCCTGGATCAAGCATTTATGTTGCTGTATGTAACTATAAACTGTTACTTGTTATGTCTTTTTCTGTTAATACTTAATAAAGGCACCGGTATAGATAACATCATTTTTCAGGTGGGGTCTGCTGATCATCACATTCACTATTTTGATTTGAGAAAAACAAGTGCTCCAGTCCACGTTTTTAGAGGGCACAGAAAAGCAGTTTCCTATGTGAAGTTCTTATCTACCAGTGAGCTTGCATCTGCGTCAACAGATAGTACATTGCGCTTATGGGATGTAAAAGATAATTCTCCTGTATGTGCTTTCAAAGTTGTCCTTATCTGTGTAGTTAATTTTATATGGCAATCTTTATTTTGCAAAGCTGTTTTTGTTTGCCACCTTATCAGCAGCTTCTTTTGGTTATTACCATTTCCAGATAGAACAAAATAAAGTACATGACTCGCATCATATGGACTTGCACAAATTTCCTATATTTCTCCCACGAACTCACATGTGAGATACAAAGAAATTTTCTTCGTTGAAAGAATTTTTCTACATTAACATACCAGTATATAGTTAGTGGAGTAAGTTCTGGAAGTTCAATTTAGGTTGAAATGTGTTTACTTCTGACTAGTCAATATGGCAAGATGGAAATTTGATGCTGAATCTTGTCGTTGCATGCTTTCCACATTTGGTTTTCTTGTTCTTGTAAACCACTCTTTCATAGATGGTTACCTCTATCCAACCTTTAATGATTTGAGATCCTCTAGCTTCTGTACCCTTGCGCAGTTATTGTAAGTAATATCTAACAGTTCTTGGTTTTCTGGCTTTCAATGTTAATTCAGATTTAGGAAAAAAGGGCTGATATCACAACTTATTCTCTCAGGTACGCACATTCAAAGGCCACACAAATGAGAAGAATTTTGTGGGTCTTACGGTAAATGGTGAATACATTGCTTGCGGAAGCGAGACAAACGATGTTTTTGTTTACCATAAGGTTAGTCAAACAAACTTCTTAATCTGCTTCCGATGCCTCCCACAGTTGGCTCAAATCATTTTTGTTCCTCGTTTTCAAAAGCTCTCCTCTCTCCTTCGTATTTTGCTAAGAGAGGTGGACCCCTCATTCCAAACTAACTTGCAAACCTCGCAGGCCATCTCTAAGCCTGCAGCTTGGCATAGATTCGTATCGTCCGATCTGGACGACGCGGATGACGATGCCGGATCATACTTCATAAGTGCTGTTTGCTGGAAAAGTGATAGCCCTACTATGTTAACTGCGAACAGTCAGGGGACCATTAAAGTTCTGGTGCTTGCTGCTTGATTACCAATGAGCTTTGTACCGAGGACAAAGCTCGCCTTCTTATGATTCACTTGTACATTACATGTACTTCGTAAGTGGCTTCGACACGCTTTTCTTTTAATTTATTTTCTCATTCTTATCTGCTATTCTTATATGGAACAAGAAGGCCTTTATCAGGTCATCGATCCTAGCAGCAGTTTTGAAGATAATCAATCAGGTTTAGGCAGATTATGTACATACAGCAACTTGGTTTACACAGTATATTAATGCACTGTTGTTGATCTGATATATCATGCATTTAACATTAGTGCAGGTGCTTCCATTAGTAGTTTCTGAGATTTTTGTTTTTCGTGGTCGACAATTAACAATCTTTTTCTCCAATTAAATGTGGACCGTGCTTCTGTGATGAGAAATTTTTATCCAATTCGCTCGTTGGCTTTGTGATTGCGCGGGCTGAAAGCAAGAGTGGCTGAATTTTTCCATTTGTTTCTTATGTCGATGAGATAGTTATGATATTTTATTTGCGGTACCACCGAAGAACGGAGGAATATATGAGCTATTTAATGTGGTAGGGCCGTAAAAGTCAAAATCTTAAACATTTCATGTTTGGGTCTAGAAGAATCGCAATTTTGATTCAGTTTTAAAGGTTGGGGGTTCAAACCCCCAACCTTTAAAATAGTCTCTTAGAACAACAACCAACTACCACAGCGGCAGTCAAGATCATGCGACGATGGATTACTATCATAGTATGAAATCACTAATGATTTTTTATTTGATAGTTTACTAGAATATTTTTTATTTTATGGCATGTTTGGTCCATGATTGAAGTGAGAATGAGAAATTTAATTATATTGTTATTAGAATGGAAATCGGAATGGATAATTGAAAGACTTCAACTTTTGATAGAATGTTTTAGTTAAGAGGTAGAAAAGTGGTGAAAGGCGAGAGATGGGGCCAATTCAGAATTCAAAGTCGGATTGTGGTATAAATTTATTGAATCATTTCTATTCTAGAGTGGAATGGATATAGGAATAAAACAAACAACAACTATCGAAATCAGTAAAATTCTGATTTTAAAATTTGAAATAGGTGTACTAAATAACCCCTTAATTCATTATGTCATTACTCTGTTACTATCTATACCTATATATTATTTTTCCTAAATTTTTGCCACGTGATGAATTCTCCTTCACCGCTGGCTTCCCTCTTCCCACTCTCATTTCCATCCAATGCTTCATTTTTCTAACCCTTACCTTTTAATTAATGAATTTATATAGTCCTATCTTCACCCAATATTTTATCTTCCTATCCCTCATCTCTGAATTAATGTATTTATATGATCTTATCTCCACTCAATACTTTATCTTAATAACTCCCACCTCTCAATTAATGTGTTTGTATGATTTCATCTCCATCTAATGCTTCATCTTTTTAGCTTCCACATCTCAATTGCTTTCACAAAAATAAATAAGTAAAATAAAATTTCTTCGTACTTTTTTTTATATTGTTTTTTTTTACTTATTTTCTTGGCGCACAAAAAGGGCTAATGTTTTGTAATTTTTTAAATTTTTTTTTTTAATTGTGTGTGGATTGAAATTAGGATTCTGAGAATCGCGACGGGGCGCGGCAGGAGGAAATGGTGATGAATTTGGAGTCAGTAAGGGGAAAAAAATAATGGATGTGGAAGAATCTATACATAATTAACATAGTCGTGACGAAGGAAAAAGCTCGATACTAGCGGTGAAGGCGATGTAAAGATCGGAATTTGCCTCCCCGACGTCAATAGGGCGATGAAGGTGTGTTTGGTGTAGAAATTTTTTTATTGCTTTTTTTATTATTGTTATGTGTGATTTATTTATCGAAATTATAAATTTTTCTATATCTATACCTATATTTGTTTTATATCTTATATTTGTATTTATTGAAGTTTCATATCAAATCAAAAAATTTAAAATTTTTATTTTATTTATATTTTATCTTTTATAATATCATTCCGTCGCAATGCGCAGGTAACTTTACTAATTATTACATAAAATTCAGAAAAGCTCCTCTCATAATACTATAGAAAATTTCTCCACTTCGAATTTTGTTCAGCAACAGGACACAAATTAACTACAATAACTTTGCTAATCGAAAAGATGTTAATTTACAACAATTTGCTCTTAAATATTTTTTTTCTAAAATATAAGGCTATTAAGGTACCAATTGGGATTGGAAGTAATATCCAATACAAATGACTCCCACTAAGTAATTTAGGCCACTATTTATACTGGTGCAAACTATAACCCCAATTTTTTATTTTATTGAAGAGGTAGCATGTCTAGTTTTTGTAGAGGTATTTAAAGGTTAAGATCTCAAATTTATTTTAAAATCACAATTCAGCTGTCCTTTTCGCATATATGTAAGTGATGATCTATCAAAAAATATATGTATCACTAATTAATTAGATTTTTTTTTTCCCCTTTTATTCACTACTAGCTCTGTTTAGTTCGGGTATAAGCAAGAGCTGTTTATTCTAGAGATAGGTATAAGCTCAGGTATAAACTTGAAATAGACTAATTTTGCATTTGGATATAAATTAAGTTGTTATTAAAAATAAGAAAAATAATGTGTGGATAGATAAGATGAAATAAAAAGAATAATGGGTAGTTATAAATAGAAAATAATAATATTACTCCTTATATTATATTTGAATTTAAATTTTAAAATTTTTATATTCGAAATTTTAAATTTAAATACATAAATTTTAAATTTCAAAAATTCAAAATTTAAAATTCAATTTTTTAAATCTCAAATTTGAAAATTCAAAATTCAAAGTTCAAAATTTTATATTTTGTATTTTATATTATTTAATATTAAATCTAAATTTAAAAATCTAAAATATCAAATTTTAAATTTAAAAAATTTAAAATATCATTTTAAAAAATCTAAATTCAAGCGCCTGGCCTCTCGGTTACCGAGAAACCAACGGCAACTTAAAAAAGAAGAACGAGAATATTCCGCACTAGTTTCAAATTCAACACTATGGGATACAACCAAAACTCGTTACAATTTGCGACCACCAAACTTGGAAACAGGAAACCATGCACCGGGTTCCATTGAACCGTTGGAGCCTGTGGAAATTAACCGATCGAGTCACTTATGGGGGAAGTGGCGACTCGCTCAAACTGTGGGCCGCGTCACATTGCCCTTTGTGATCCGGTCGAGCCACTTTCAATTTTTCGTCCTTCTCAAAAATATTGAGGCCACAAAAAAATAAATAAATAAATAAATTAATTAATAAACAAATAAAAGCCACACAAGTGCCCGATTGGCTACGAGTCCATTGGAATTCCCGCATGCGCCGCTTCACCACCTCCTAATTGGCTCCTTTTCGAAACCACTTAATTAGCACACAGTTTTAAAACTAAAAAAAAAAAAAATCTAATTTGATTTATAGATTGATTAGCGAATCTTAGATGATTATTCCCCAAAAAAATACTTTATTTATAAACAAATCTTACAAATTGCATAATTCAATGGATGAATTTCAATCTTAAAATTATAAGTCATGCTTATATCTCCGTAATTTACACTTCTTCACCAATTAAACACCCTCATGCAAGCTAATTTGTAAAGTATTGTAAAACTAGTGAAGTTACCCGCGCATGCGGCGGGTTAATACTATAAAAGACAGAAGATTTATAAAGTAAAAATTTAAAATTTTTTTGATTTGTTATGAAACATCAATAAATATAAATAGTATGAAAAAAGAGTATGAGAAAATCTTATTTTTCTAATTATTTTTTGTGAAAATAATTTGTTTAGATGACAATAGGCCATATGATCGAATGTATTAATTAGAAAGTAAACGGGATAGAAGACGAAGCATCGAGTGGAGATATATGGGACGTGGGAAGGTGAAGGATCAGGAAATGAGAAAAAAAGAGAAGGTAAGGGTGAAGAAAAAACTGTCATGTGGTAAATGTTATGAAAAATAATGTATAGCTATAGATTATTTGTAAGTATAGTTTGCCCTTCTTTCTAGGTTTAAACTGTAAGCGGGAGCCCAGTAGGATGAGCCGGAGAAATTAAGCCATCTCGATAACCAATATACCACATGAGTTTGTACTGAATTAAGAATAAAGCTGTGCTTATGAAGATTCTTATGAACTTTTTGTATACTTGTTTAGGTAGCTGTACATCGTTGATGGATGTTTACACATGACCACGAAATTGAGAGTGTGGAAATGCATGACTTTGTAGAAGGTACGTATGCTTTGCGTAAGCATAAACATTACTACTGAATTGATTTTATTAAGCTACATGAGATGATTGATAAAGATCCTAATAATAAGTAATTATTGAGCCAATTAGGCGCGGATGAGATTTAGGTGCGAATATTTCCTTCAAAAGTATCTTTTGGGTCGTGTATCGAGAGCACCGGAAAAAGGTATTGCGCCAATTGAAGAAAGTTACGGCAACCGCAAGCAGTTACATGCGGTTCCAATCGGCTAGAAGTGGTCCGAAATATGAGGAGATAGTGGCCGATCGTATAATAACTGACCGAGGGGGGTTATCTATAAATAGGATAATAATACCCCAAAAAGAGGTTTTCGTCCCTGCGCACAAAAAAACACTATTATTTTCCTGTATCTTCCTTCCTCGCATTTACTGTTTTCCTAGGAGTAGTTGCTGTAACTTAGATATTTGGAGTCTGTCTGCTCTCTCGGCATCACTTCCTTGAAGAATACACTTAAAGTCTGCCTGCCCCACGGGCATCACTCTCCTGTTCTTATACTTTTTCATTTTCTATTCAATAGAAAGTCACGTTCGGCTATTCAGGCTGATCAGATTTCGTATTGTGCTAGCCATTCGGCTCATCTCCCGGCTTAACTTCTGACTTTTCCCGTATATTCGGCTCATCCAGTCGAACCGGAGAGTAAAAAGAGTTTTCGAACCCGGCTGACCCGATCCCTCGTCAGCCGAATCGTTTGATCTGTCGAATGGCGCAAACTTCGAGGGTCACTATTTGCAGCCGTTTCGCATCCCGACGCGCTCTCAGAGGAGGATCGTTGACTAGGTCCAGGGTCGGAAAATTTCGGCACCAACAGTAATATAAAAATTTCATGCTAAAATAACTTTTATACTTTTTATTTAAATTTTTATGTAGAATAATTATTATAAAAAAAAATTTCCATGTCGCATGTGTGTACTTACTTAGGGCATAGATTTTGACTGTGTGTGAAGGCTAGGAGGCAGCACGAGGTTTCGCCCAAGTGCTGTTGTTGTTGTTGTTGTTGTACGTAGGAGAAAAGTAATAAATAACAAAAAATATATATATGGGTGTTGTTATTGTGTTCTTTTTATTTTATAAAAGGTGGGAAAATGATAGTTTCCCACTTCAGTAGTGCAATGCGCGTTCCAAAATGTTCAATGTTAATTAGAAGTGATGATATTTGTGTTTTAAATGGAGTTGCACTCCTGGGTATTATTAATTACTCATCTAGACAATTTATAGTTTTGAGACTTGTAGAGTAAAATCATTTGATCCAACTGATTTTTTTTATATAAAATCAAACTATTTAATGTAGGAAAGATTTTTTAGATAATATTATTTATGTCTCGACTTCGTTTGTTGCATAATGTGTAAAATAAAATAAACCAACTAAAAGTACAAGATATAACTTTCATTAAATGGCTGTTTTGTTTTATGTGTTCTTTTTGCAAGAATCAAATAACTAGCTTTTAGATCATCAAATATAAATATATTATGCTTCTAATTTTCTAGCCATCCTTTAATTTTAATGGGTGGTTAAGATGAAAGAGAAAAGAAAAATAAGGAAGAAATTAAAAAAAAAAAAAATTAAGACATCCAATTTCACTTCAATTGAGAAAAGAAAAATTAATTATGTAAAAATTACTTTTCCACGAGCTATACCAAAGGGGTACTTATTCTCGTTAGAAAAAAAAAAAAAAAAATCCTCTATTATTACTACATTATTATAAATAATAACGACTTAATCCACCATGCATTACTCTTTTAAAACTTATGTACAGCATACGATGAACCGCCGACAAAAACAACTCTATTAATAACGAACATTAATTATTACCGCGCACAAGGATGTGGTTCATGGCCAGGTGCTCCGCTCCTTCATCCACGTACACCTGTTCCTATATATATGACGCCATCTTCGACTACGAGGCTTATAAAAGCCCACGCTCGCTCTCGCCGTTCCGCACCTCCATTTCCTTTTTATGTGTTCATACCTTCGCCCCTAGCTAATTACTCCGCAAAATTTTTATTTTTCGTTTTTTGGTTTTGTTTTATTCAAGTAGGATTGAATATTTGGTATCAAATGGGCACCGCGATCGTCGACCCGGCCCGAACCGCGATGGCGAATCACATGAATGGCGGCGGAGGCGGAGGCGGAGGCGGAGGCGGTCGCTTCGCTCCGCCGCCTCTTGCGCAGATCCTCCCGAGGCGTGCGCCTGATTCCGACGATGAGGAGGAGGAGGAGGAGGAGGACGACGACGACGTGGAGGACTCGGATTGGGCGGCGCTGTGCGGGAGCCACGAGGAGGTGGAGCCCTCGGTGCAGGACCCGCGCGACGAGGGGACGTCGGACCGGTGGGTCCGGCGCAACCCCTCGCTGATCCGGCTCACGGGGAAGCACCCCTTCAACTCCGAGCCCCCGCTCCCGCGGCTCATGCACCACGGGTTCCTCACCCCGGCGCCGCTCCACTACGTGCGCAACCACGGGCCCGTCCCCCGGGCCGATTGGTCCGCGTGGACCGTCGAGGTCGCGGGACTGGTCCGGCGCCCGGCGCGGCTCACCATGGACCAGCTGGTCCGGGACTTCCCCCCGGTCGAGATCCCCGTCACGCTCGTCTGCGCCGGGAACCGCCGCAAGGAGCACAACATGGCGCGCCAAACCGTCGGCTTCAGCTGGGGCCCCGGCGCCGTCTCCACGTCCGTGTGGCGCGGGGCCCGCCTCCGCGACGTCCTGCGCCGCTGCGGCATTGCCGCGCGCGGGAGCGGGGCCCGCCACGTGCGCCTCGAGGGCGCGGAGGACCTCCCCGGCGGCGGCGGCGGCGGGAAGGGGTCCAAGTACGGGACCAGCCTCCGGCGCGAGGTCGCGATGGACGTGTCGCGCGACGTCTTGCTGGCCTACATGCAGAACGGAGAATTGCTGTCCCCCGACCACGGCTTCCCGGTGAGGGTCGTCATCCCCGGCTTCATCGGCGGCCGCATGGTCAAGTGGCTCCGCAAAATCACCGTCGCCCCAGAGGAGTCCGACAGCTACTACCATTACCACGATAACCGCGTCCTCCCCTCCCACGTCGACGCCGAGCTCGCCAACGCAGAAGGTATCCAAATTCAAAATCATACTGATATACTCTCTTCTCTACTTCGACTTCAGTAGAGCTGAAGGACGCACTAATAAAATAAAATTTTTAAACATAATTTATTTTATTTTATTTATTTATTTATTTTTTGATTTGGTGTGGTGGATGAATAAAGATTGGTGGCACAAGCCGGAGTATATCATCAACGAGCTAAACATTAACTCGGTGATCACCACGCCGTGTAACGACGAGATCCTCCCCATCAACGCATTAACCACGCTAAGCCCGTATACCATCAGGGGCTACGCCTATTCCGGTGAGTCCGTTATTTCGCTTATTATTTT
The DNA here is from genome assembly GCF_001540865.1 of Ananas comosus. Classification (NCBI taxonomy): domain Eukaryota; kingdom Viridiplantae; phylum Streptophyta; class Magnoliopsida; order Poales; family Bromeliaceae; genus Ananas; species Ananas comosus. The sequence continues at coordinate 12,066,639 of NC_033622.1, forward strand.
TATTTATTTACTACTGTGGTAAAAAAAAAATTAAAAATAATAATATTTAGAATTGATTGAGATGTTTTTTTGGGTTAGGTTGTTTTTTTTTTTTTTTCCTCCCATAATTTTGGTGTCCGCTGAAACTTTTAGTTAGTGAAAAAACAAAAAAAATAAAAAAATAAAAACGAAAAGAAATTAACAGAATTGATGATTGTGGTCGAAATTGCGACCTAGTAATTTTTATCCCATGAATTTTGACATTGCGGTTCCTGTGAGCCTTTTGCTTACCAATTAAGTAAAGGGAAAAATATATGGATCAGAAAATATATACTTTTTTAAAATTACTTGCTCTATGTATTTGCTATTAAATGTATAGGCATATTTCAAAATATTTGGCTCAGAAACTTGCGTCAATATAATTCGAAATTAAGCCCGAGTTTGCTCGAGAAAAATAACTTATTTTGTTATTACTAAACTGAATTCATTAAAATTAGTTATCATTTACTAGAGTAAAAATATCTCAATTAAGTATTCACTTCGCACAGACTAAACGACGCAAGTTCGAAGCATAATTATTTTATATTTCAAATTAAATTTATTTTTTTTAAAAGGATAAATAAAATTAATAGCACATTAATTATCTTCTATTCACTTCACCTAAGCTATTACACACGTTCTTTGAAGGCGGCAATTTATATACATACAGAGAGAGAGGGGGAAGGAGAGAAAGAGTCCTGTCGGAATACTATCGATAGCACCAAATGCTTAGTGTTACTAAGTTTTCCGCCGTTAGATTTAACCTTTTGACTATTTTCATTCATTAGATTATATTACTCAACCAATGAGTCACTCAGCTCCAAGGGGTCCATATCATTCTAATCGTATATTTTTTCATTTAAGAACCGAAAATCTAATAGCACCAAGCGCTTGGTACAATTAATAGTATTTCAGCCTAGTTCTATATATATATATATAGAGAGAGAGAGAGAGAGAGAGAATTGAGCTCCTATATTTTTAAAAGTATCAAGTCATTAGTGCTTGTAAGTTTTTAGCCATTGGATTAAAAGATGTGCGGTTAGAATGATATGCGCCCCCTTGGGTTGAGTGGGTGGTCGGTTGAATAGTATAATCTAACCGGTGAATATGATCAAAGCCATTCATTATCTACTATTCACTTCACCAAATTATTACACACGTTCTTTGAAAGCCGCAATATATATATATATATATATAATCTGCTTATTATTTATTACACTGACTCATGAGAGGAACAACAAAAGAAATTTGCCTCTTATTCAGAATAATATAAAGCCTATTTTAAATATTATTTCGGCTTGTTTACAACATGCTGTTTTTTTTTCTTTTTTGGCTTTATTCCCGCCGACTCACAACGCAAAAAGTCGGCAATTGAAATATTATTATTATTATTATTATTATTGTTACTACTGTGTCCACTGATAGTTTAGAATAACTACTTTTTTATAAAAAAAAAAATAAATTATTATACTATTTTTATATTTTATGCTCAACATAATAATTTATTTAAAGCTGCGTTTTTTGTTTGACAGGGGGAGGTAGGAAGGTGACGAGGGTGGAAGTCACGCTGGACGGCGGCGAGAGTTGGGTGGTGTGCGCAGTCGACCACCGCGAGAAGCCGAACAAGTTCGGCAAGTACTGGTGCTGGTGCTTCTGGTCCGTCGACGTCGAGATCCTCGACCTCCTCGGCGCCAAGGAGATCGCCGTCCGAGCATGGGACGAGTCACTCAACACCCAGCCTGAGAAACTCATCTGGAACGTCATGGTACACAACCAAAAATCAAAATCAAAAGTTTAAATTTTGAATTTGTAATTAATGCACTGTTTGTTTTAGTAGGACTGTGGCCACTTGAGCGATATAAAATTAATATTCTAATTAGATAAATAATAAATTCAAATTTTACAAAACAGTTGTTGAATAATTAGATAGTAAATTAAGAAAGTCTAGAGGATCGTATTTTCAAAATGCTTTATAATTTAGACGAAGTTTAAGTAAAAATATATAAAATTTATCCGTAGTATGGACTATTTTGAGTTGATTACTTAACATCAAAAATAAGTTTAATTTTACTGGTCAACCTTCTAATTTGTTTAATTTGAATCGTTTAATAATACTTTGATTTTAAAATTTAGAATAATTATAGATTTTAATAAATTTATATTTGCGAGAATTGTATATATGAAGTATTCTAACTATATTTGTAAAGACAAACGATCCATTCAGATTTTAAAATTAAAATATTATTAACTGACTCATATTAAGCAAAATAAAATATTATTAGACAATAAAATTAAAATTTTTTAAAAAATTAAATAGTTGACTTAAAATAATACATAGATCAGATAAGTTATGTATGTTTGAACCTAAATTTCATAAATTTTTTACCCGAATATCTTGCCATGCATTTTAATTTATGCGACTAAACTGGGAAGACAGTGAGTTAAATGGTGTGATCATTTCGGGGATGCAGGGCATGATGAACAACTGCTGGTTCAGGGTGAAGGTGGCAGGCTGCCGGCCGTACAGGGGCGAGATCGGGCTGGTCTTCGAGCACCCGACGCAGCCCGGCAACCAGCCCGGCGGCTGGATGGCCAAGCAGAAGCACCTCGAGACTTCCACCGCCACCGCTGCCGCCGCAGCCGCTCGTCTGCCGACTCTCAAGAAAAGCACGTCGTCCCCCTTCATGAACACCGCCGCCCAGCAGTTCTCCATGTCGGAGGTCCGCAAGCACTCGTCGGCCGACTCCGCCTGGATCGTCATCCACGGCCACGTCTACGACTGCACCGCCTTTCTCAAAGACCACCCGGGCGGCGCCGACAGCATCCTCATCAACGCCGGCACCGACTGCACCGAGGAGTTCGACGCCATCCACTCCGACAAGGCCCGCGCCATGCTCGACACCTACCGCATCGGCGAGCTCGTCGCCGCCGGCTATGCCTCCGACAACTCGGTGCACGGCGCGTCGGACTTTGCTAACCATCTGGACACGATTAGCGAGGCCGCCCGAGCTCCGGCTGCGGCTCTCGTCGATCGGCGCGAGAAGGTGCGGTGCCGGCTCGTGGCCAAGGCCGTGGTCTCGCGCGACGTGCGGCTCTTCCGAATTGCTCTCCCGTCGGACGACCAAGTTCTTGGTCTTTCAGTTGGTAAACACATTTTTCTTTGCGCCACTGTCGACGGAAAGCCGTGCATGCGCGCCTACACGCCGACGAGCCCCGTCGACACGGTTGGGTACTTCGAGCTCCTCATCAAGGTTTACTTCAAAGGTGAGCACCCAAAGTTCCCCGACGGCGGAGTCATGTCGCAGTACCTAGAGTCGCTTCCAATCGGCTCCGCCATCGACATAAAGGGGCCACTCGGGCACATCGAGTACTCCGGCCGGGGCAATTTCATGGTCAACGGGAAACCCCGGTTCGCGCGGCGGCTCGCGATGATCGCGGGTGGGACGGGGATCACGCCAGTGTACCAAGTTATCCAGGCGGTGCTCCGTGACCAGCCGGACGACCGGACCGAGATGCACTTAGTCTACACGAACCGGTCGGAGGACAACATTCTCCTAAGGGACGAATTGGACTGGTGGGCGGCGGTGTATCCGGACCGGCTCAGGGTTTGGTATGTAGTGGACAGGCTCAGCCGGCCCGACAAGGAGTGGCGGTACAGCATCGGTTTCGTGACGGAGGCCATATTACAGGAGCACGTCCCCGCGGGCGGCGCCGACGACACGCTCGCACTCGCGTGCGGGCCGCAGCCGATGATACAATTCGCCGTTTTGCCAAACCTCGAGAAGATGAAGTATGATAAATCCGACTCCATCTTTATTTTTTGATACGGCACGATACGATTCGGACACTGTAAATATATATGTATGGATTTATTTTGACTACTGTGCTAGTCCTATTCTTTGGTAATTTAAGCCAACAAAAGCCTAGAAGAGAGGTCAAAAGCGGATAAGCAGATGCGTATGGAATCTCCATTTCCATTTATTAATTTGATTAATGCAATGTGTATTATTATGGTTTGATGGAATCTTTGAAACAAGGGGGTTAGTTGTGGGACCAAAAAGTATATGAGAAAATCCTCTTGGAGTGGTACTAAAGGATATTCATTAGAAGTGGTTGATAGTGATGGGCACTGAAAAAGAAAATGTTCTTCAAGTTTGTTTTTTTCTTTTTAAAGATAAGTGCTAAATTCATTGAACTTTAATATCAAATTGTATGTCATTGTTAGTCTCTACATAATGCAATTTAATTTCCGAGTTAAATGTATTGTAACAAATGTAGCTCATCTAGAAGAACCCCAATTTTTTTAAATAAACATCAAAGCGTGGTCTGTAAGTTTGAGACGATCATATATACTTTTCATTGATCTAGGCTATAGGTCACACAGTAGCCACCATCCGTACAAATATTTATTTATATTTGTATTTCTTTGGTTAACAAACTAAAATTTAAAGGCTAAATTTAGTCTTACTTAAACTTCAATACAACTTAAAAGTGATTTTCAACCTAAAAAGTAGTTGTGCGCAAAGAAATAGGTTGATTAAGTTAGTTTTTACCACAAGAAAATACTCTCTAGTAAGAGCTAATAAACATGGTACAAAAGGCTACAAAGGACATTGACAAATTTGCTTTTGTTTAAAGTGTAAGAGCAGATGCGGAAGAGTAAAATTAAAAGCATGCATGGTTGTGAGGAGGTCAAAGTAATAGTGAAATGATAGATGCAATGAATTAAGGAATCATTGAATTTGCCCTCTTTACCTTCAAGGACACATTACTGTCCTTAATAGAGTAGATACTTTCCAAGAAAAACTCTTCAACACTGCATACAAACCACCCATGGTTGAGTGTTTACCCACCAACCCTGTTGCTTTTAAGTTTCTCCTTTTGACTTTAATGACAAGAAGAGACAACAGAGTCCAATAACATCATAGAATATTCTATTAATACCCCAACAATATTTAATAATTTTAATAAATAAGTTTTTTTTGTTGACATGCAAATTACAAATTATCCGAAGTGATATAAATGCTACAGAACAGTATTATAATAAGAGAAATGCTAAGAGTACGCCTCTAGACTAGGTATAGATCTTACACCCCTCACATCCAAGAACTCTTATTCTCTACTTGTCATATTAATTTTTTTTAACTATGAATTTAAAGAAGTTTATGAAGCCTAAGATGCTGGAACTGCTTCAGATATAACAGTAAATAAAGATGATGCCAATGAGAACTAGCAAGTTCAAAGAATTTCTCAACCAAATGTGTTAATGAATCATGGCCCTAGCTTGACTTATTAATCTAACATTATCCATCAAATAGTTTTCAGTGTTTGAAATTTGCTGTAATTCAATTAATCGAATTGATCTATAGTTTTTCAAGCAAATTTGCAATGAAATGTAGTTAAGTAAGGTCCAACCCCACAAAGAACATGGTGTCACATTAAGCCTCTTGAGTACTAACATGCAAAACAAAGAATACCTACATGGATTTCTTGACAATAAAAAGCATTCTCAAGGTGAGATTAGTTGAAGGAAGTTAATGCAAAGATGAGATAACACTCCCCACAGAGGACACAAGATAATTGATTTAATCTAATGATTGAAACCAAGAACAAGCATTTTGTTCGGTAATCGAGAATGTTTACTAGAAACAACAATATGACAACAAAGAAATGAAGAATACAGATCATTCAAATAATCTTAATGCTTCCTAGAATGAAGCAAATAATTTACACCATATGCAAATGTTAAGAAGTGCACAAATAAACAAAGATGCATCAACATACATGACAAGAACAACAATATTTCATTTGGGTCTAAATTACATGAATGTAAATCAGTAAACTAGAGAAGAAATTCACAAATATCTAGCCATTACCTATTCAACAGTGTGCCGGTTTCCCTTTGATCAGCAATAAACAAGAACGGTACTAGCTTCTGCTCCTCAGCTTACATCCATGCCCGATCTACCCCGGCTTCTTCGTCGGCGGCGCCGTCGTCCCTCCGATCTCGCCACATCCATGCCTCTCCCTTGGGCACTAATGACAGAAGCCACCGCCTCATCATCAACATCAGCTGAATACGCAGCACTAACATCAGGACCGCTAATTCCATCTACAGAATCATAACCACTCTCTTCTTCCCTTTGTTCCGATCCTGCGTTCTCTGTTTGAAGCCTCATAAGTCGCGCACCCTCTTGCAAGAAGAAGTAAAGGATCCTCCTACTAATGTCATGACTTCCCCTTTCATCGTTCTCTTCGTCGGAACCGTCCATCTCTATAACATAATCCCCAAACACCACTGCCCTCGGCATTGACGACCTGATAGTGCTGATCACATCCTGCCGCTCCCTCTCGTGCTCGAGTGTCCTCCACTTCTGCTCATGTGCAGGATCCACATCACGAGGCCTTGCGGAAGGGTGCACAGACTTCACATGTTTGCGGAGCTCTCTATATGATCCCACGAAAGAGCAATCATCCTGCATACAGCTTCTCTTCTTACTATTTAAATATTCACGAGCTGGTTCCACAACGGTCCATCCCTTCACCTCGCCCCGGCACAGAGGGCAGGAAAGCTCGATTGCTTCTGGCTTTTGGCCTGTCTCCTTGGAGTAGGCTTTTCTGAACTGGTCGAGGCAATTAGAGTGGCGGTCACTGGTCCCGCACATATAAGGGCGGCAACCCTTGTCATGGGACGAACAGAGGAGGAGGACGGCGTTGTGGGGGTACTCCATACACACCGAGCAGGTGGTGTCTTCCCACTCCCTCTTCTTCTCTGAGCATAAGAGCCTATTCTTCTTCCTATCAGTTACATCTTCTGTATTCCAATGGTAGGATGGGATAGAATATGGAGTAGACCTGTGCTGACGAGTTGAAAGTCTTCGGCGTCTGACACTTCTTGCCATTTTAGCAGAATATCTGAGGAAAATAATTGTTAAAATCTTAAACCAGTGTTATAAAATGCTCTCCTAATATTCATTTATGGGATTCTGTTGACATGTATGTAAGAAAGGTTGTAACGAAGACCACATTTTGTGAACCTCTTTCTTTGTTATGCACTATCCTTGTTCAAAAATATAGAGCAACGTAAGTAAAATTCCAATATCTCGCAACTAATAGTGTAATTGTGTGTGGGACTGAAAGATTTTATGCTTGCACTTAAAAATCACATGAAAATTTCCAGCTTTACACTTGTATAAAATAATACTGGTTCATGCAAATATGTCTCTGTCTGTGCGAAGAGCATGTAACTGCATGCGTGCAAAGAACCACAGACACATGCGAGAACAAAGAAGACAATAAGACAGATATGACCGAATTTTCACTCACCACTACTCAACTAGACGACAGAAACTTGTCGTGCAACAATAGCCTACCTGTGGGATAAAAAAGTTTTGTATAACACTCAACAACTTAGTTCTCTATTCAGGAACATAAAACAAGCAGTACTATAGGCCTAGAGACCATCAACCACCATTCAATTATTTAGACAACTCTACTTCCAAGTTAGAGGTAACAAAGAATAGCCACAATAATATACGAGGCAAAATGGAGTTACTTTCAGTCCAAAACATATCACAAATGAAATATTTAACAAACATAAACCGTCCATCTACTTTACTGGAAGACAATTTAGGTCCCAAATATATGTAGATTAGCATGCGCGCCTTTGAAAACGATAGATCATAAATCTTTCGAGTCAAGGGATCTGGATAAATCTCAATTGGCAAAGCTAGATCCTACGATTCCTTGGAGACGTAAGGATTTACACTAGACATCTCACATTACGTCTCCAACTTCAAAACAGATGATGAATCCATATAGCCAATTACAGATGGTATTGTAATGAGTGGATAATTGTCTTGTAATACAATAATTATAAGACAAATAAAAGATTTATCTGATAACTATGTTGCTTTAATGTATCTATTCATCTTTGACACCAAGCATCCTCAGATCTACAATTGCCTACAACTTTATTTTAACATTCACCATAACTCAAGGCCAAAATTATTCAATTTAGCTGTTCGAACAGAACCTAATTTTAGTCCTAAGAAAAACTAAAACATTTCAACACTAGCACCAACTTGGGTAGATCATTGTTATACTCCATCTCCCAAAAAACCAAGAACTTGAAAATCAAGGATGAACTAAAAAGTGTTGCGATAAAATTGAATTAACTCCATATGAAGTGAAAAATTCAGAATTCCAATTGCTACAGAGCATAAGCCAGGAATAGTAGCTGTGTCACAAACCTAAATCATACAGCATTAATTTTTTTTTAAAAAAAATGGAGGTAAGAGAATTTATTTAGAATTCCCAGGTCAATTGTTAACAATTCGTGTAACAATTTCGCCTTTCCCCAACAATTTAAAAGCTCAAATGCCCACTTTGATATCTAAACTACTCTCCTATGAAATCATACTCATGAATTACCTGTTTTTGAGGAAGCCCCCTCTCAAACAAACAAATGAGGAAAATAAAGCAAGAGATAATAGAAAAATGCCAACTTTGTTACTTAAGACAGTTGAGGGATACAAACATATATATAGAGATAAATATATACAGCAAACCCCACATCAAACAAAGATAGAATTTTTATTAGTGTATTATATAAGATGCTCTGATCAACCGATAACCCCGATGGGATCTACCCTAACCACGCAACGCAAGCATTATTAAATTAAAAAAAAATTAAAAATAATTTAAAAAAAAAAAAGGTGGGGGGGGAGACTCACATGCTCTTACGATCTCGGCATCTTACAGCTACTACTCAGATCTCCCAACCCCCCTCAAACTGGGGACCCCAAAAAAGGGGGAGGAGAAAAAAAGTTAAAAAGAAAAAAAGGGAAAGGTAAAGAGGGAAGGTAAAAGAGAGGGCCCAAAATTGAACTCGAATGTTTCGGAAATTTTTAAAATTTTGCGAGGAAAACGAAGAAGGGGGAAGGGTCGAATTGTGTACCTAGGGTTTCCTCGAATGGCGATCGAGCTCAAGCAAATCCTCGCGCTTTTTTTTTTTTTTTTTTTTTTTTTTTTNGGAAGAAGACGAAATGGTAACGGAGTTGTAGCCACGTTTGTTATATAGGGAGGGGACGAGTGGTGTTGAAAATGGGAATTAACGTCATTTGGACCGCGCGATGAGGACACGATGTCGAGGAGTTTGGATGTGGACCGTAATAGGCCGGGCCTGATCAACCAGATCCGGCCCGGTTTGAGTTGATTAGCTCTTCCTATATGGGCCGAATTAAGCCCACGACAAGCAAGGCCTGTAGTAGGCCTAAAAGTTATTCAGGCTTGGGACCCCTTTGGTGTGGAGACTAATGTTAAGTAAAACGGAGTTGGCCAAAAATATATAGGCTTCGTTTAGAATTACGAGGAGATTACGTTATATATGGTGAAAAAGTACCATGAGAAAATATCCTATTTCTTTTCATATGTAGAGTCAACCGGAAAACACAGAAGCATATCGCTATATACTTTTATCCCAATTCCATTTTATCTAATAGTATCATATGAGCCTCAATACCAAACTAAGCTATAATAATATGTTTCTTCATTTTTTAATGAGACAGTAAAATGTATATTAAGTATAGAAATAAATAGAATATTTTTCAAATCTTTTGTTGTTTCAAAATTCACAAATAAATGGTTGGTGTATTTTCCAGCATCATTTTATGTGGAATTAGTGATTTAGAAGCTGTTTGGTTTCTCCAAAAAGCATGGAAAAAAAAATTTCATAAAAAATCTCTTTAGCTTTCAGTTTTAAATCCATGTGATTGCAAAGAAAACTTGCTTCTTTGGAAAGCTTATTTTCAAATTTTATAGAAAACTAGTATTTTTGTTTTTCTTAAAAAATTCTGAAAAATAAAAATATTAATTTGCTATGAAATTTGCAAAAAAGTTTTTTAAAAAATTAGTTTTTCTTGAAACCAAACGAACGAAAAACTAAAAAAAAAAGTTTTCATAAAAGTAAAATTGAACTGTCTACATATGTACACGAATACATGAGATGAACGAAGATCATAAAGGTTTAAGGCATTACTTGTTCTTGGGGCTTTTCAAAATATTTTCGAACCTCTTTACAGCATAGAAAAAAAAAAAAAAAAAAAAAAGGAAAAACTGTGGCAGTGTTTGGGTGAAGAACGAGGACCCAGAGATGACAATATATACGGAAATACGTGGACCATTCCTCCAAATACTACATACGGTGGTATACGCTCTACGCTTCGAAATTAATGGGCGGAGGAGGAGATACGTAGAGAAGGCGCATATTTTTGTTAGCAAATTATATCAAAGGACAATAATTTTATAGGTAACGGCAAGAATTTAATTATCACGGCGTGCCAAAAATTTACAGACACGGTATGATACGGTGCATGTCGAATCATACCAATAAATGTCAATCAAAGAAATACATGTATACCAACATAATAGCATAAAATATTTATTTTTTAGCAACAAAATATTTTAATTATTTATTTATATTTTTTAAAATTTTATTGAGAAAATTACTTATTATTCTTTTTAAAAAAATGAGGGTTTTGAAATGTATTATTAGAACGAAAATTGTATCGTACTGATATATTATTAACACGATATGACACGGTGAATGCAGTCTGTATCGATAAACACTTAAATTCTTAAATAACGGTGAAATTGTGATATTCCAATAAGTAATTCTTTACCCTGCTAAAATTTCTCTATCACTGTCCAATAATATCCAACTGTAAAATACTATTAATCTTCATAATCTTAGTCAATGTGGCATCTATAATCTATAATTTATAAAATCTATTAATTTAGATGAATTCCCAATGTTTGTTGTCATATGGTAAGTTTTTCTTCACCCTCACTAGCATGTGACTCTTCTTCTTTCCCTCACTAAACTTTCAATGTACATTTTAATGATTCCACTAACAAAACTTTTAATTAATATATTTAAATGGTTCCATTCACAAAACTTTAAATTAATATATTTAAATGACCCCACTATCATGTATCATTCTATCATTTCTATCTACAATTATTCATTATTACCATTTCCATTCCCTCCACTGTACTTTTAATTAATGCAAACGATTTCACTACCAAACTTTCAATTAATATGTTTAAATGATCTCACTACTATCTTACAATCCTAACCTCTCTCTATCTCCAATTATTGATTATGGCAATTTTCCTTCCCTCCACCAGACTTTTAATTTTTTTATCTCCAACCTATTCCTCGCTCCCTCCCTGTCTCTCACTAATACGCGCCCACTTCCCCTCTCCCCATGACGTTTGGTGGATATATCAAGTGAGATACAGAAGAGAATGTTTAATATTTTCTTATTATTAATTACTATTATAATTTTTACCTGCTGTAAAGCGCGGGCCCTTCACTAGTTCTATTGATTTTCATAATCTTAGTCCATGTGGCATGCTTTCCTTAAGTTTTACCTATGGGATCCACCTTCAGAGTTTCTCCCTCTTCCGATTTCTATTCTCCAATCGCTTCGCTCATTTTTCGCTCTTCCATACTGTGCTCGCTCACCTTCCACGTAACTCATTGCCTCTTCGACTTTCCCTCTCATTAATTAAATGCTACTCTCCAATCACTTTGCTCTTTGTTCATTCCTCCGCAGTGTGCCCATTCGCCTCTTCCGTAAAATCATTGCCTCTTCGGTTTCCTGCCTCATTAATTTCTACTTTTTACGAGATGTTGCCTCATAATAAATGATAAAAAAAGAAAAAATTATTTCTAAAGTTTTTTTTCTTTATTGTACACTACTTTTTATAAATAAGTTATTTGAGTTATATAAAAATTGACAGAGCAAAATTATCAAGAACTAATTAAATTATTTTGTTGCACCAACAGACTAAATATAATATATAAGCCGTTGGACTCATGGATGTATGAAAATTAGCTCTTTACAATTTAGGTAGTTACAACTAAATATTATTATTTTTAAAATTTATTTATATGGCTGTCATATATTCCTTGCACTTTTTCTTCAATTACTTTACATTCTGTACTAATTCTATAATAGCATGACAATTTTGATATTTATAGATAAATGCAATAATAGTTGGTGTTAAGAGAAATCTAATTTGGGTTAAGAAAGAGAATTGGACAAATAAATTTCTTTATATGATTAGTTAAATATGAATTTAAGTCTCTTCAGCATAATCTTTTGCCATTTGTTATACATTCTTTATAATATTCTAAATAAATATCTTTTCACTTATACTTCTTACTTTTTCATTTCTTACATTTTTTTTTTCTTAGATTGTAATTTCATTGTAAAAAAATTTTCTATATTTTTTATATTATTAAATCCTTTCTCACGTTATTATTTGTTATTAAATTTGTAAATTTGTACTAAAATATTATTACCCACCGCATCGCCCGGATTCTTACACTAGTAATAACATGGAAAAAAAAAAAAAACTGAAATTCTTATTAGGGGTTTGAATGATCACCGTAATCTCCAAATCAAATGCTATCTAAAAATTTCATTTCGCTAATTAATGATATTGATCGATCACCCTATACAAAGCTAATTACATGCGTGTGTGAATGCATGTGCACAACAGCAAGTTTTCATACGTCAATACCTTTATTTTATGAAACTTTTGAATTAGCACTATGCATTTAAATCGTTATAATTCTGAAAATTATATACAAAACTTGTTTTTCATGCGTACATATTATTCACAACATATATAAAACTAATTAAATCACTACAACAAAAACGGTCTATAGTGACACTTTTAAATGTAGCTATATGTCAAAAAAGTGCTGCTAGCTAAAATTACCGACACTTTTAAAAAGTGTTGCTATATGTGGGGTCGCTAGGTATATAGTGACAGTTAAAGAGTGTCGCTATAACCTAAAAGAGTGCTGCTAATTTACCAACACTTATTTAAGCATTTAGCAACCGCCGAAACTCTATCTCGTTGGCTGCGGTGGTGGAGGAGGACGACACGAAAGGCTCTTCGTCTAGAAATTCAGTGGATTGAGTAAAGAGAGAAGAAAAGATGGTAAGTGATTTTTCTTTTTTTTTTCTTTTCTGTTTGTAATCGGGCCAAATGGACTGGGTGTGGTGGGTTGAGTAGAGTAATCTTTTATTTTTGGTTGGATTGGGCTTTATATTTAGAATAAATGGGACACTTACTTAAAAGTGTCCCAAACATGTGTCCCTATAACCTAATTTTGTTATAGTGAATACCCACCTTATTAATAACGTTTGTTTGACATTAAAGACAAAACTCTTTTTTTGATTCTTTTTCCAACTTTTTAGAATGACTAAATTCAACGCTTTAGATTTACCTACCGGTTTAGGTTAACCTAAAATGAAACGTACATCCTCTACATTTCTCCATAAAATTTAAAGGGTTAATTGCGCACTAGTTCCACAAACATAGATAGTAAATTGTAAATATATTCTTGTAAACTTCAACTTTCATAAATTATTCCTACAAAAGTCATAATGTTTTCAGATATATTGCTCTTATTTGTTACATTAGAAACTGTTAAAAAATTGTTTATATTTTCAATTTGCTATCACAAATATATCCCTCCAAAAATTATAACAGTATAATACAAAAGAGATAAAAATGTCAAAAATTATAAAAATTAATTAGGGTAAAGTATTTAACCTATGGTTAACTAAACTTTTCTAACGGATTTTAACGACAGGAATATATCTGAAAATATTAGGACTTTTGCAGGAATAACTTATAAAATTTGAACTTTATAGAAATATAATTACAATTCATTATGTTTGCGGGAATCTGTATGCAATTAATCCTTTTTTTTTTATTTTTGAGAGAAATGTCGCATGCTACCCGCTTCGTTTATTTCATTTAGAAATAAACTTAGCTGGAAATGTGAATCAACTAGGATTCGAACTTGGGTCTCGGATACCAACCATCAAGCCCTTTTGCCACTTGCAATTAATTCAAATTTAAAAGTCAATAAAACATATTTACGCATCCTCTTTCTCTATACATTTTTCCATAGAATTTAAAAGTCTTTACACTAAAAAAGTTAACTAAATATCTCTATTGACGAAGAACTTGTATTTATAGACCACAGAAAACTATAATAATATACTGCTCTTAAGGTTTCAAATATTATTATTTTTTTTTAATTTCATCTTCTGAATTTAAATTTTATTCTAAATTTTAACTTCCCTTTTATGATTTTTTTTTTTTATATAGTTTGTTCTTGGCTTTAATTTTGTTTCTGAACTTTCTTTGTAGCCGTATAGACGAGACTTTTCCGAACGATGGACCAAAAAGTAAGTTGATTATAACGCAAATGAAAATTCGCAAACTAGTGACGAATAAAAGTATCAGGATGCATGAAAATCTCGTCAAGCTTTACGACTAGATCTATAATTAACCAATTGTAGAATCAACAAACTTTCTAAATGCATACGATGAAATTAAACAACAATTAAATAGCTCATATATGAAAATGAACTTTTCCAACACTTAAATAACCTACCAGTATTAGACTCTTATATTCATCATTATGGTGAATTTTGAACAAGATTAGTTAGGAGCACAATAGTTAAATAGAATCAAAATGTGCAATATCTATGGAGAGAGAGTCCGGCTACAGTGCTATTGATAGCACCAAGCACTTAGTGCTATCAAATTTCTACCGTTAGATTTATCTCTTTCACCATTTTTATCCGTTAGATTATACTATTCAACCAACCATGCACCCACTCAACCCTAAGGGACCTCTATCATCATAACCGTACATTGCTTCATCCAAGGGTCTAAAACTTAATAGCATCAATGAGTTGGTGCTATTAATAATATTCCAGCCTAGTTCTATATGTATAGTCCGGCTACAATGCTATTGATAGCACCAAGCACTCGTACGATCGTCTTCGTACTCATAAGTCGTTTTCGATGATAGAGCTTTTGAATTGACGATCCATACCGTTAAACATTATTTAGAGCATTTAGAACTTCTAGAAATCAAATTTAATAATTTTTTGACATCATTTATATTATAATCAAAAGATCTCAAAATTGACAAATTTGAACGGTCGGCATGGGATACTTGCTAGTTTAACGGTGTAAAAGAATCGAAATCGATTGAATTTTTGATAAAAAATTTTATTTACTATCTAGATAAAGATCAATAACTCCGATCTTAAATTGAAGGATCCAATCATTCATTTTTAGAATGTCGTTCGATTTTGACCGTTCATTTTATGTCCGCTTGATGGACTTTATTATATTTTCAAAAAATTACGAAATTTATTTTTTAGAAATTTCTAATACTCTATATCATATTTAACAGGGTGGATCGTTGATTCTGAACCTCCGTCATCAAAAATAATTTATGAGTATAAAGGGCTTTATACTCATAAGAGTATAGTAGCCCTACTAAATCTATATATATTTATGTGTGTGTGTGTGTGTGTGTAAAGGGGGTTGTTTTCTCGTGTTCTTCAAGGTCAAAATTATTTTTTGTGCTCTTTTAAGTAGGATTCTCCATTCATTAATTCTAGATGTGGGCTTTAAAAGTGTGCTTTATAAATATTTAGCAACTAAAGTTTGGAACCTGGAATATAACAAAAGCTCTTTAAGAATAGAGATTTATATTTGTTTGTATTCGTAATTTATCAAGATACATTATATATCTAGCTAGTTAATATATAGCCATGATCTTTAGCACGTTAATAAATGATACATTCCCTGTTATCTATATACCACATGCATATTGTTTACTGCATAAAACTCGAATTTAAAAAATAATAATAAGAAGGTCTTGCAGTTCTAGCTAGCTAGTTCAATTCAACACTTTGATTTGGTTACATAATTCGTGGATCATATGCCTAATAAATTAAATATTTATATATGAATTACAAAAAATTCCATATGTAATCTTCAATTTGTTATTGCTTATTTTTTTCCTAATGCAGTTGATTCTCTATTTTATCATCCATTACTTTACTTTCCATATTAGATTAAGCTTGTAATTTTAATCCAACTAAAAGAGAGGGGGGAAAGGGGAAAAAAAAAAGAATTAATTAAGGAACATTATGTGATCATCTAATTAATATTAAAATGTGTGCAAGCTAGTTTTCATAAATATAAATATATAGATATTAATTGTTGTCTATTAACTGCATGCATGTGGTAACTTAATTATAATTTCGATTGATTATCATGCACTTTATTACTTGAATATAGCTGTTGTTACAAATACTCTACATATATTAAGTACTACTGCGTAAGTTTTGCAAGTTAATCCCAATATACGAGTTTCACAGTACATAATGATTGATGAGGACACCTAGCTACAATGTGTTGATATATGTTGTTCAATAAGAACCATTAAAATTACGCGTGATAAACAATTAATAAGATGCTGAAATTATTGTTGATTAGGCAATTTTCCTTTAATTTGAATTATTTTCATAAATCAAGAAGCTCAATAGTACAAGAAAATGATATTCAAAATCTAATCTCAAAGTTGAAAGAACTAGAGGAAAAAGGGCATCGATAGCCAAGGGATATGATTAAGTATATTTTTTGTGTACAATTATCAATCTAAGGTCCTAATTCACTGAGGAGAAAGGGAGTCAATCACCCACTTACTGCTACTTTTACTACTCTCTTCATCCTTGTTACTCGAAAAGGGGTTGTTCGCGGGCCATTGATACTTCATATTGTGTGTTTGGAAGTTCGTGGACATGTCGAAGATGCCCGAAGTGCTCGGAGAACTTGCGAAGCTATTCAGAGTTGGTAGATTGGGCGAAGAATTCAAAAGATATGGGCTTAGATATGAAGAATGTATTTGGTTAGAGAAGCTTTCAGGAATGATATTGGATGTCGAAGACGAGTTCGCACCGGACATTAACATGTAATTTGGTCCCGCGGATGTGGTGGAAGCCATGGCGGTCGCGCCTACCGGTAAGGGATGGTTGTGCGTCCCCTCGTACGTCGTTATGAGTATCGACATGTCCTCGAGGCATCTTTGTACCTATACAGCACCAGTGAAAATGCTTAGGAACGAAAAATTGGCGCAGTAAGGAAAATTCAGAAGCAATATCATTGATTCATATATACCTGTTTTCTGACCGGGCATCCGGGTGCGACCGTGCATCGGTAGTACGCTCGCGGACACGGGTTCCCTTTCGCGACCTTCTGACCGTATTTTCTCCATTGGCACCCATCATTCATCTACATATTTCTCATAGCAAAAGGAAAATTGAGAACACAATAAACACTTGGGAGCATGATGAATTGGGCGAATGAACTTACAGTAGGACCTTGGCACCTGGCTCTCACTGAAACCCTAGTTTTCCTGTTGGCCGGATTGATGCTTTGGCTCGTAATCCCCGCCAATTCGGCGGCGGTGGCGGCGGCTTGTAGTTTGTTGCTCTCTAGGGTTAACCAACTACTCGCGAGTTCCTTCATGGACGAATCCTTTTCATGCGGTTCCTCAAATGTTTGCAAGCTCAGCGACAACCCGAGCTCCTTCGCTTCCTTTGTGTCGCCCCCTCGGTAATTAGATAACAACAATGGTTTTGCTTGCTCTTGATGATCACCCTCGATGGTCTCACGAGCCCTCTTTGGCTCTCGGTTATCGTCACCGCCGAGAGAAAGGAATACTCGGGGCTCCTATTCGAAAAAAATATGGATCCATATTAAAAGCGAAGCAACGCAAACAATTATTACCAGATCGTAAGTTGAGTGAAGCTAATTTGGTTAGTTACTCTTTGTTGATGATGATCAGCTTTTTGCACCGCCGCGAACTTCATTTGCAGATCGTAGTAATCCTTCATGGTGCGGTCGACGGCCTTCCGCAGCAGCTCGTTCTCTTCCTTCATTCGATCCATCTCGGTTTGCAACATGCACAACTATATATACCAACAACAACAGCAACTCAAGGTCAAATAAATAAACAAATAAAAGAGAAAGAGAGAGAGAGAGAGAGAATTGGTATGAAGAATCTTAGTACGATATAGCTAAACCTCATTAGATACAATATTATCAACCATGGGCTTCTCTTGTTTTGCATCTTGTCCCACCTCTCTCTTGGTTTCTTTATCTCCCTCTTTATTGTTTTCATCTTCTCTTTTCTCTCCATCTTCTTCGACTACGTTGTGGTCATCGTCGTCGCTGCCTTCATCATTTTCATCCGCTTTGATCTCTTCTTCTTCTTCTTCTTCTTCATGGTGTTCATCATCTCCTCTTCTTTTTTGTTCTTCCTCCATCTTCAACGAGAGATCTACTTGCATTATCTTGATCTTCTCCCCTTTCTTCTTCTTTGTTGACATGATCTCCCTCTCTCTCTCTCTCTCTCTATGTCTCTCTCTTCCTTTTGGGGTCTTAATGGCGCCTCCGAGGCATCCCCAAGTCAATGTTCTCGCGTGTAAGACGTATTAAAGGGGGTTACACAAATTAACATTATATTATATTATATAATATAATAATAATATGACAATATAATAGAAAGAGAGATGAGAGAAATTATTGCATGCAACCAGTGCACCATGCGCCATGCACCACGTGCCGCGCCATGTGTTATATTTGATCACTTATAATATAAAATCAAATTTTGATTCAATAGATATATATAATTTAAACATAAGCAGAATGCTCTAGTTTAGCTTCGTTTCTGATTTAAGGAAGCGACGTACACTAGTTTGGTGTTTGACAGAAAAGAAACATAACAAAAGATTCTAATGGCAAACAAAAAATAAAATTTTAGTCCTATAAAACATAAGATGTAATTTGAATGATGTCGTTGGTTACATAGTACTTCTTCTAATAATACTGATTAATTAAACAATATTTTATCAAACCAAATGCTATGTACTCCATCATACAATTAATAGGGTCCGAACATCATGGATTGCATCCATTCAATTTTCTTTAAGACTTCGATGCAGGGTGCATGGGGGGTGCACCTGATGCATGCAAAAAATTAAAAAGAGAGAGTGAGACGACTAGCTCACTTTTGTTAATCTGTGTGTTTTATAATAATAATAATAATAATAATAATAATAATAATAAATTATTATTATTAATTAATTATTATTTTTGGTTCGAGATGAAAGGTGAGTGCGCACGAAACTCCGATCCGGGTGACAGGGACACCCAAGTCAAGTGGGCCTCTTGTTGGTCATGTGACTCCGCCCCGCGCCTCCCACGCTCACCACTTCATTTTAATTTCCAAGGTTTTTCTTTTTTAAAAAAGAAAATGTATGGAAACCCTCAACTATAATCTAGTATGAAATAGATTTTTTTGTACTCATAAGTATGAAATAGATTTTTTTTTTTATACTCATAAGTTTTTGGCTATTAGATAAAGAAATGTACGGTTAGAATGATAATGATCCCGTGGGGTCCAGTGAATAGTAGGTTGAATAGTGTGATCCGACGGATGAAAATGGTCAAAGGAAAAAGATTTAACGGTCGAAAATTTATGAACATTAAAAGGTTTATACTTATGAGAGTGTAGTAGCCGGACTCATATATAGAATAGGACTGTTATACTCTTATTAGTATAGATTTTTTTTTTGTATTCATAAGTTTTCGGCCGTTGGATAAAGAAATGTGCAGTTAAAATGATAATGATCCCGTGGATTCGAGTGGGTGGTTGATTGAATAGTATGATCCAACGGATGAAAATTATCAAAGGGGATGATCTAATAGCCGAAAATTTATGAGTATTGAAAGGTCTATACTCATGGGAGAGTAGTAGCCGGACTCTATATAGGTAGGGCTATTATACTTTTATGAGTATAGATCATTTTGTATCCATAAGTTTTCGGCCGTTAGATGAAAGGATTTGCAGTTGTGGCCCCCGGTTAGAATGATAGTGGCTCCCTAGGATTGAGTTGGTTGGTTGAATAGTATGATCGAACAGGTGGAAATGATCAAAGTGCTAGATCTAACGGCCGAAAACTTATGAGTACAAAAAAATTTATACTCACAAGAGTGTAGTAGTCGGACTGTATACGGGTAGGGCTATTATATACTCTAATGACCTATTTTCATCCAACTATCTTACAGCCTAATATATATGGTAAAAAAAAAGTATGGAACTTATCCCAACTACTATGAGTGACCTATTTTGATCCAACTATCTTACAATCTAATATTTTAATTTATTTGATTTGAGCCATTTAATGACTTCTAAATCTTAAAATTTGAATACATTGTTTAATTTTATGGACCTGATTAGTTTACTTCATTTAATTTAAATAACTACAATTTCATAAAAGTAAGTGGCAGGTTTAAAATTTATAACCGAAGAATTATCGAATAACTTATATCAGACAAATTGAAAAATTAAGTATCAAAATCAAAGTTATAAAAGGTTGGATAGTTGAATCAGCCCGAATTAAAGTTTGGGTAGCTCTATACATTTTTATTTATATACTTTGGCGAAAATGTATGGAACTTAATTAACTTGGTCTGTTTTGATTCAATTATTCAATTTTAAGATTGTAACTTGTGTACCCAATCTATTAGTTTATTTGATTTAAAATATTTGTTGGTTCCTCCAAATCTAGGCCAATATTTTTTTAATGAAATTTTGGGTGAATTACATATGCCAAATATGCTTATCAAAAGCAAAAAGTAAATGGGGCATTGAAATTTTGAAATGTAAAGATTATTAAATAGCCATAATCAAATATATTAAATGGGTAGATTGCAAACCTAAATTATAGTTCGATTAAAATAATTTATAGTTATGATTTTTTTTTTGAGAAATAATTTATAGTTATGATAAATCCCATTTTTTATCCTTTTTTCTATATATTGAGACCCTCTCTATCTTTATTTTTCTAGAATTAAATAATTGCAGCCAAATTACTAAATTAATTGATAATTTCATCACATTTTACATTATTAGAATACTTTGTAGGTAATAAAACTAGATCAATTAACTGCTAAAGGTAATTAAGCAACAATAGATCTGATAAAAACTTATATAAAAATAAAAAATCAAAGAGTCGATTTCAAAATAGCTTATAATTGAGTGGTCTTTATATACTTTTACAATTTTGTTTTCTTTGCGGTCACCAGTGGGATCTCAGGTCAACTCTTTGGAATTTCTCGGCCTATTAATTAAGCTAATACATATATAAAAAAATATTAAATATAAATACACAACCCAAAAGAGAATGACTGCTAATAATAATAGAGATTAAATTTGTTAATCTCTATTATTATCTTATTAATTAAATTCTAAGCCCAACTGTTTCATTCGTTTTTCTTTTAATTTTTTTTTTAAAAAATAAGCTAGAGCTCCATTAATTTAAGATGGATACAAATTGATTGGTCACCTCTGTTATTTGGTTGTTAGGGTGGGGAACTCATTGCCATGAGAGTTGCATTCTAATTAAAAATCTCTAAGTTAAATAATTTTAAAAAAGGTAGTTAAATTTTGACATTAGTATTAATATAAATAGTAATTATAAATGTTGCATTAATTGATTTGTGCTCCACAAAGTTTGGATGGAACGATTACATGTTTTAAATGGTTGATTGATAAAAAATAATTATAGTTGATTAGCTTAATTATGATATATCTGATCAAATAATAGATAATAACTTGTTTTTAAAAAATTAGAAACAAATAAAATTTATTTTTATTTTTTGTTGCCAAATAAATATTTTGGATGAAAACATTATGAAAAATCCACTTTTCACTCTTACACCTTTTAAATATACAAAATTCTGTTTAGAATAATAAAAAATAGATACAGTACCAAGCGAGGCTTTATATTATTATTTTTATTAATTTGCTCAGAATCTTATTGCACCTACTTGCCCAAGTAAATAATCTAAGTCTTCGTTTACTTTTTTTTTTTTTTAACAAAACAAAAATGAAGCTAAACCAATCACAAATGAGAGGGCCATTTGGTTGACTTGCCATGCACAGCGGTTGAAGGCTACTGGTTTGGAACTACGACGGCAATCCTGAATCATCAAACCAAATTAATGACTATTTGTGTAAATTCGCAGCATATAAAAAATTAAACTACTGACCTCTGACTCCGATATCACTTATCGGATCGTTGACGCTAATCATTAATCGAACTCGTGATCTCTGATTCTGATATCATTTGTCAGATCGCTGGCGCTAACTATTAATTTCAAAAGTTCGAACAGTTAGAAATATGCAACCAAATCATTCAAAATATACAGATGCAACGCTTCGACTCGGCCCAACCAGCCTCACGCCACTTCAAACGTGACTCAACCCAATCCACCCTCCCGTCATTTCGAACGTGACTTGATTTAACTTGACCTGCTGTTGCAGAACAAAATGCAAACACTTATCTGTTAGCTTAAATGGGCCAGCATCCTGCTCTATAGCGTAAGGCCATGTTGAGCCGAGTCATGTTCGAAATGGCGTGAGCTTGGGTGGGCCAGCCATGTTCGAAGTGGCGTGAAGCTGGTTAGGTCGAGTCACAATCAAGACATGTGGATACTGTATCTGTATGTTTTAAGTAAATTGATTGTGTATTTTTAACCGCTCGAATTTTTGGGATAAATAATTAGCGCCAACGATCCGACATTATCCTCTCTTATAGCCATTAAACACAGTCAACTGGTGTTTAGACTTCATAGAATAACAGCTAAGCTGTCACTTGGGGGGTGGCCAAGGAAGTGGATTTTGAGAAATTTAAGTTAAATAAATAAATAATTTGGTATCTTCTCGGAACAGTGAAGAGCTCAGTACGAAATCCCAAGACATGGCTTTGGGATTGGCCCCTGTGGACTTTACTAAATAATAATAGCAGGAGACCTGTACCTACCATCCTATTGGTCTATTTTTTAATTATACTTACATTTCAATTACAATATTAATGAATGAGTGATATGTTATATTTATAAGTAAATTTTATAGCACTTTATAAATTAGTATGTGTGGTGGTATTTAATTGGTGGAGCAATCTAAATTATAAGAAGATAAACATGACTTGTATTTTCAAGATGATTAAACTTCAACCGTTGAGCTGTGCAATTTATAAGCTGTTGTGAAATATGTTCATCAATTCAAATCGAACGCTTTAAAGTGATTTATCATTTTATTTTACCGTTAATTGTGTATAGACTCTATGATCGGATAACATTACTTTTCAGTATTACTCTTTTTTATTCTTATATTAGAAGCAGATCACATTAACTGCATTGAGAATATTCGAGTTCTATTTGTTCTCGCAAGTGATAACACGTCACTATAATTTCTCTGATTTCATCAGTAAATAAGAAGGCAAATTTGTATATACTTTTGTCTTAACTTCCTTTGATCCAATAGAATTAGACGGTCTTCGATATACCAAATAAACTCTAAGCTGTTTTTGACACAAAACGTTGTAACGACACATTCATTACACCATTTGTACCCGATCTTTATCCAATTTTTACATTTCACAATTGGTTTCTTAATGTTCAATTAAGAAGAAAAAAAAATTTAACATGTTCTGACAAGGTTTAATGGTGAAAGAACAAAAATAATTCAGTATTGATGTGATATCAGAAGAGATCTGATGAAGTAATGTGCAAATATTAAGGATCCAATTACAAAAAAAGAAAAGTTTAGTGATTAATGGTGTAATTAATCTTATAAAGAAACCACCCACCATCCACAAGGACAATTAGATTAGCCCTTACTTGGGAGCACCTTATACTTATTTTAATGAGCCTATTTATAGTATCTCCTACACTGGCACGAATATTAATGTAACAGAAGCCAATCAGTGTTCTTTCGAGGTGCTTTTTTATTGGTATTTTTCGAAATGGCTCTGAATCCTATAGAAAAAAAAAAAAGAGAAAAAAACAAAGTTCAATTTGAGAGGGAGTTTATAAACTCTCTTCTCGGGGAGATGGAATTTGTGGGTTTTATTTCGGATTTTGGATCCTGTTATGCTAATTATAACTCCCACGAGCTAAGGAATGAGAGTGTTGAGTATTTAAATGTAGGATTAATAGTAAATTCGCTTCAAGGAGTTTGACCCGGAATTTAATTTTGTCTTCAAGAGTTTCTTTTTGGGGGTGACCATAATTTTAATTTCATTATCGAGAGGGCTTTAATCTCAGTCCAAAAACTGGTTTTGGTATCAGTTTCATTAGTTGTCGAAATTTCAACACAAACGAGGATTAGAAATTAAGTTTGATGATTGCGACTACATAGAATTTCTTTAGACGGCGAATAAACTTTAGAATTAAAAGATTCAAACCATAAAAAATCATGGATTGAGTAGTGAGAATAAAATTTGATCAAAACGACTCCAACGAAGGTATTCGGATTGGCGGGGTAGCGATTGACGCACTCCAAATACTCACCGATAAGACCTAAGTCTAAAGAAACTAATCAGGAAATAAAAGAGACGCGCCAAAAACTCGAAACCACATTGAAGATGAGGTTGAAATCCGAAAACTCGGGAGCCAATTAATATTTTGAATTTCCGAATTCAAACACGGAGATTATTCGCAAGCTCGGGAGGAATTCTCGAAAACTTAAAAGTAAGGGAGGAAAATAGTTGAGATGATTAACTTAACTTGTGATTTACTACTAGAATAAGAAGGGCTAATTGGACCTTATCGGTTCGATAATCGTCAGATTTCGAGAATCGATGCAGATTAGTTATGTTATCTAGGAGGTAACCCACTTGATCTATCCATAATGCATTTAATTTAATAGGGTTTAGGGTGGTTTGACTCTTGTTTAACCCATCATTGAGGGATCAAACCTCTAATATATCTATTTAAAGATGAACCTGACGTGATATGGCATTAAATCCCACGTTACATTATGTTGTAACCAGCACATTAACCCATGTAATAATTTACAAATAAGGGGGAATCATTGACTCATTAGCCAAGTAAGGAATATGCTTAACTGGTATAGTGGGAGCTATTTTTATCATGCACAGGTAACTAAAATGTAATCAAATAGCATAGTTAGCTAAGGATTTGATATTTGATATCTGAGATTCCAAATTCGAAATCTAATTTGCTACATTTCTTTCTAGTCAAACTAACAGGCCAGAGATGCCTAGGTTTCCAGAAGGCGTAACTCTCTCATCTGACGTCCATTTCGACAGGCCAAGTGGTTTGAAAATGTAGTGCCTAACAGTCTTTTGCTTAAGTTTCAAGCTCAAGTACCAATTTTCTTCTTCTTCGACAAGTTCCTTTCATCTTATCGGAAGTATATGGTAATTTACTATTCAGACAATACCTCAGCAAATTCAGTCCAAGTTACCGACTTATTAGTTGGGATGATCGTTTCTGTGGTCGAATCTGACCTGACCCAGTTCATCAGATTGTCTCAATTTTTGATCTATGAAAATTCTGGCTCGACTCAAATTGACCTAAGCATGATCTGGTTATTTTTGACCTGGCCCTCACTTAGAGAAACATGTAGAACATTTTTGACCGTTGTACTTTTGGGCCTGGAAAAAGTAAACCGACTCCAAAACAGACTCAGCCATACTCTCTAGTTTCTTCTAGATCTCTTCCGAACTAGATCAGACTAGTTTTAATATCGATGCTACATAAAAAAAAATTATTTTTTACAGATAATTTGTTTCATGATTTGTAATATTTTAAGATTCCGCCGATCTCCGTCTACTTCTCCTAGTCTTTTCTCTCTGGTTGAAGTGGCGTCCGACCCATTATGATTGCTCTTTTTTTTGTTTATTTCTATATGACTATGTAATTTGATCGGGCACTGGCTCTACTTCTTTTCTTTTTCTCTTCTTCGGTCATGTATCTGGTTTCAAATAGGATATATATTCCTGTTTAATTAAAAAACAAAAAGATTCCTTCGATCTCTGTGTCTGCGTGATATGGTTCTTTTCTTTATAACTTATCCAATCGGTGGAATCGAAAAACCATAGGTTCGAATCAGTAATCCATTAGCAACTGGTTAGGCTCAAATCACTGGCCCATTACGTATTTGTCTAAATTTTATTTACCTATTGATTTTGTAAGAGTTGTTATGTAAATTTGGAATGTAAATAGAATAAGGGAGAATAACATAAGAAGTTTGGTAAGTGTAGGAAGCAATATGTTTATATGTAAAATCAAGAACTTATAATTCATCGGAAGAACATTTTCTTTTTAATCTTCAGTAGCTTAATCTTTTAGGAAAAAAAAAAATCCTTTTTATATTATAGAGGAGGTCACGAGTTCAAATTCTACCATGTATCTAAAAATGAAAAAAGTTGTTTTCCTGTAATGTAAAGGTGTCAACGAGCCAAACACGAGCGAACTGGGGTCGGCTAGCGCTCGGCTCATTTATAAAAAAAGTCGAATACGAGTTGATTCGTCAAAATATCGAGCCGAAAAATTCAGTTCGTATTCATTTCGTTTATTAACGAGCCGAACACGAACTCGTCAATGAACAATAAGTTAAAAAAATTAAAAATGATATATATAGCAGAACTAGGCTGGAATATTATCAATAGCACCAAACTATTGATGCTATTAATTTTTTAATCCTTAAATTGAGAAATGTGTGGTTAGGATGATATGGGCTCTCTAGGATTGAGTGAGGGGGTTGGTTGAATAGTATAATTTAACGGGTAAAAATAATTAAAGAGTTAAAACTAATGGTGGAAAACTCGATAGCACCAAATTCTTGGTGCTATCGATAGTATTTCAGCCGGACTCTATATAGCAAATAAATCTTTTAAATCTTACTTATTAGATTTTGATATAAGTGCTGAAGCTTTACATATAAATGAGTTTTTTATAATTGAGTTGAATTTTATATTTAGTTTATGCTAAAAATCAAATAATAAAAATTTACATTATATATATAATTATTTATTTATATGTATATATATATAATATATAAATTATATAAATATAAAAAATATCTATTTGAGCTGTTATCGAGTCGAATACGAGCGCGCTGACCCCAGCTTATGTTCGGCTCGTTTATTAAATGATCTAAAAAATTCGGTTTGTGTTCGGCTCGTTTAGTAAACGAGTTGAAAAATTTAGCTCATGTTCGGCTCGTTTACTAAACGAGCGATTCGATCTCGAGCTCACTTCGAACCGAACACGAGCTGGCTTACGAACAGCAAGCTAGATTGCCACCTCTAGTTTCATGCTATCCACTAATTTTAGTTAAAATTTATTATTTTGACAAATAATATCATTTGCCCAATACTAAGGCTCTGTGTACAATTGAGGATACAATATACTATGTAATAATTTCTCAAAAAAAAATATACTATGTAATGCGAGAATTTATTTAAAAAAATTTGTGTGTTAAATCCTGTGTGCAAGAATTTTAAAAAAGAATTCCGTGTGTTTATAATACAAATAATAGAAATTTGTAATACAAGCACACACACATACACGAGCTATATCGAACCAAGTATGAGAGCTGGTTCTAGCCCACGTTCGGCTAGTAAAAAATTTGAGCTGAACAATTTAGCCCGTGTGTTAAATGAGCACTCGAGCTCGAGCACCTGTCGAGCCGAATACGAGCCGGCTCCCGAGCAACGAGCTGGATTGTCAACCCTAATGGTATCAGACAAAATAAAGTTAGGATGAAAGTATAAAAAAATTATGTTTTTTCATTCTTCGTTGTGAGTTGCAACTTGTGACTGCAAAATAATATAGTGTATGGACCCATATTTGTTTTGGGCCCACAATTCTCCCCGGTCCATTATAAGCAATTGGGCCATTTGTGTGACAAACCATGTGGGCCAAATTGCAAAACCAAGGCCCAAACGCCACGCCCCACGTTTCAAGCGTCTCCGAATCCACCCGTCCATTCCCATCCAAACGATCGCCTTCAACGGCCGAGATCGCCTCCGAGGTGCGCTAGTTTTCTTCTGGAGGGAGTTATGCGCTCGTACAATTTAACGAGCCTACACTTTCCCCCACAGGGCTTTTCCAAAGGCCATAAAAATTAAAAAAGCAAAAAAAAAAGAAAGAAGAAAAAACAGCAAAGATAGAGAAATATAGAGAGAGAGAGAGAGAGAGAGCCCACACAGCAAATCTTTGAGCAGAGCCCCTTCCTCCTCCTCTTTCCGTTTAAAGATGTTATTCGGTTTTTAATTCGAATAATTTCCTCCTTATTCCTCGTCCTAGTACTCCCACCGTTACGCCATATATATAAATAAAAAATATATAATATTTACATATATCTTTTGCTTTGCTTAATACATAAGAGAGAAATATTAGAGACAACGCCAAAGATAAATCCCTTATTCTCGCGCCGCCGCGGTTTCCCGTATAAATCCCCGGAATAAGAAGCGAGGATAACTCCGTAGAATAGAGAGTCTTATATTCTTATTATTCCGACCATCTCTTCCTTATATAGATTTATTGATTAGAGAAGTTTTTTTTTTTTAATTTTCTTTTTTTGTTTTTCTAATTTCTAAAACGATACCGCTCCTAACACGAAGCGGATACGAGGTTTTATTCTAGAGGTTTCCTTCGCTAGGGTTTTCTGATTAGGGTTTCGCGTTTTCGCTCGCGTCGTCGTCTTCTCCTTCCTCGCTCTGCGCCTCCGTCGTGTTTGCTTGTTATTGTGCGGGATTCTCCTCTCCTGCGGAATCGTTGAGGAATTGGGGGATTTTGAGGGGGGGTTCTTGGGCTTTTTACTCTTCTTGGTCCGCGTGGCCAACAATGGATGCGTAGAGAGGTTGAATTGATCGTCTGATTGGTGGAGGAGAATACCTAATTGATCTTTTTGGGGGAATTTTGGTGCATTATATAGGGTTCCTTGCGGGAGAGTAGGAATTGGAGCTATTGCATTTGCGAGCCCCTCGGGGGCGGTTCGATCCCTGCTTCGGGGATCGCCTTGTGATGATTTTCGCGCGCTTCGTCCTTGGATTGTTGCTTTTGTACAGGAAATAGTATTCGGGGTTGATTAGGTTATTATAGAGGGAGATTAGTTTCGAGGAGGAGCGAGGAACAGTAGTTGTACCTAGATGGTGATCTCTGTTCATTATGGAGAAAACTGAACTGGCATTCAAGCCAGAGTGGCTAAAATCGTCGAATGCGAGTGCGGCTAACAATGCCTCTGCAAACCATCATTCCACTATTTCCTCACATTCAGGTATGATTTCCGTTTCTCGCACTCGTATGTTAATTTTCCTCAGTGTTGCTAGTCTTATACTTATCTTGGTCGTATATAGTTTAAAGTAGAGCTTTTTATTCTTGTAGATGAACATGCTGTAGCAAACTCCTCTAGGAACAGGTTGTCGGTATTTGACCGGGAAAGAAATTCGTCATCCTCCTCTCGGAGGAGTTCAAGCTCGAACTTTTCTAGGAGTCTTGATAAAGATACATCAGGAAAATCACGTGCTTACAGTAGTTTTGGTAGGAGTAGTCGAGAAAGAGAACGGAATAAAGATAGAGAAAGTAGGCCAGTTTTGGTCGACAATGGGTATCATGACCGTTCCAATTCATTCATCACAAGTAGGTCTGAAAGGGAGAGATCTTCAAGCTCTATGGCAGCAGGGAGGCCAGTTGATTCATTGTATAATGGATTAGGACAAAACTCGGCAAATGGTGTACAATCTGGGGGGAATATAACTGGGGCCCGCTCCTTCGAGAAGGATTTTCCGTCCCTTGGAACTAAGGAGAAGAATGGGTGTCCAGATGTAGTGGGCAGGGTTCCTTCGCCTGGCATTAGCGATGCTATTAGAAAGATTTATTCAGGTAATGGAGCCCTAGCTGCGGCTGAGAACTGGAATTCTGTGTTGGTGAACACACCGCAAGCTTCTCCGGACAGTCAGGCTCCTGCAATCTTGAGCACTCCAACGGGATTAAATATGGCTGAAACAGTGGCACAAGCTCCATTACGAGATCGAACTGCGCCCCAGGTAGTCTTTTGATTGTAGTATACTGCCTTCTTTCTTGTTTCTGAGTTACTTATGCAGTCTCATTTGCTTTTTGTTTGTTCATGCCGTACTGTTGTTCTTTTCAGTTAACTATTGATACCCAGAGGATTGATGAACTGACGCTTAAACAATGCAAGCAGTTAATACCTGTAACACCTTCGACACCTAAAAGTTTGGTAGGTTCCTTATCTTCTGTACATTTGAGATAATTTCCTCCTATGATTCTTTTATTATCCTCTTTTGATTGTTATTATGCATCTGTTTCTTAAGTTTAAACAATATTTCCACATTGTTTTTTTGTAGAGAATTTCTATTAGATTAATTGATGACTTCATATAACTTCTTTTCGTGGACATTTACAAATCATAAATTTTGCATAAAATCTTCCGTGAATGTCCACTAAATTGTTGAGCTAAGAATGTTATGCGTGTTTGTTTTCTTGCTGATAAAATGATTCTTAGAAGTTTTTGCCTTCTACTCATTAATTAGACTGATAGCATGATGAAAGTTGACATTTAGATTGACCACAGTAAGAGATCTTTAGGTAACCAGGCTGGAGCTTATATAGAACTTGACTAGACCCCAAATAAGCACTGATTACTTTTTTCAGCTAAGTTCTCCTTGTGCCTTTCTGCAGCAGTCGAAGGAGAAAATTTGAGTTGGTAATTGTTCTCTTGAGACTTAAAAGCTCATTTCAGCTTCTTGCCAAAGCATAATGTTTAGATTATTATTATTATTATTCGGTTGCCAATTGTCAACAGTTACTTTTTGGAGTAGAGAAGTTGCTAGAGAGGCTAAGCTAAAAAGACACTAAATTATTCAACATGATGGCAACTAAAACACTTTATTGATGATAGCAAACTGTTAGGTTCATTGATTTAAAGGATCATTCACACAAAAAAAGGAAGTCTCAAACTCTAATTTCTTATCATTAAACAAAATTGGCAGTTGACTATACATTATCTATGGTCTGTATGCAAGTTGCTTATCTGTCCGTATTGTGAAAATGCTCCTAGTGCCTATGCTTGGAGGCGGATGAGTCGAAAAAATAGTTATATAACATGGATAGGGATTCTAGTTGCAATTTAGAACAATAGCCATGAAACTTACACAATTAGGTTTTGTAGTTGATCATCAATTAGTCATGCATTAGCGAGGCAGAGCACGAGCAGTGGGAGTTACATAATTGGATCTCTATAGCATCTTTGCAATTTATCGTGTGTTAAGAAGAATTTAGACGAAAAACAGTGATTGGTGCATTGTGTATAGATTATGCACAGAACTCATATTGATGGTTCAAAGATTGTTCCTGCCTCAACAGTGGCTCTTAACATTTTTGTTTGCCAAGCATTCTACTATATATGGTCGCAGATATCAGAAGAAGCAGGGCCAAATAAACATTTACAAGGATTTAAAGCTATTGTAGTGGCCACATGCGTACAGAGTATTTTGGACTTGTGTTGTACATACAAAACAAGAAATGAACAAACAGTACAGGTACTTGTGTGTGTCATTGTACGTACGTTGTGCCTTGTAGTGGGTAGAGCATAATGTACGGAACATGCTGTGTGCTGATCACAATTAGCACATGTTCTCCAGGCGGCGGTTTAAACCTTAGTAGAGGTTTATAGGTACTGATTTTTTTTTTGGCTAGGAGCAGTGAAATGGCCGGAGCCCCACTAAATGCTAAACAATCTACCAATGCTGCAAGTTCAGTTGGTGCATGATTTGTTGTATCGAAATCTCTCTATTTGTCTGTTGTCTTTTCAGTAACTGAGTGAGGACGTCTTTACCTTTGTATCCACCTAATTAGCTTGGCGTAAATAAGTACGACCAAGTCATTTTTAGGGAGCTGACTGAATCTGGTATTTACGTTTAAAAGATTGGACTCACGCCATCATCATGTACTGGTTCCACCATGGTATATGACTGAGTTAAGCATTGGATGTGGGTTGAGATCCTCATGATAATTATTTTCTTTTTCGATTGTCATTTCGAGTGCAATAAGCACTGGCCAATCATAAGCCTTGGTTTAAGTCATAACCATCATCCTTATCCATGTTATTTCTCGGTATAGAGTGCAACCCAAAGATAAGAAGGTTCAAAAAAGTGATGGTTGACTGTTACAACCATCTAACTGATATTAATCCTCTAAGTAGGAGTCCATTTTCTTGCCGTAGCAAAATCAGACAAGGGAGGAGCTTGTCAATGTATTTGGCGATGAGCAACTGGCAAACTTGGTTGCAGTTGAAACTCATGCAACTCAACATTTCTAAGTTCTTTAAACATGGTATAGAAAAGGATAAGATAATAACAATTTATCTGGGGATTTGTCTTCATTTCAAGTGTAGGTTAGATTAGCTGAAAATCTAAATGCAAATATAAAAGTTGAATTGAAGAATAGCCTACAGAATGTTAGAATCCCTACTTCGAATTCCCTACTTTACATTCAATTTTCATTGCGTGCGACTTAGGTGTTTCTTTTGTGACATAGTTTCTGTGAACCCATTGAAAACTTGAGTTGAAAGTTGGGAACTCAATTATTTTGTTTTAACAGCACTTGTTGTTAGGGAGTCTGCTTATTGAATTTTTGGTTCTGTAGGCTGCAGGCTGTGGAAGTTACCTGGTAACTTATGTTTTTGATCCACCGTTACCTTCTGGCATCCTTTCTTATTTTAGCTGATAAAAAGAAAATTTTTTATATATATTCTAAAATATGTTTAAGCTGGATTATGAAGTTTAATAACTTAGTCCTGTGGAAGCAGATACAGATAATTGAATCTTTTTTTAAGTACCTGTATTTTGGATTTTACTTTTTTGTTCCATGTTTCAACTAAATCTTAACTTGATCATGTACTATTATTGGTAGAAAGCTCATTAGTTGTTGAATAGTTGTAATTAGTGCAAACTGGGAAAAGTTTCTTCTTGATTTGCTACTTCATCATGTTCTTAATCTTTTTTTCTTTTTCTTTTTCTTTTTGTGAAGAGAAAATGATTTATTTACTATAATCTTTCTAATGAAGCTTCTTGAACATGGCTCAGTTGTCAAGCTCTTCGGAAAAGTTGAAGAACAAAGGAGCAAGAGGTGGAGAGTCAAGTGGCGCTCCTAAAATTGGGCGGCAGTTATCACCTCCTCCTCTCAACCCTGCCCTCCTGCATGTTAGGTCTGATACTACAAAGCCGTCCCAAATTGGGACTTTTCAAGTCCTCAACCGAGATAAGAATAATGATACCTCCCTTTCAACCAAAGATGGGCCAACTGTTAGCAAAGTTGTGAATGTCAGTAGTCTTTCTCCGTCCGCTTCCCATCTCTCGCTGAAGAGTCCCACTAACCAAAAACCTAAGGTTGAAAGCAAGAATGAGAAGAGATTGCATTCTCAAGCGAAGGATAGGCATGAATTCTTCAATTTCATACGCAATAAATCACTGAATAGTTCGAGTGCTACTCCGGAACAAGGCCCTGTTTCACCCTCATCCAGTGTAGTGGATTCGAGCGACCAGAGTGAATTTGGTGTTACTAATGAAAAGGAGGGCATCTTGTCCGATTCGGAGTTGAAGTGCTCAGAGAATGGGAATTGTGTTAAAGAAGATAAAGAGGCTTGTGAGGAATTCGAGAGTCCACTACCTGACAACGAAGAAGTTTCGGAACCTGTTGACCCAGAGGAAGAAGCCTTCCTGCGGTCACTTGGCTGGGATGAGAATGCAGTGGTGGATGCCCTGACAAAGGAAGAGATTGATGCTTTTAATATGATGGTAATTAATTTCTGTGTTAGGGCCTGTTTGTGTTATAAAATTAGATCCATCCAAAGAAGCAGAAAACAATTTTTGTTAATTTTCTTGACAAGTCCCATTGCAGCAGAAGCAAAAGCAGAAGCAAAAGCTGAAGCTTCTGCTTTTAAGGTTTAAAAACTCATTTCGACTTTGTGTCTAAATAAAGCTTCAAACTCTTTGTCTGCAAAGAGCTTGGTTTCTAGAAGCTTCTGCTTTCTGAAGCACAGGAGCTTCTCCAGAATTGAGGCTGAAACAGGCATCTGGCTGATTTACTGAGTAAACTATTTCGCTGTACTACTACTATGTTTGCATGACTATCATTTTTCATCCTTTGTACAGTACAAGGAGCGGAAGCAATCCTCGAAGCTGCTCCAGATGAAGATTTGATCATCGAAGGAAGCGACGGCGGGAACTTTGGCAGGCAATATAATTTGATTTTGACGACACTGTTGATTGAGCACATCTGTTTCTGAACCTGGAGCATGAGTTTTTGCTTTATCTTCTCTGTTTTCAGGGCTTAGAAATCATTTAGTTTGACTAGGCAAGTGTTCTTCGGTCGAGAACAGAAGTGATTTAACATTCTTGCTAAGCTGAAAGAAAAGAAAAAGTTTGAGTTCTTTTTTTTTTTTCTTTTTTCTTTTCTCCCTCTCTCTCTCTCTCTCTCTCTCTCTCTCTCTCTTCTCCAGAGGAATGTGAAATTCAAATTAGTTACAAGTTTTCCGGGCCATAGGCCGTTGGTCTAAGAAATTGTGTTCTCTGGGAAATCTGGGTGTTTCTTTTCCTTTTTTCATAACCATCCGGGATTAATCCTCGATTGATCCTACCGACCCGCTTCGGTTCATGACGACAGTTTTAAGATATAAAAAAGATTGGAAGCCAAGTTGTACAATTTTCGATTGTGTCAGCATGTATGTGCCAACTGGAAAGTTGAATTTGATAACAACCTATTATGGTTTGGATCACGTCCACTTCAGAGTGGGGAATTGCATTACATTTACGTACAATATCTGCCTTTTGAAGTCCCTACACAAATCAAAAAAAGAAAAGAAAAGAAAGAATATGCTAGACATACACTCTCATCTTAAAATTCACGCACCCTTGAATTTCTAATATTAAAAAAAATGATAAAAGAGTGAAAGATTTATACTCCAAAATAAAATGTAAAAATAGTGTTGTTCAAAAAAAGAAAAAAATCTTTACTTCAGAAGTTACGAAACGAATCCTGCATCTGCAAGATACTTCAGAGAATTCGCCTTAAAAAAAAAAAAAAAAAAAAAAAAAAAAAAAAAAAGGGTGTTCCCTTTCTTGGGCCGATGGATCTATAAGGGCCCAAGGCCCAAATTCCAAACTCTTTGAAGCGACGTGTTCTCTCTCTCGTAACACCCAACATAGTGCGGCGTCTTCCGAATTTCATTTCGAAAATAAGAAACCGCACCTAAAATTCGGGGGCTCGTCGCTGAGCGGGAAAATAAGAAACCAAATCCAATCCCCAGCAGATCCCGCATCCGGCCGAATCGGAGCGATGCGCGGCGTCGGCGGTCGGCGGCGCGTCCCGAGGGCTTCGGCTGCTCCCGCTCCGGCGGACGGCGGCCCGTCCCTCGACTTCGAGGTCGGCGGCGCCGTCGGGCGGCGCGACTCGGATGCGAGCAGCCTCTGCAGCAGCCGGCCCTCCTTCTCATCCGCGGCGGCCGCCAACCCTCCTCTGCTGTCGGACCGCTCGTCGCAGTCCGCCGCCCTCCGTGCCGTGAACTCGTACCTGTCCTCCCAGTCCGCCCCCTTCTCCCTCCGGCCGCCTCTCCCCTCCGCCCGCGACATCTCCGACG
>NC_033622.1:12102115-12327703 GCF_001540865.1 Ananas comosus
CCCGCCTCGACTTCCCCCTCCCCGACGCCCCCGGCAGCAGCAGGGCCCTCGACGACGACGTCCTCCTCCTCCTCCGCCTCCTCGGCTGCCCCTTCAAGCTCAGCCGCTCCGCCCTCAAGGCCCCCGGCACCCCCCACTCCTGGCCCCCTCTCCTCTCCGCCCTCCTCTGGCTCACCCAGCTCGCCCGCCTCTCCGACCACCTCTCCCAAACCCCCAACAACTATGCTCCCTCCTCCTCCTCCTCCTCCTCCTCCTCCCCCAACAACTTCCTCCTCTTCGTCGCCCACAGCTACTCCCTCTTCCTCCTCGGCGACGACGACGCCGCCGCCGACCTCGACGACGAGTACAGGGCCAAGACCCGCGCCCACGTCGCCGCCGCCGCCGCCGCCGCCAACGCCCTCGAGCGCGAGGCCGCCGACCTCGACGCCAGGCTGCGCGCTCTCTCCGCCGGCCCCTCCCGCCGCCAGGCCGCCGAGGCCGAGCGCGCCCTGCTCGCCGAGGACGCCGAGAAGTTCCGCGCCGTCGTCGACAGCTGGGGCGGCAAGGTCGCCGCGCTGGAGGCCGCGCTGGCCGACTGGGAGAAGGAGCTTGAGGCCAAGGAGAGGGAGGGCGGGAGGATCGCCGGGGAGAACGCCGAGCTCAGGCGGCGCGTCGACGCGCAGGCAGTGAACGTGCGCGACGTGGAGCGGATGCGGCGGGAGCTGCAGGCCGTCGAGCAGGACGTCGCGGAGGCCGAGAGCAGGAGGAACGCGTTGGAGGAGAAGGCGTGGGAGCTCGAGGCGAGCTCGGCACGCAAGATGGGCGAGCTCGAGGTTCTCGCCGAGGAGTGCAATCAGGCGCTCAGAAAGTAAAATGCTCTGCTTCGATTCTTCTCTTCGTAAAAGTTCTTATTTTTGTGCATTATGCATAGCTTCGATCGACACTACTTGCCTTGCGTAAATTCGTTCTATGCAATGATTATTAGAAAAACAAGAAATAATTGGAAAACAAAAATAGCTTTTAGTACCCTAATTAGTATCAACTTTGTTTTGCCTTCCAAAACTTTAGCGCTCAACTCTTTGTACAATTTGACGACAAAGCTGTGTCATTGAAAGAAGAAGATTGGGGTTTTTAGTTTTCATTCAGGTGAATAATTTCGACAAAGGATTAAATGGTAAGTCTTTGTGTGTCCAACATGGTAGAGCAAGGAGAAAGAGATGTCATGTGAGTATGTGACAGTAAGATTTTGAAATGAAAACTTCAGGAATGAGCCAAAAGGATTCAAGGATAGTAGTAGAATCATAGTAGAATAAAGGGAAAAAGATAAACACTGGGCAGTTTGGTTCTAAATGTAATTTTGTATAGGTAGACGAGGGAAATTTAATAGATTCTGGGATTCTCGAACTTATAACGTGGCAAATTTGCGTCTGCGAATTACAAGGAAGATTTTATAGTAGGCATCATGGTTGTATTGCTTGTTATTGAGAATTAGAAGTAAAGAGCCTTAATCAATTAGAGAAATAGTTGTATAAAGATTAAAATTAAAATGGGAATCAAGTTTGATGGAGAAAACACAAAGCTGAACAACTGAGCGTATTGACTAGAAAGAACTTATGATGTTTGTGGTTAAAAGCACGTGCAGTGTTTGCGGTTGCATGGGTGCGAAAGCATGCTGTTGTAAGCAATACATTTGTTTGGGTTCTGAACACATGGGAACTGTCTTCTTTTCAAATGTGCACTAGAGTACATTTTTGGCCAAATATGTGTTTGGCCAGCACAAATAGCCAAAGGTAGTGTTATGTTCACTTATTCAGAGCCAAAGGTATCTCTGTATATCTACGAAGATGAGGATCTTTCTGGAAGTCATTGCAAAATTATTGTGGCTGATGACTTGTGACTGAAGATTTCAGAACATTGGAGCCTTCCATCGGAGAAACTCACTTACATAGCTTTGATTATGATTTCATGGGATTTCGGCATAGTATAGCCATAAAACCATCGAGGTGTGGATTATAAGATGTCTCAGTTAAATTGCAATGCGCTTGTTTGACAGTTAGCAATGTGTGTGCTTAATTTGTTGTGTAGGAAGTTTGACCTATTGCCCATATAATTTTTCAGGTTAAAACTTGGAGTCGATTTTCAATATGTGCTGAACGCTAAAGGATCATCTCCAGCTGAAGTAATAGGCATTAACTACAAAACAGTCCTGAAACCTGCACTCTCTGCTCTTGCTGAAGATACAAAGAAGTTATCTGTTTCAAAGCTCGAAGAATCTATAGCTCGACAGCAACAGTCACGGGAGAATACTAAAATTTTAGAGGAGAAGAAGGTTCGACTTGCAGCTCTTCAATCCAAAATTGACGAGGTGGGTCACTTGTCTTTCAGTTCTATATCAGCTTGTACTCTCTGCTATATTTTTTATTGCAGAAAAGTGGGAGCATTGGTAATCACAAAACTGCTGTTATGGTTATGGGTTTGATTGATAAGTCAAAAATGTGCCGAGAGTGTCTTCCTCAAAAATGTACTTACATCCTACTGCTGCCTACAGAATTATTACAAATATATAGGAATACTCCAACTCAATGATATATGTCAGTCAATGTTGAATGCATTTAGCTACCTTCATAGAAAAGATGGTTCTTTTGTATCATACATGCTGGAAATGGATCATGGAAATTTTAGTTCTTATATTGTTAAATATATTTTAAGTTGAAGTTAGTATGATTTGCATCCCTTCCTTTACTTTTAGTTGTTTCCTCACTTTCTAATTTGTTGGTTGCTATTGCATGGAATTGTGACTACATTATTTAACTGAATCTATTGATGTTTCACTATAACTTCTCTTGTTTTCAAGTGTAGTTGGTTGTAGTAACTAGTAATCTGGTGGTCAGTTGTAGATTGCTTTTGAGTTTTGACCCATTAAATGGTGTTTTCATCTTTCTGGTATTATTGTCCTGCTGTGTTAGGTTTCCTTCTTTTAAAGATTGTTCCCTTTCCTGGACAGAGTTTGGGGTCTGTTTGATGCTCTTAATGGTATTTATGAATATTTTTATCATTTGCATCCTGGAAACGAATGGCTATAAGTTGAAAAATCAAATTGTTTTGATTGTGAAGAATAGAGTTAACTAAAATATTCCTGCGAAGTATTTGTAAATTCCATTATTCCATGATAAATTGGATGAAGGTAGTGTTGACCATAGTTAGTTAATTTGGATTCGGCAAAAATTCGGTACTGATATAATACGCATAAAATTCGTTTTCTAATTTTTAAATTCGTTGAAAAATTCGGCTTAAAAAATGGATTCGGTATAAAATATAAAATATAAGATATAAAATATAAAATAATTTATATTTAAAAATAAAATTATAAGTTTTTTATTCATATTTTCAATAATTCGCGAATTATTCGCGAATTATTCGCGAATAATTTTCTTTCTTTCGAAAAAATTCGTAAACGGACCGTTTAATTCGGATTTTCAATAATTCGTGAATAATTCGCGAATAATTCGCGAATTTACTAACTAGGGTGTTGACAACAAAGATTAATATATATATATTTTTTGTTAGCTTATTCCTAAACACTGTATTTATCCATTTATGTAGTGTCTTTTTTTTTTTGAATGGTGTATCACATAGTTTTTTTGGAGAAAAAAAATTGTTTGGAGAAAAAGAAATCATCTTCTTCAGATGACAGATTTACGTATTACATAGTTTTAGGTTGCATGAGTATCTAACTGCAAGCAGTTTTTGAGATTGGACCAAAGTTAAATTGAAGGTTAGGTTCAGTCATTTAATGGTTATTTTTAGTGAGGATCAGAAGACGTTAGTCATCACATTTATATGTGATCAATTGATGGTTTTAAGCTTTAGACAGGACATTTAGGTAGATCACTAAACTTTTGCCTGCAAGTGGAGGAGCTCTTCTGCATACTAAGGAGCACATATGACAAGCTAATGAACAGCTCCATTTATAGGCGAAAAGGACATATATGTATTGACAAATCGCATGGTCTTACAATAAATTCTGCAAATTTCACACTAGAACATGCTTCCAGAATGTGCAGGCTGTAAATATTTTGTTTGGATACAAGGATGGTAGTCATATTGTTTTTCTGTAATTTTGAAGTCATGGTGATGGTGTGCTACTGCTCTTTATATATATATATATATATATAGAACATATTGCTTTGTTGCTGTAGCGTTTTTTCTTTTCTTTTTCTCTTTTGTTCTATATGACAGTTAACAGAACTTGCATTTGGAAACTGATCATTTTTATCTTCTTATGATGGAATTGAATAACTCATGGTTATCTTCATCTGCTATTGTTTATCTGGCCTATTTTTGCATGCTTTCATATAAGATTTAATAGGTTATATCGTCATTCATGAGTTGGAATATCAGTATACATCTGGTCCATAAGCAGCTATATGTTTCGTAACATATAATGTTTGCTTTCAGATAAGAATTAATAGGTTGTCTCTCCATTCATGACTTGGAATAAAGCATTGTACATGTAACATATACTGTTTGCTTTCCTACATGGTTGTTCCCTTTGTTTTTTATTATTGACTTTATTGGTTCTTTGTAAATTTGTTTCAGGGCATTTGCGCTCCTGAGACAAAAGCTATGTTTTACGTAGCAAACACCATACATGAGTTCTCTTTGTCCGTATATGCATTTGCCCCCAATCTATAATACTTAATGACTCATTTCTTACCAGATTGAATCTCATCTGAGTTCACGAAAGAATGAAATGGAGGATCATGCATCCAGATGTGCAGCCGAAGCTGAAAGAATGAAAGAGGAGATATCAAAAAAGGAAAATCAGCTGAACATTGTCGAGAAAGAAGCAGAAGTATTTTTGAAGGTACTTTTCCTTATTCCTTTGGTTCCTAATCATTTACCGGCAATAACATTGCAGGTAAGTTTTAGGCATGACACAATAGAAAACTAACAAATGCAACAATACAGAGCTCTGAACAAAAGCTACAAGATGCTGTAAGGGAAAGCGACGAAGAGACGCAGCTGTGTGCTCGTGAGCTACTAGCATTGATCGATGCTGTGTCAGAGTATAAAGAATTCATGGAGTCTACACTTTCTGGAATAAAGTCGGATTTATCTGAAGTCGCCAATGATGTTGCTTCTTTGTCATCTAAATTGGTTTCGTGTGGATCTAACTTGGGCTCTTCTGGACTAAAATCAGTGTGCTAGCCTTTTTCCAAATCGAAAGTCTTATTTCCTTGCCCTGCAAACTTAGGTAACCTGTCTACTGTTGTGTGAAGCGCCTTGTATCAGTTTGTCTCTCGTACAAAGCTATGAAATTTAAAATATTACTCGTCTCTTAGCCAATTAGTTATGGCATCACCTGAGGAGACGTAATATTAACCGTGAAAGTTCATTGAACTTTGTTAAGTTTATTATGAAAACAAAGATTATATTCAATGTATCTGCCTGTTAATAGTAACTATATTATATTACTATCAATGCCCTTGCATATTAGCGGTGGGGTAGTGAATTACAGAACCGTCATCCTTAGTTGCTTTCTGTTTTTGGCAATGCCCTTTTAAGTTATTTACCTCTCATTTTCGGAGATGTGGTGAAATGTAGTAACCTCATTGCATTTTTCCATGTTGTTCTAATAATGTTTGTACAGATTGAGTTACTGAAGTGAGTTAAAAAATTGGTTAACCAAAATAATTGCGTGTTTCGTTCGCACTATCTTTTCAAGATTCTTAGTAATCTAATAGAAATAAAAAAAATATGACGGTATTTAGTTTAACGGACAAAGTAATATAATTGGTAATACTAGATTTACTTGGGAATGAGATGCATCCTAAAGTATTAATCTCATTCCTTTGAGGGAGGTTGTTTATCCTTATATTAATAGATTGGATTAATTATAATATGTTTAATATTTTTCTTTCTCTCTACCCTCCGGATAGTTAGTATTATTTTCTTTACACTCTAATCTCGTATTTTTTTCTAAATTTTAACTCTTTTTCTCTTTCTAAATTAAGCTATTTGTCCCCCTCTTTTTCTAAAATTTTAATCCTCTCATTCTCTCTAACCTCGACTCTGTTTCTCTTTCTATTTCTTTAATTATGCTCTTTCTTTCTAACCTATATTCTCTCTCTTTTTTTTTCTAAAAAAATGTTAAAATTTTTTATAATATTATTTAAAATTAATTAAATAAATAAATTAATTAACTGTATATTTTTTGTAATTTTTAATAACATGATTAAATAATATAACCGTACGAACCAAACACCGAAATATTATATTCTTAGTAATAGGATGAACAAGAATAAAATTCTCGGATATCTTTTTACTCCTAGTAATTTTTTATAGTGCGAACCAAACGAGCCCTTAATGTTATTTACATTAAACGTGTTTTACTAAAACAATATATATACAAAAATGTAGAAAATAAAGTGCTGATTAAAAGTATATGAAACAATTGAAATATTTTGGTATAGTACAGGGACTATTCTATATTAAAGCTGTCAAGTCAAGGCATATTGATCAGCTTATTAAATAGGGTAAACTTCACATACGACTATTGTGATTTTGTATTTTTTCATTTTAATATCCTATAATTTAAAGTGTATCACTTTACTATTCTTTGGTTTCGTTTTTTTTATTTTCTTTAACACATTTGTTAACTTTTCGTTAAATTATGTATAAAAAAATTTAGATACCCTACTTATGATTTATTAAATATTCACTTTAGTACCTTATGTTTTACTGAACTTTTTACTTTAGTATTATATGGTTTATATTTTATAATTGATATAACGAAAAAATTAACGAAGGTGATAATAAAAAAGAGAATAATGAAAACAAAAGATACTAAAATGATACATTTTAAAATATAGGGTACTAAAGTGGAAAGTGATTTGAAGTTTTCTCTATTAAATATGTGCATAAATCTTCTATGCATGAACTCATCACAGCCGTCAGATCGAGAGTATCTTTAACCTCGGAATCTGTTAACGGCCGATGTAACCCTCCGCATAAGATCGCATCCTATGCGGACCGGTAGCCCTGTACGTCGCCCTTCGTGCTCCGAGAAACGCGCCGTTCCCCTCGCACCACCCAATCACACTGATCATCATGAACCCATGATTGTGATCCTCCCCCACGCGGGGCCCACCGCCCATGAATTAATGCAGGATCGACACGTGGCAAGAAGTCAGGCATCTGGCGCCCTCCACGTGGGTCTGTCGTCCCCTGCGCGCGTCCTTGCCACGTGGCGCTCCGCGGGGCCCACCGGTTGGGGGTCCGTACGACGTGGCATTTAATTCGGGCACGTGGGCGTGCCCCTGCGGGTGTAAGATGGGGACCGCATCTGGGCCGTCGATCAGGGATTCGCGACTTCCGAGGCGCGTGATGGGTGGTTGACTCGGGCCCAGGGAAACTTCGAAGCGTCTACGTCGGAGATTTAATGCGCCTCGTTTTCTCGTTATGCGGGACCGTCCCATTTCGCCGAGCCGCGGATATCTCCGGGGAACGATCGGCACCGTTGGTATCTGGAATTGGACGGATGAGATCGAACGTTCGCATAGGGAAGGAGTGTTCCTCCACGCGCGCGTCCGCACCCTGAAATGGTGCGGGGACGGCAACGCTATAGTGAGGCTGGGAACTGGGCCCCACATGTCAGGAACACGGCCATTATGTAATAGGAAATGGACTTTTTAATAGAGAGGCCTTAAAAGTGATCTAAAAAGAATAGATATATAGAATTAGGCTGGAATACTATTAATAGTAAAACGCTTTTTTTGCTATCAAATTTTTAACCCTTGGATGAAAAATTGTAAGGTCAGGATGATATTAGTCGGTTAGAGTTGAGTGGTCCCCCTAGGGTTGAGTGGTCCCCACTGGGTTATAGTATTTAAACCAATGGTTAGAAATAATGCAAAGAGTTGATCCAAAGGCTAAAAAACTGGTAGCAACAATGGAATTTTGCTACTAATAGTAGCCCAG
Source organism: Ananas comosus (assembly GCF_001540865.1). Taxonomy (NCBI): domain Eukaryota; kingdom Viridiplantae; phylum Streptophyta; class Magnoliopsida; order Poales; family Bromeliaceae; genus Ananas; species Ananas comosus. The sequence continues at coordinate 12,110,078 of NC_033622.1, forward strand.
TCCAACTCTAGATATATATATATATATATNATATATATATATATATATAAAGTTGAGCTTCTGTATTTTTAAAAGCACATGAATATTTATTTTTATGGCTTTTTAATCGTCAGATTGTTTCAAGATTTGCACAGCATTAGTACTGCACGAATCTTGAAGCTATCTGATGGCTAAAAAACACAAGCACGTTGAGCAAATGATTGCAGTAAATTTAATAGATCTAATATTTGCGCGATAAAATTATCTCTGCATAAATGTTAATAAGACGACTAAAAAGCATAATAATATTTTTATCAATTTGGTTCATGCAAGAAATTTACTCACAAACAAAATAAAAGAAATGTTCGATACATGACCCTAAATATATAAGCAAGGTCCAAAAAAAAAAAAAAAAAAAAAAAAATCTAAGGTCCGATTGAAGATCACTCTGCACTAACAATAGGAGGATATAGGCTTTTTTATCAAACTTTTTTATATTTTGTTTCTATACCATTGGTAAAAACCAAATCAACCTTTTCAAGCCTAAACATATAAAACCAATTGATTCCACTTGACTTATATTCGCTCGGGCGAATTCAGAGTGAATTCAACATAAAAACAGATGATTTAGTCTCGTTGTAGTGCGCAATTTAGTGGTTTAACTCAGGTACGTACTTATCTAAAACACCATTGTTGAGTGAATATTTTTATTCGAGGAGCGCTTCATAGAGAGATGATCTGATCCTGTTCATCAAATATTTATTATAGTAAAGTAATATATTATAGTAATGAATAGTTAATTAGACGTGTTGTTTCAGAAATCATATTACTCGTGTGTATGGCACGTGCGGAGGGGAAAAAGAAATCCTAATTATAAGGTAATGATGAGATCAGAATTGGAGATTGGCACGTGTGTCGGGTTATGGGGAAAGAGCGTGTGCTAAGATGTTACAGCTGTAGAGGTTGACCGCAACATCTGGTAATTGAGAGCATAATTTTATTTCACTACACAAACTTTAAAGTACAAAATATAAATAAAAAAAAAGTTAATTTCATACGGATCTCTCCAAACACAATAAATTACAAATATATTCCTATAAAATTTAATTTTCATATATTATTTCTATAAAAATTTTAATATTTTCAAATATGTTAATCTGATTTGTTACCGTTAAAGCACTATTTATTTTATAAGTGAAATAATTTTTTTACCATCACAAATATATCCCTCCAAAACTTTCAACTGTTAATTAAAGAGGGGTAAAAAGATTAACTCACCTTATTAGCTAACTAGGGTTAAATATTTTACCCATGATTAACTAATTTTTTCTAACGGATCTTAACATTAGAAATATATTTAAAAATATCAGAACTTTTAAAAGGACAACATGCGAAGGTTAAATTTTATAAAAAGATATTTACAGCTCACTATGTTTGAAAGAATCTGTATGAAATTAATCCAAAAAAACCCCTCCTTCCCTCTTATATGAAATTAACCCAAAAAAAAAACTCTCATAACCTCTTATAGCCATATAGGCCTTAAAAAGTATTAAAAAAAAAACTAAACTAAATATCCATTTGAAAGTTAAAGAGAAAGGGCACGTGTCCTGTTGAAAAGCCTCTCATTTTCAACTTTCAAAAAATAAGGAGAAAATGAAGGGAGAAAGGAAATATTTTGTTACAACTTGTTATATACATTAGTACGATAGCTTTTGTTTCTTTTTGTCTAATATAATTATTATTCTATTCGGAAACAGAATTTTTATTTTTATAAATTATTCCATTAAAATACTTTACGCTATAAGTGTTTGGTTCCTTAAACATGTGTGAAAAATTAATTATTCTTCCAGGAAAAAAAAATTCATTAAAAAAAAAAACTCTTTTCCACTGTTTTTGTTTTTTTGGATAAAAAATTAAGAAAACGAAAACACTAATTTTTCATAAAATTAGAAAAATATTTTTTCCAAAAAAAATTATTTTTTAAAATTTAAACAGGCAAAATAACTGTTTCAACCAGAAAACTATTTTTGACATATTTTTCAGAAATCAAACACTCGATAAATAAAGTAGTGTAAAAAATAGGTTAAAATGTGCATACGCCTCATAAACTTTCACCCATTTTGAAATTGACCCCTAAACTTTTTCTTATTTGATTTACACTCCCTGATATAAGCATCTTCTCTACTTTCTAATTGTTTGATTTAGCTCTTTTCATTAGCAATTTTGGACATTTCGTTAAAACAAAATAAGCGACAAGGAGAAATCCATGTGATCAAGAATTGTTTTTATAAATAAAGAGGTTATGTGTGTCTCTTATGTGCATTTGATCCCAACAAGTTCCTCTAAATTATTTATAAAAGGAGCTAAATTAAACGATCAATAAGTAGAAGGAGTGTAAATCAAATAAAAAAGGTTAAGAGGATCAATTTCAAAACTGAGTTAAAGTTCAGCAAGTGTCTATACATCTTCACCAAAAAGATATGGAGTAAAACTTCAGCGGGAGCTCCCCAACGACTCCCACCGTCATGTGTTAGTTCTTTTAATACTAAAATTCAAAAAAAAAAAAGTTGAAGTTTTAATTTCTAAAGAAAAGAATTATAGCCGTTGGATAGAGATAAAAGTGGCACCCGATGAAGGATTGAGGCTCATTAACGAGACTTCGTATGATGTATAGTACATTACCAAATAGGCAAGGTTCCAATATGGATTGTTAATCAATATTTTTTTCATAGTGCTTGACTGAATTGGAGATGTTTGGGCACGAAATGGACGCGAAAACGAACTCAGATTTAACGCGGGGCATGACACTTTGTTCGAGAGCTCTCCACTGAAAGTTATTTTCAAAAATATAAGTGGGAATTAATAACCTTTCTCCGGAGGAAAAAAAACAGAAAGATGCAATAAATGGGTTTTTGGGCAGTTCGTGCCAAATGGGCATGCGTTCATAGATCGCAATTACTTAGCCCTGTCCCCCCACCCCCACCCCCACCCCCACCCTCCTCTCTTNGAAAATGTGTCTCTCTCTCTCTCTCTCTCTCTAGATCTCTCTCTCTCTCTCTCTACCCCACCCCCTTACTCTTCCCCCTCCTCTCTAATTGCTTTCTCTCTCTCTCTCTAGATACATTGCTATGTGGAAGGAAATTAAGGATACGGGTTGTGGGGAATGTTGGCTGGCTCGAGGAGCAATTTTAGCTCTCTCCCGTCTGCACTGCTTCTGGAGAAGCGAAAAGCGCTTTTTCGGACCAGGCTTCATTCCTCTCAAACCTCTCTTTCCTCTTCGCGATGACGCTCGGAAAACTAATTTGTTGATATTCTGTTAAGCGGACTGTTGTCTGGCTCAAGATTAACTTCCCATGAGCTCTTTCCTTTTTTTTATTTTTATTTTTTTAATTCTTTCGTTCGTTTTGCGGTTTTGAGTTTTTTTTCTTTTTGGTATTTTATATGTTAGTTATGAGGCTCGCGAGGTCATGATCTCGTACAAGGCTTCGATCCCTTACACCAGCATTTGCTTTCACGGCCTTCGGAAATAATGGTGCAAATGATAAACAATGGTAAGTTTTTCTTTTTCTTTTTTTCCGGATTTTTTTTTTCTTTTCTTGTAGCTTATATAGTGGGGAGATGCTAAGTATCTACGCTTTGCATCTCGACGGGTTCGAACTTATTCTGCTCTTATTAACTAAATTTCTCGCTTTGCTAAAAAAAACACACAAGAATCAAATTACGCATGACGCTTAATCTTTTTCCGTTCATGTACTTGGCAAACATTTCATTTCCTATACCAATCTATTAGGCCTTTAATTCTTTCTCTCATGTGATCTACACTGTTACCGACCTTACCTAGCAGTACAGTTTGCTAATTAAGGCTTAATGGTTGGTACCTGATGTCGAAAATTTTAACTCTAATTGTTTCATCTTTCTAACCGAGTACTTCATTTCTAAAAAAGAAATCCACTTTGGTGACTTACCACTCGAATACTGATGGTTTCGCTAATTAAGCTTGAATTTAGCGTTACGGCCTTTTCACAAAACAACGAGAAAAAGTTACCCTAACCTTAATGGCTTCTAAAATTGGTCACCTTTTCTCCCCATTGTATCCCAACATGTGTTTACCCTTTCCTACGCCTAACACTTGATTATGTAATCATTTGCGTGAGCCCATGATTATACACACACACACACATATATAAATATATATATATAAATAATAACTTGCTATGTTTAATTCCTGGGGACGTACGCGTGTGTAGCAAAAGAAAGGGAAAACGTAGATGTGTAGGAATAAATAAGGCTTTGGATATGTATATATCCCTATACTATACTTTGGGGAGGAGAAAAAGTGGGTGCATGGGCTCTAATTAATGAATGCGCCTCTGACGCAGCAGCGTTCATGTGTTGTGGGAGGCGAAGTGAATGAAGAGATGAAGATGCCATAGATAGATTTTAACGAGAAAGGGAGCGCGTTTCTCGCCTCCCAGGATTTTTAGTCACCTCGATTGCTTCATCTCCTTGTCCACTAGTTCATTAAGTTCCATGTATTCACATATAATTTTTTCAAAAAAAAAAAAAGTTGTGACACTGTGTGTGCGTTATTGTAGAGAGAGAGAGAGAGAGAGAGAGAGAGAGAGAGGTGGTAAATATGTGGACGTGGAGAGAGAAAGCTAGGTCCACGCATTGAGAATTATTGCATGCACCAGGTCTACACACAGGTGCCTGCAAATTAAGCTCAAATATATTTCTGGTTGCGGGTCCTGCAAAATTGATCTTTCTAGATAATTTATATCACCTCACATTATAATTTCAAGTGTCTTTAATAAAATCCATCGTGCGTAGTGCTAAATGTATTTTTGACCTTTTTTGGACAATGAGTTAAAAATCAGGGCGAACTGACCGGTTCGATTGGTCCGACCGTAACCCAGTTTATGAAGCGGTTCGGCTTGAATTAACCTATGAACGGGATAAGTACTCAAAAAATTGTTTTGAAATGTTCGAACCGATGGTTCAACCATCGAAATGGAGAATCGGTCCGATTGTAATCAAACTGGCTGAGTTTTTTTTATCAAGTCATATTAAAATCTATATTCTATTAGCACATATTAGTCTTACAAAAGAGTAAAACTTGAAAATAATATATGTATATGTTGCTATATAATAATTATATGTCATGCTGATGCCGGTTGAACCGATGACTCTTGACCCAATAATTTTACTTACCTGTAAATTATTAAATATAATATAGAGTATTTATAAAATGCATATATATTAGAAGTCCCAAGTTATATATATACATAATTAGGCTACTATAGTACCGGAGCTCCGTTACTATAGTCTTGTTTTCGATCTTAAGGTGTTCAAATTAAGGATCCACACCATTAAATATGATTTAAGATATATGAAGTTCTTAGGAATAAAATTTTAGTTTTTTTCGATATCGTTTACTTAGTAAATAAATTATGTCAAAATGGACGATGAAAATTGAATATTCTTTAAAATTTGAGCATAGGACTTTTAAATTCAAGATCAAGAATGTTAACCTTAATCTAGATAGTTTAAAATATTTTCTATCAAAATTTGAAGAAATTGAGATTCTTCTATACCGTTAAACTCCAAACTCACCATAGTAGCCATTGAAAATTGACAATTTTGAAATGGTTTGATCATAAAGCAAATTATGTCGAAAAAATATAAAATTTTATTTCTAAAAACTTTAAATACCCTAAATCAGTTTTAATGGTATGGATCGTTGATTTGAACACCCTAAGATCGAAAAAGAGAATATAGTACCGAAGCCCCGGTACTATAGATATAGTATAGGAGACTGGCTCTATATATATATATATATATATATATATATATATATATATATATATATATATATATAGCGGCTAGGATGCTTATGAAAGCACGGAAGGCTCCGTGCTTCCACTTTGTTTTCGATGTTCGGACTTTCGAATCGACGATCGACACCGTTAAACTTGATCTAGAGTATTTGAAGTATCTAGAAAATAAATTTTGCAATTTTTCGATATCATTTGCCTAGTGATCGAAGTGGCTCAAAATCAANATAGATCTTATTTTATATAGTATAAAGAATTTTCTATCAAAATTTCACGTGATTTGGATATTTCTACACCGTTAAACTTGCAACCGGCTCACCACGGTCATTAAAATTATTGATTTTGAGCCCCTTCAATCACTAGGCAAATGATATCGAAAAATCGTAAAATTTATTTTCTAGGTACTTCAAATACTCTAGATCAACTCTAACGGAGCCGATCGTCGATTCGAAAGTCCGAACATCGAAAATACCTTGGAAGCACGAAGGCCTCCGTGCTTGCATAAGCATACGAGACAAACTCTCTCTCTCTCTCTCTCTCTCTCTCTCTCTCTCTCTTTATATATATATATATATATATATATATATATATATATATATATATATATCATGCTATCCGTTCCGTTCATTTTTTTAGAAATGAACTTTAGCTAGATATGTGAAGCAATTAGGTTTCAAATTTGGAATTTCGAATATCAATTATTAAACTTTTTGTCACTTGTGTTAGGAAAACGATCGGTTATGTGTATAATATTTTATTTACCAAAATAGTAGCTTTTAAACTATCTCTCACTGCAAGATGTTTCTCTGTCAAGATTCCAAAATTTAAGTTCCACATACATATCACGTACAAGTTGTACATTTAGAGATATCATATTCAGCAATTTAGATTTAGATTTTAATTCTCCTAAACTTGAACTTTAGAGATTCCCGGTGCATGCAATAATTAATTTCTAGGTAGGCAGGGACATGAAACAGTGGGAAGCATTAAAGAGGGGTTTTAATAAGGTGAATGCCATATGGAATCTCTCTTCTTTTTCTTCTTTTTTTGTTTTTTTTTTTCCCTCTCATTACTATTTGAATGGCTCATGTGGCAGAGGTGGCATCTTAGGAGGCTCAGGTTACCTGGTGAATCGCATCATGCCCTTCTTTTACATATTTCTTTTCGAGCAATGTTATGACCAATACTCTTTTTTTTTTTTGACTATTTTTATTCTTTTTTAGTATTAATTTTTTTTAAAAAAATTGTTATATTTTCAATGAGTGAGCGTAAAATTTATATCCTATTTTTTGAATGTACAAGTCATATTAATTCTTTTTTATTTTTTTAATATATATTTCAAACTTAGAAACTTCATTCCTAAATTAAATAAAACTATAGAGAGAGAGAGAGAGAGAGAGAGAGAGCACATAGTTTCTAGTGATCATTCAAATCATACAAGCCCACATGTTTCAAGGAGCCAAAATTTAATACTACATGTGCATAGGTACTGGGTTGTATGAGCTACCTATGCTGCGTGTCTTGTACTTGTGCATTGAGATCGATTCAATCTACACCAGACCACTTTTGAGACATCACAATTACTACTATACATAGGCAGTAGGCGTTTTTACATGATGCAATATATTTCATTCCTCTTGCTAATAAGTGTTAGCATTTTTCATAAATAAACTCAACTAAAAACATAAACTACTTAAATAATTAAATTTCAAACTTAAAATTTTAAATATTAATCATCAAACTTTTAGCCAGTTACACTTCATTCTCAATAATAAAGAGATGGATCTAAATAAGTTGAGGAGAGACAATAAATGAGATGGAGAGCATCTGACTTGTATGGGGAAATGGACTAGGACAGGCACAGTGCAGTGCAGTGCACTGTACTGGGGGGAAGGACAATTGGGTCTTCGAGAAGTGGGGCAATCACCTTTCCCTAGCCCAGCTTGTACCTCTACATTTATTGTACCATAATATTTATTAAGCATCCTCCCAACTATACTTATGGGTTGCTTAATTAATATTGTAGGTTGATTCATACACGCAGTTTAAGATACTTCACGATTTGTCCACATTGTTAGGAATATATTAGCTCATCTGATTCTCAACTGATTTTGCTCTATTAGTTTTCCTAGCTAACTCTGTTTTCAGACGCCTCTCTTCTTTTTCCAAATCAACTTTGTTCCATTCTCACCGACCGTCTCTAGAGTAAGTGGCAAAGGACTTGGTGGTTGGTACCCGAGACTCAAGTTCGAATACTAGTTGATTCACATTTCCAGCTAAGTTTATTTCTAAATGAAATAAGCGAAGCGGGTAACGTGCTATCTATCTGTCAAAAAAAAACTTTGTTCCATTCTCGTATAAACTTTACTGTGTTCACCCCTGCCTAACACGTGTGAAGGAAGCGTGGCAAGAATATTAATCTCATACTGAATACAAATTAGGATTAAGATGTCGAATCGTTGGCGCTAACTATTAATCCCAAAAGCTCGAGCTATTAGAAATACAAAACCAATTCATTTAAAGCGTATAGATATGGTGCCTATGAGTCTCAATTGTAACTCGGCCCAACCAGCCTCACGCTATTTCAAACATGACTCGGCCCAACCAGCCTCACGCCATTTCAAGCATGACTGGCTCAACATAGCCTCCTATTACAGGGCAGGATGCTCGCCGATTTAAGTCAACAATACGATGGTTGTTGGAGAATTCTTTCTGTGAGACTCGATCAAAAAATTACAATGTAAGTTAGTTTATGAAAAAATTCGCCTGCCCCTGAAAGCAAATGGAAATGGAGTCTCAACTGAAGTGATTCATATCTTTAGATGGTGCATGGAAGTTGCCATCCAGTATTTTGCGCAAATCTCTTTATGATATAGTTTCTATTATTCAGATTTTGTCCTCATCTATTTCTCGAAATAGGCCTAGTTAGCGGATTATGCACTGCACTCATATTCCCCATATATATAATGGAGAAATTCTCTGCATTTCTTGCGTAAAACAAAACTTCTGCTACTAATCGATCAAGACCGTCCATCTTGCCCTTCCATCCAAAAGGGAGGATCAATCTTTAACTCCAGTAATAGAATTCTACAGGCAAAAGTGATCTATTTTTATTACGAACTAATTAGTTTAGTGTCGTGCAAGAATTTTCCATGCACTAGGTTGTATGAAATGCGCCCCCTTGTTTTAGATATGAGTAACGCTTTATATACTTTAAAAGGTACTCAGGAATTAATGTTGTTTGAGTGAACATAGTATGCGTGATAGGTAATGATTGATTTAACCCTTTAATAATTTTAAAAAGAAAACTCAATTTTATCAGTAAGTGATTTGTCTATCTTGCTAATTCGTCAACAATATTGCAATGTACCTTTTGAGCTACATGTATGAGATTAAAACAAAAAAAAAAGGTTCAAAATCTTAATCGAAACGTATTAAAGGTTAGTGATTGATGATGAAATTTACACGTACATATCATTCTTATTAATTAAGAATTAATTATCATATAATTATCTATTAAATGTAAAAATTATACAAAATAAAATATTTGTGGATCTAAATTTGGTTTGAATTTGTCCCTTTCTATCCTCATGAAATTTTTGAGTTTTCTAAGTAAATTATATAACACTGTAAGGCTATAAGATATAGGGTTTTGACTTATGGGAATATCAGGATAGAAAAGAGAATTTCATAGATTTTTATGTTAAAACTATCTGAAAAAATTACATTGTTATAAAAATATTGTAAAATTTTGCTATAAGATTATGTTGTTTAGTTTCATTAATTATAATGTTATGCCAAGAGCAATACCATCTGTATACTCAAGAGAGACCGTAAAATTTTATACTGTACCTATCCAAGGATCAATTTTATTCTATTAATCTGATCACAACTCTATTTGTTTAATACTAATAATTTAAGCACCCGTTTGGTTCGGGGTTAAGAGGTGGAATAACCCCTTAATCCCGAAGTTATTCCCAAACACCCAATTTGGGGTGTGGGGTTAGCTAACCCCACCCTATCCCACTACTCCAACCAAATATTATTTTATCTATATCTGGACTAAACCTAATTCTCAACCAAACACAAAATTATTCTAACCCCATCTTAACCCTGAACTTAACTCTATCCCTGTAATAACAAGTTTTTACTTAATCCCGAACCAAACGGTGGCTAAAAGAATTATTTCTACTGTTAAATAAATAAACTAAGATTTACACTCTACTAGGTGGAATAATTATTAGATAGAATAAGTGGTTGTTTCACATCACCAAAGTCAACTACCTTGTTGACCATTCAATGTAGTACAAAAGAGAGCCTCCTAATTTGATGTTACTAGATGATTCCAGCTCTTTTGCTTTTCCTGCTGTTCCATCATCTTCTCCTGTTTGATATGATATCTGAGGTCTAATATGACTAGCCATGCAAAACGGCTAGTCACCTATTCCTCCAAATTAGCAACAATGGTATTAAAAGAATAAATAAATTTAAACAAGAAAACAAAAAAAAAAAAAAAAACTGATCTTATTTTGACATAGCAAGTATTTTTAGCTTGGTCAAATTCCAATATTTTATGGGGTGAACATTTACCACTAACAAGTCATGATTCCTCTTAAAAAAAAAAAGGGTCATTACCCCGCATTAATAATGCCAAGCTCAAGCAGTGTATTATTTTTCGCTTCTTGATAATTTGAATAATATCAGCTATTTCTTTCTTATCAAATTGAATTATTCTTCTGTGACTTGTTATAGATTTGAGTACAAACTAAATAGACATCATATAATAAACTTTTATAAAATATAAGGAAAGCCGTCGTAATCATAACACTGTTGAATATGTTAAAGGATATATGTATATAGAGTTAGGCTGGTATACTATTATTAGTACGGAGGCCTCCGTGCTACCAAGTTGTTTTTAATGATGTAAATTCCAAATCGACTATCGGCTCCATTAGACTTGATCTACACTTTTGAAAGTATTTGAAAAGTAAATTTTATAATTTTTCGACATCATTTACTTATCAAACGAGTAGTCTAAAAATAAACGGCTAAAAATAAAAATCTCATAAAAAATGATGATAGAAGGCTTGAATTTAAAATCAGAGTACTGATCTTACTCTAAATACTGAAATGTATTTTCTATAAAAATTTCATCAGATTTGAATTATTTTACACCGTTGAATTCACAAACGTATCACATCGACCATTAAAATTGTCAATTTTGAGATCTTTTTATCACTAACCAAATGATGTTGAAAAATTATGACATTTAGTTTTTCAATACTCTTAATAGTGTAGATCAAGTCTAACGGAACTGATCATCGATTTGGAAGCCGCATCATTAAAAATAATTTGATAGCACGGAGGTCTCCGTGGTACCAATATTATACCAGCCTATATATATATATATATATATATATAATTTGGAGCTCCTATGCTTTTAAAAGTACCAAGTTATTGGTGTTTACAGATTTTAGCCATTGGATTAAGAGATATACGATTAGGATGATGTGGGCCCTCTAAGGTTGAGTGGGTGGTTGGTTGAATAGTATAATCTAATGGTTGAAAATGATCCGAGGAATAGATCTAAAGGTAAACTTACAAGCACCAAGTGCTTGGTGCTTTTACAAGCTGGACTACTATATATATATATATATATATAATAATAATATATATATATATTATATATATATATATATATATATATATATATAGAATTATGCTGGAATACTATTAGTAGTAAAACACTCTTTTTGCTATTAAGTTTTTAACCCTTGAATGAAAAATTGTAAGGTTAGAATGATATTAGTCAGTTAAAGTTGAGTGGTCCTCCTAGGGTTGAGTGGTCCCTACTGGGTTATAATATTTAATCCAATAGTTAGAAATGATGAAAAGAGTTGATCCATAGGCTAAAAAACTGGTAGCAACAATGAAATTTTACTACTAATAGTAGCCCAGTCCAACTCTCTCTCTCTCTCTCTCTCTCTCTCTTTCTCTCTCTCTCTCTCTCTCTCTCTCTCTCTCTATATATATATATATATATATATATATATATATATATCAACTGTTCTTTTCTGGTTGATAACTTAGTCAGTTAATTCGCGATTAAAACGCGAATTATATGCGAATCTTTAAAAACACGAATTAAACGGCGTCTTCCTTATTTTTTCGAAAAGTTCAAAAAAATACGCGATTTCTTCGTCAAAAAAAAGTGTTCGCGAATTATTCGCGATTCGCGAATGATTCGGCCAAGAAAACGGCGCTCGCGGTTGCGGATTCGCGGCCGAGGGTCACGTCGTCGCCGCGTTCGTGGTTGTGGATTCGCGGCCGAGGGTCTCGTCATCGCCGCTCTCGTCGCCGAACTCTTCTGGGTCGTCCTCTTCCTCCTTCGCGGCCCTGGCCGGCGCCGGGAGCAAGATCTGCGGCGGCAGATGTCGTCTCTCCCGAGGAAAGGTGGAAGAGGAACAGTAAAAAAATATCAGAACTTTTGGAGGCTAATCATGCGCGGTCTCGTGGACCACATGAGAGGGAGGTCCAGTGGACCTCCCTCTCATTAATCATTATATATATATAGAGAGAGAGAGAGAGAGAGAGAGAGAGAGTGTGAGGCTATTATGCTTCTTGAAGCACAGAGCCTTCCGTGCTTCCAGGTCTTTTTCAGATGTTGCGATTTTCGAATCGTCGATCGGCTCCGTTAAACTTGATCTAGAGTATTTGAAGTACTTANATATATATATTTATTATAACTTTGAATATATTTAATCTATATAAAAAAAATTATAAAAAAAATATATATAGTATATTAATTATTATATATTTATTATATAGCCGAATTTTTGATTCCTAATTTTTTTATTGGTAAACGTATAATATCCGTATAAATCACGTATCCGAATAATTACCAAATCCGTTTTTTAACCGTATTTTTCAACAAATTTAAAAATTAAAAGACGAATTTTATCCGAATTATATCCGTACCGAATTTTTGCCGAATCCGAATTAACTAACTATGGTTGATACCTACGAACTTTCTTAGGAGAGCTCTCGTATTAAATTTCGAGAGCTCATTATCTTGTACTTTTGGAAAAAGAAATGCAAGAAAAGGCAAACAGTACTGTTAATTACCAATTGTTTAGGTGATTAAAGATAAAGTCTCTGGATATGTTTTCTAATCATGATTTGTGATGCAAATCGGGACTGTGTAGAAGAGACCTAGTTTTTCGGGCCGATTGGATTGGGCTGGAATGGGCCAATTACATTATTGATTGCAGCAACAATATGTTTCACAAACTTTTGAACTTTATCTTCTTCAGTAGTTAAATCAGCAGATATATCAAATATGGCATATTGCTTTGCATATATTGTTTTTTTTAAAAAAAAATTTCTAAGTAAGTTTTTTTTGTGAGTGTGTTTTGAAACTTTACAAGATGATCTATGGGACAAATCACCAGATATGGTAGGTTCATCAAGAGAAGGGCCAATTAATTAAGTTATTTGGCAAAACTTTAGAAGGTAATAATTGCCAAATTTTAGAAAGTTCTAAAGTTCAGAGGGTGCTTATACAAATACTACTTTAAGCAAATGTTAAGCTTTTTAGCAATTGTTTGCGCACTCTAGTTCACTTGTGCGTGTCGAACATAATAACAGAGGGTGTACGATTTACACTCACTTTGGGTTTGGCCCTATTTCACTCGGGCTTGGGCTCGACGAATGTTGGGCAACACGGAATAAATTCAAGCTCGACTCAATTTTCGAACATTGAGCTTATGTTAGCTTGCTATGTTAGGTTAATGCATTGGTATCTCTTATTTGACCCCCTAAAGTATCGCTGATACGCTAGCAGTGTTTCAGAACGCGTGAGTGAACTAATCAGCACGCACAACATGCGATTTGAAGTATATAATAATAAATGAAACTTGAGGGACATTTTTGAGGATACATGTAGCTGTTCCAAACAATTGCAACTTGCATAGTTGCAAGCTGTCCTTCTCAAATTGAGGAACCCTTTTGTTTAATTCTCTAATGACCACATAACATATATTTATCTTATCGAAGTACTCGAGCCAATCGCGTATTAAGATATCAGAGAAATGCTAAGTTTACAGCTAAAAAAATGTCATACTCTTTCAACCCCTTATTCTAAGGCTCCCTAAAATTTGCTCAACCCTTTTTTAAGTTCTTAATATATTAAAAAAATAGCAATAAAACTAATAAAAAAATTATTGGTTCGGCCCTTGAACGATGATGTTGCAGGATTAATAAGAACAGATGAAACATATTCTAGCAATTATATATAAGGAGAAAAAAAAACAGAGAACTAATAAATTTCAAATAACAGCTATAATCTTAAACTACTATGCACATCGCATTTTTGCCCTCAAACTATATCTGATGTATTTTAATCAAATCTTATTGCTTCTATTTTTATTCCCTAAAATAATGTAAATATAAAATGTTTCGTACTACGGTAAGGATTGTGCAAGAAATTTTTTTTTTTTTTTCATGCATAGCTTACTATTGATTAAAAATGTCAAGTCATTTTTCGGTAGGCTCGAGCAATAAATATTACAATGAAAAGTAATTGCAATCTTTCTAATAGCTCGAGAATCTAAAAACTTAGATTAGAGTGTGACACACAAAATAATTCGAAAACCACGATGTATAATGAATTTTTAAAATTTTTCGTTGTAGATTCGAATCTCAGAAAAAAAAAATTATGGAAAGAGTAATAAGAAAGCCAATCTCTCGATTCTTAAAATTATAAAGAGGTATATAAAAAATTATCTCAACTAATATACATTTTGATTTAATTATCTATATAGCCTTTGAAAATTTTGATCTTGCTACCTTACCTTTTAATTTATTTAACTTGAGTAATTTTTTAGCTTTAAAATTAAATACTTCCTTTAGCTTTACATACAAAATTAACATATTTTATGCAATTTATATGTAACTATATATCTATTAAGATAAATAATTACCTTAAATTTTATATCAAAAGAATCATCAAATGGCTTAAATCAAAGACATTTAAAAGTTAAACATGAAAATAAAAAATTTGAAATCACATGCAGTTTAATCAAAATGATCTATAGTTCACAAAATGCTCAGTATATTTTTATTTTGAAACCAAACTGACATTGACTGATTTAAATCAAACAAATTAAAAAATTAGATAGTAATATTAAAATTTTTAAAAATTAGATAATAGTAAAAAAAAATTATTCTTTTCCGTACGAGCAATAGAGGAGAGAGGTAGCATAGGTCCACTCACCTGTGCGATAGATTAGTTCAACTTTTTCCGAATCTCGTCGTGATGCGTGAGACTCCAACTTAACTTTTACTTGTTCGAGAAAAAGATTGCGTTATTTGAAAGTTATGAAAACTAAAAGATAAATTTATTACGCACATCAACAAATTACTCTCACGATACCAACTTCAATGCTACGTAGCGCATGTTAAATTATGATTACCCCATATGTAGAGTCAAACATCATTTACTCTCGCTCTTTATCCCATACTCTCTACGTACATCCCCATGAATGTGTTTATTATATTTTTTATTTTTTTCCCTTTGTAACTGCTATATCTGTAATCAAATCTAGTTTCTAATTCACTCACTAAGCGCTTGGTTTGAGCTATATTCCAAAATGGCAAAACTTTTGAGCTTGCTCTTGCTGCTGCTGCTTGCTTTTCTGGTGGCAGTTTCTGCATCTGTTTCTTTCCGAATAGAGTTAACCCATGTCGACGCCGGGGGCCATTTCAATAAGTCGGAGCTCCTGCGTCGGGCCGTGCTCCGGAGCAAGATACGGGCGGCAGCGTTACTGTCGAGGCCGGCAGTAGTGGTGCCCAAATCGACCGCGGGGGCGCCGATCATACCAGTCCGCCCGAGCGAGGGGGAGTTCCTCATGGACGTGGGGATCGGCACGCCCCCGCACCCGTTTTCTGGGATTCTTGATACCGGCAGCGACCTCATCTGGACTCAATGCAGCTCCTGCATTCTATGCATCGAGCAGCCGACGCCGTACTATGACCCCACGAAATCGTCCACCTCCTCCGCCGTCGCCTGCGCTGACCCGCTGTGCCAGGCGCTCCCCGGGCCACTGTGCTACCAAAACTCCTGCGTCTATTTCTACAGCTATGGCGACGCCGCCGCCACCGCCGGGTACCTCGCGGCGGAGACCCTCACCTTCGGAACCGCCAACGGTACAAAAGTTACTGTCCCCAGCATCGCTTTCGGGTGCGGGAGCCTCAACGAAGGCTCGCTGTCGAACGGGTCGGGTATGGTCGGGTTCGGGCGCGGGCCCTTATCGCTCGTCAACCAACTGCATGCGAAAAAGTTCTCTTACTGCTTCACTTCCTTTCTTGCATCAAATTCAAGCACTCTCTTTTTTGGCGCGCAAGCAAAACTCGCTAACAATACGAAATACGGGCCGGTGCAGAGCACGCCCTTCGTTATAAGCCCGGCTCAGCCATCGTTCTTCTTCGTAAACCTCACCGGCGTAACGGTCGGGGCCACTCGACTCCCGATACCGCCGTCGGTGTTTGCTCTGAACCCCGACGGCTCCGGAGGCGTGTTTATTGATTCCGGCACGTCGATCACGTACCTGCAGGATGCGGCGTACGCCTTAGTGAGGGAGGCGTTTCTTTCGCAGGTGAAGCTGCAGGCGGTGAACGACACCGCGATCGGGCTCGACGTGTGCTTTGCGCTCCCGTCGCCGCCGTTCGTGACCGCCGTGATCCCGAAGCTCGTGTTCCACTTCGGCGGCGGCGCCGACATGCAGCTGCCGCAGGAGAACTACATGGCGATCGATATCGCCACCGGGAACTTGTGCCTGGCGATGCTGGGGAGCAGTGATGGGTCGGTCATAGGGAATTTTCAGCAGCAGAATATGCAGATGCTCTATGATCTGGAGAATAACCTCTTGTCCTTTGTTCCTGCTCAGTGTGATCTCGTGTGATTTGGATCTTACGAAATTGCGGTAGTAGATTAATGCAGTTGTAGTCTTTTTGTTTATGTGGGCTTTATGAATTGGTGAGGAGAGTCTCTAGGGTTACTTTGGATTTTAATTTGCAGTTGACATGTAACATTAAGATAACAATTATTTAATAAACTGGGATTTTTGAATATATATTTGAATTCTTTGAGATGTATTATTCAGAAGGTCTATTTTGGGCCTGTAACATTGAAAAAGTTGTCCTATTTAGTTTCTTATAAGAATTTTAGAATATTATTATATTATATAATAATGCAAACTTTAGACCTTTGACTCCGCTATGTTTACTCTCTTTTTTGAAATCAGATATCAACTTCTAGATTGTGTTGTTTTTCCATATTTTTCTTTGCCCAGGAAAAAAGTTATTAAGGGGTGAAGCATAAAAATAATAATAATAATAATAAAACTATTCTTTTATTGGTGTTTTGTCCAAATCATCTGTTAAAACTCAGGATAACACATCACTCAGACTATGACTACATATCCTCAGTTGTGCATATTCCATATTATCCCAAAAGAATATTAGGAAAAAAAGAACAGAACACAAAAAAGAAAGATGCGATTAATTAATTAATTAATTAATTAAAGACTCATTAAACAAAATTTCAAAACTTTTAAATAATAAATCAATTTGAAATAATTAAGCTGTACTTCATAGGATGAAGCTTCCCCCAAATGCACATCAGCAGTAAATCTCACCAACAACCTGCCACTTCACAGTCCACCTCCTTTTTCTTCCCTCCGAAAATCCCATATAAAAAAGAGGGTAAAAAATTCATAAGAATTTTCTTCTTTTTTTAAAAAAAGAATTCTGTAATGTTTTTTCATGTCTTAACAACTATCTCAGACCTACTTATACTCTGAACATTAGACCATCTTCCTAGTGTTGGCCTCGTTTTGTTGTATCGTTCTCATCGCATTCGCCTTAAACTTCAAAGAGTACTCCTCCCTATCTGTGCTTTCTTTTTCAGATGCTTTCACAGTTGCGCACTCGAATCAATTAGTCACCAAGAAAGCACTTTAACTTTGTCATTAACTGGAAAATGAAGTGTAGTTAGAATAAAGCACTCCAAACAGCGCCATCTCCCTCGCCACACCGGGAATGTACATCCTTTATTCTATCTACTGAGTTGCAGATCCCACTGCAGCTCCAGTCGAACGAGGCGATGCAAACATTTCCTGCCTGTGATTTCCACTCACAATCTGCATAAAAATTTAAAGAACAAATGATAAGTATGATACTAAGAATAATTAATTACAATTTTATTCCCCGAAATTTTATCCCAGTTTCAATTACTTTCTCAGAGCATTTAATTCGGCGTTTCTGTCCCTAAACCCCTACTCTACCATCTAAAGCAACACCGTGTCTGCATCATTATCGAAAATGAAATCTCAAAACGCTTGCCCCGTTAGAGAGCCCTACCGATGATGTTTGCATGGCATACTTTTTTCCGGATGATAGGCTAATGGGAGGTTCATTGTTATGCAGGAAAAACTTCGAATAATAAATTTTTAAAATTGAAATCCCGATAATGTGATTGAAATCAGGTCAAATAAGCGAACCAACCTGGGGGAGTTCCACAGCACATGTTCCTCTCATCAATATGTTCGACTTCCAGCCCAATAAACCATGAACCTAAGGATACATCTTCATTCGCATATTTATGTAGTATAGGCCTGCAGATGGGATTAAGTTAATCAAAATCATTTTATATATATTAAGCACAAACAATATGTATCACCACTATCATAATCTTACTGGTTGATCGAGATGTAGGTGGCCAAATCCTTTGAGACAGCATATATCTGCCCCGTAGCATGGCGGAAGTACTTGTTTCCTTCCTCTCCAAATTTCCAATATTCAGGCTCATGGTACTTAACATTCCTATAGAAATCACAGAGAATTTCATATAAGTATATACTGTACATTACTGATGCGATAACACTCTGTAGGAAAAGTGGTAGAAATTTACTTATCAGAAAGAACTGGCCCAGACTTCATACAACCTATGTAGGTTCTTGGTTTCGATCTATGTCGAGCGAGAGTTGTAGCTAGCATGCCTGCATTATAATGGTTATAATGTCATCAAATAATATTCTTTCAACTTTCTCAAGAGGAACTATAACAGAAGAAACACCAAAATAGCACCTAGGTTCACGTGGACATCATCATCGACCTTGACATAAAATTCAGCATCCCATATGGCAACAGCTGTGGAGAAAAATATTTTCGTCTTTGCTGATAATTCATGGTACCCTTCAACATGGTCCTATAAGAATGAATTGATTGATAAGGGAAGAAAAGTTAGTAATTGCTTTATTTGTGAGAAGCACCGAGATGTGATTTAATTGAATGTTGTGAAGTAAAACACCATACCAGCCTAAGAAAGTCACGATGCTGAGCATCTTCAGAGTCTATAGCCTTGTCTAGGATACTATTTGATGTAGCACTGTAAAACAGCAGTGCAAGATTATGGGTTAGTCTTTCAGTAACAAGTCAAGCATTGCTTCTTTTATATGCCAATTGCATAGCCTAGCTACAGTGAAAAGAATGTGATAATAAGACAAACAAGCAACACATTTAACACTTCCACAAATGACCAAAAAAACGAAAAATGGAGCCTTTATGTCCTAATTGAAGGTTTACAAGATGAATCCCTCTCCAGAGTTAACCTCTATTTTGGCAAAATCTAGTCAGCAAACGATAGTAATAACAGAACAATGAGAGGGTTATTCAATCGCAATTAACTGAGTCAGCTACAATATTTCCCATCTCCCCTTAAAGCTCAACATTGAGCACTGCATCCTGTTAAAGAAATATCATTTCTCTTTTCATTCTCAGCCCATTCCAGAATACCTTGTAAGATAAAAGATCTAAAATGTTTAACATGTTGAATAGCAAATAATGTCGCAGTTTCAATCAAAGAACTGGTCGTAAGATCCATATGGACAAGCCATGTCCTAACCTCATGTATGCATGACATTGATTATTTGCACAATGATACCATTTTAGCATAGAATAAAAATGTACAGCAGCAATCCTCAGGAGGAATGTGATAAATTGATGACAGTTGAAATCACGAGTGATTTGTACACATGCCTCACACTCTAATACCATGCTATGAGTTGTGTTATTCTAAAGCTTCTTAGAGATGGTCCAAGAACAAAACATGCTGATGTGAAATACAAACTGAAGAATATATTATATTCCAAGTGAACTGATGAGCATAACTCGCATACGAGGTGGTCACCAGGAAAAAGGGAATGAATGAGAAAAGAAAAATAGAAAAAGCTAACTTGACGCTGAAGCACTGATAACGGCTAGTCGAACACTAGACAAAAACATAAAATAGACAAGGAACTCCTGTTAAGACAATGTATTTGCAGTGAAAATATATACATGGGAATTTGTGGCTATAGAATCTCCCAGGACTGAAGTTAGGAAAGTAATAGAATACATAGTAGACTACCTGTGGCCAATCATAAACCGAACGACGATTCCCTTCTGCTGTTCCAATTGCTGGAGTTTTTCACCTAATTGAATTGAAAACAAGTAACAAAAACAAATTAATTAATCTTAACAAAAGAACAGCAGGAAAGGCGTTGATTACAAAGATGAAAATATCTATTAGGTAGTTAGGAAGTAATGCTCTCTTATCATCTCCCAAACTAAAAATGTTATTGCTAGTGAATTTAAATTGTGCTTCTTTGGCCTGGCTTCTAGACCTGGAGAAGCAATAGCTACAATTTCAAGCTTCCGCTTTAGCTGCAGAGGAAGCTGATATTGAAAAACAGCTACTGCTTCTCTCAACAGCTTTACTAAATCATGACAACCATGAACAACAATCTCAATCTGCATAGAGACATCTACAGATTCCTTCAAGAGTTGAAGCAACTTCAGATATTATGGCAGTAACTAATAAAGAGCATCGCACATTTCAAGAACCGTGCAAGAACAGAGGTAAAGATCTAAAAGAAGAAAAATGAGCTCAAGTCATAATACAACTCAAAATTCATGAAGGCTGAATATGTTAGCGACTGTCAAGATGTGCATAAAAGCACACAATAATTACTCGATCACAAGAAAGTAACAGTATGCATAGGCAAAAGATCTCTGTCTAACAGTTTGGCCTGATGGTATTAAAGCATAAAAGTGAGAAGCTTGTACATAGATAAATATAAAAAGCCGCGCCAAACAAATAAACCATAGAATGAGGCATCTAGTAATAAATAACAAGTGAAGTGACTCTAAAAATGTGAATCAGAGAAAATAACTTCTGGTTGTACCATAGCATTCAATTAGCTGTGAAAGATGATGTTCGAAATGATGGCACAATATATTGGTCCCATATTTCATTAAACAAGCATCTAATCTACAATCTTCTAGGAAGCATTAAAGATCATGGTCTATTTACACAGAATAAAATTTAGATTTCAAGCAAGTCTCTGCTGAACTTTAAAGAACCGCATAATATCATTAATTACTCATCACCATAACTATCTCAATCTTTAAAACTGTGTCAAAGTAATTAAGCAGAATCTACAGATCCCCCTAAAGAATTCTGATATGTGAACTTCAGTTATTAGCAGTATAGCAAGTTTTAAATGCCACTTCATCTAGAGATATAGCAAGAATAAACAAAGATGACTGAATAAACAAATCTCCATATTTCAAAAGAGGGCTAACAAAATATAATACCTTGTGGTATCCAGGTCTCTCTAACGGAATCGCGCCTCTTCCTGCTACTGAACGCGGTATTGATCCCAATCACAACAAAAGCCTTCTTCCTCTGCTTATCAGGGGCTGAAGTCGACGGCGAACCGCCGCCGCCGCCAAGCAGCTCCTGCGAGCTCCGCTTGGCGGCCAGCTCCATCTGTAGGGTCGAGATGGTCTTATCCAAAGATCTGATAACATCATATTTACCAAGTTTAGTACAAGAACTAAAAGATCTCACAATTCTTCAAAGAACACGGATTAAGATTCATCAACTCACTGTATGGCCTCGTGGGTCCTCGTCACCTCCCCCATTATATCTTCATCTTTACCAAGCTTCTAAAATTCAAAGGAGATACCAATTTAGACGATACCAACATTAAAAAAAAATTAAATACTTGCATTTTAGAATCAAAACTAACCCTTTTGGTGGCGCAATCCTCGGAGATGATCTGCAGCTCCTGTTCTTGCCGCCGCCTGGTAACAATCTGATTATTGGAATCAGGCACATTCCAGAACCTGCCACTCAAAAAACCCCAAAAATCACGAATAATCCACGCAAAAAAGAAACACCAAATTGAATCAATCTCCCAAAATCAAGCAGAAGTTGCAATTTTTAGGCTAACCCAGATCCCAAATCTCTTACAGGACGACCAAAAACAGCAAAAGATCGATTTTTTTTTTTTTTTTTGCGTGTGCAAAAGAAACCAACCTATCTGTGAACAACATTCCGAGGCCGAAGCTGAAGACGCAGAGGATGAGTATCCATCTCGCCGAGATCTTCTTCTCGCTACTACTACTACTACTCCGTCCCTTCATCGATAACTGAGCTTCTTCCTCCCCTCTTCTTCGTTCCCCTTCCCCCTCTCCTCTCCTCTCCTCTCCTCTCCACTCCTCTCCTTCGTTGTCAAGGCGCGATCCGAGACCCCACCTTAAGCTTTAAGAAATGCGCGTAGACGCGCGAGGAGACGACGAGGAAGTTGATGAGGATGGCGAAGAGGAATACCAAAGTGCGTCAAAGGAGACGGCTTTTTTGGAAGGGGTGGGGTGAGGTGGTGGGACGGCTCGCGCTAGGGTTACCGCACCGGTCCAATTACCGCACAGCGTTGGGAGGAAGGAGGAGGCGGAGGAGAAGAGACCGAGGTATGGTGCGGTGGGGCCCCACTCTGGGTTGGTCCCACGCGGCGCGTGAAATGGTTCGTGCGAGGAGAGAGAGAGAGAGAGAGAGAGAGAGAGAGAGAGAGAGAGGGGAGGGTCGGCGACGCGGTTATGTAGTCTTAGGGAGAGGTTATATTTATTAATTAATTAATTAATACTAATTAATGGATCTTAAATTTTCTTCTTTTTTTTTTTTCTTCCTTTTGTTTGGTTGGAAACGCATTGCGTTACGCAGGTTTAATAATTGGGTGAGAAATTAGTGCTGTTTATTTATTTATTTATTATTATCTATTTTTCAGAGAGGTTTCGTGTAAAAATTTCTCTCTGCACCTGGTGCACAAGTACATGTCGTGCACACGTACAAAACTTTACAGAAGAGGTTTCAAAATTCAAATTTAGCTTGCTAATTATGTTTTATAGTATTCGAAAAATTATATATTTAAAGGTGTAGAGTTTGAATATCGGTGTCTTACCAATTGAATAATGGTTCTTTATATTTCGTTAATTTTTTAGACTACTTATATCTAGTTTGAAAATATTGATCATCAAATATGAATACAGACACAGTGTATGAGGTACAAAAAAATAAACCGGTTGCAGGCAATAATTTTAAAAATATTTGAATAATTAGTAGCAGTTTTTGACCTCTCAGGTAGGGACCGTAGGGTATAATAAATGTTTGAAAATTGGAGCTAGAAGTTTCGTGCAGTTCACGGTTATCGCTTATCAGGGTATAAATTTTCTATTTATCGAACATTTGAATACGGTTTCTTAGAAGTAAAGAGCTTTATAAAAGCAAAAAACATGTTGTAGTCATAGTTTTCATCTCAATGTCTTATTCAATATATGCATTTTTCATTGTCTCATTTAAGATAACTAGGCATGTCTTGAGATACTGAAAGAAACAGAAACTATTATTTTGATAATTCTCAGTACTTAGCTTGGATTAATCCAGATCCTGATGTCTCGGTGTACGAGATTATTATTTTACATAGTATATTTGTTTGTGCATTTATTTTGAGTTGGAAATGGGTTCCATGTACTATATATTATTAGTAGTATTGCACTTTTTAATTAATAGATCATTCAAACGAGAATGGTTGGTAGAGAAGTTTACTAAGGTCTCCTCAGGGGAATGTTCAAAATTTTGGTTTGACCGAGAATGTTCAAAGGTTGGGGTGACTCAATTAGCTGACCCATTATGTAAGCCTAATCATGGTGTTAAGTAGATATTCTACGGAATGAGAGTCATTAAGTATAAGCAAAAGTTCATAATAATTTGACATCTCTCATTTAAGTATTGATTTGAAGGATAAAAGTTGAGATTTAAAGCAATTTAGATTCAACCAATGGAAGGCAACCTTGAAATATTTTAATCAAATAAGATAAAAAAGAGTATGAAAGATTCAGATATGTCATACGTGCTGCTCACATGGCTATGGCTGTCGATGAACCCCATTTAACCTGAAAAAAAATCAAAGAAGTAAGAAGTAAATCCCCAGAACACAGCTGCTGTTTACATAGTTCCACAGAAGTTGTGGGATTCAAATCCCCAAAATCAGATCTGATAATCTGATAACTTATCATTACAGGAGAATAGGTACTGAATAATACTATATATTTGCACCCGTGACTATTTTAGTGCATATAAATAAAATATGAGATCAATTTACATTCATTCATGGGAGGGTGTGATGAATAGATCAAGGTGGGCACCACATCAATCACCTATAGAAATCACAGCTCCTGCACAAATTCTTTTACATATTATGTAAAATTTCGAGGTCCTTTCACACAGTTATTTTTCTCCCAAAAAATAATTTCTGAATTCTTGGGCTCAGGTCGCATTCAAAAGAGGTAGCAGTACCACATTACATGGCTTTACAGCAAACAGCTTAGGAGACTAGGACCAAGGAGAGAGAATGGCATTTAAGTTATATAAAGACAGATAAAAGATGACCCCTCTTAAAACAAGTTGATTAAAGGTTTATTTAATTTCTAGCGAACAAAGAAGAGAACAAGGGACACACATGCATAGCATCTTCCGCTCACAAGAAATAATAAAATTAATGAGCAAAGAACCAACATAAGGCAAGCACACATCCGACGAAGTTCCATTTGTCTGATTCGTAATGTCACTACTAATTTAGTTTTACAGCAACAAACAATATGACGAAAAACAAAAAGGAGTCTCTTAATTCACCATTCTATGGCATATTTTCCTATGATTGGACAACCTTGGCAATAATCCCACCAAACATAAAAGTTCATCCAAATTTTGGGTCCCTCGAAGCAAAATCTATCATCTCTAGGAGCAAAAACTACAAAACTTCAAATAAAATACGAAAACCAAAACAATAATTAAGTGAAAGCATTGCAATCCTTCATATCCACAAATACACAGGGCGATTATGTCGGAAACTATCTGCTAATCTACAATGGAGTTAAGATAGAGTTTCAAAGAAGCACTTTGCATGCTAAGTTATCAACACGGCACCTCTTTCATTTACAGAACAGCTATTCACGCTCATAAAGAAACGAAATGATAAAACAAATCACACGCTATAGTGATCACTTCATTTGTGCCCCTGACAAAGTTTATAATGGATTCACCTTTAAACTTCCATTTTGGCAACGAGAGAGAACCCTTCAATTCAATCTTCAGAATGGCAAGTCCAATATATCAACCCACTGCAAGAAGGATTGAAGTCCATGAATAAAAATATCCCCAAAGAGGGATGCATGAAAATATTGAAATTCATGTAGAAATACCTTATTAGCACAAAGACGCATTGCAGGACGCCAGCAACTCCAGTCCAAACAGAGGGACCCTTGTCTGTTAGTGCATCCTGTATTAATAAACCCACAGCCCCGGCTAAAGAGACAAAAGACACAACGTACGCCACAAAGAGCCAAAGCTTCACCCTGTGATTTCAAAGAATTTGCGTTACAACAAGATACAGGTTTAACAATATCTCTACACCAAAGCACAAGTTTAAAAATCAAAATATAGTCACACAAGCACACACACACACACACACACACACACGAATGGAGGCTAGTTTTCTCACATCCCGCTTCCCAGGGGTTCACCCATCATTGAGCCCATGGTTCAATTAACTGAGTATTCTAGACCTGATGACCTGCTGGGCCAAACCCACCGGCCCAAAATACTTGAGCCCGATTATTAGGTTTAGGCTACCCAATCTTATATACCCCACACTATGCCCTTGGCTATCCCATGTGGGACTATTCTCTAATCTGAAGTGTCACAGACTCCCCTGCTTTTACGCCCTCACGCCCTGACATTCTCCCTAGGCTCAATTACACACAACTCAAGATCGCCAAGCTCAATCACACACAGCCTAAGATCGCCAGGCAATGTGAAACTTTGTCTCACACTTCCGGCTAACTTCCGGCTAACTGACCTGCTGGGCCAAACCCACCGGCCCAAAATACTTGAGCCCGATTATTAGGTTTAGGCTACCCAATCTTATATACCCCACACTATGCCCTTGGCTATCCCATGTGGGACTATTCTCTAATCTGAAGTGTCACAGACTCCCCTGCTTTTACGCCCTGACGCCCTGACATTCTCCCTAGGCTCAATTACACACAACTCAAGATCGCCAAGCTCAATCACACACAGCCTAAGATCGCCAGGCAATGTGAAACTTTGTCTCACACTTCCGGCTAACTTCCGGCTAACCGACCTGCTCTGATACCGTAGTCACATCCCGCTTCCTAGGGGGTCACCTATTGTCGACCCCGGCAGCTCGATTAACTGGATATTTTAGACCTGAGAATCTGTTCAGCCAAATCAACCAGTCCAAAATACTTTAGCTCGGTTATGGGTGTCACAAGTTTAGCCTTAAAACTAGGAAAAAGGCAAGAATTACATTCTAAGCATGAAATATTTTGCACAAAAGTATTAAAGAACCGAAGCTGCTGTATGATGAATATCTTCCTGCCTGCCACATATATAATATCGTATGTTTCGTTCCATATGCAAGCTAATAAAGAAATATATTCCCCCCATCAATTTCATGAACACCAACAAACTCTGGTAAATCTCAAATTAAATATGAACATTCTGGTTTCAGGCATGCCACTCGGAAACTAGAGTCCAACTGAAACATCTCAGTATCGGATAAAAACAATATATCAAATCATACTGAAAGTTATCTTTCTATAGCTGTTTAGATTTCCCGCAATCCTTCTGCTCTTTTGTTTGAGATTTTTCAACTAAAATCCATGTGAGCCAGAAACTGCATAAACAAAACATAGTGTCTGAGGCAGAAAACACCACCAACTATTTAAACCTCTGATGAACTGCCCAAATTCTGGCAAACCTGCAAAAACCAGGACATTCTAACAGAGGCTGAACAGAAATGCAAACTAATTAAAACCCACCCTCCACTATGGGAAAACCCTTTTTACTTTTGAAACTATCGAGCAAAATAGTCGTCTCACCTTTCTTCTCATCTGCTGGGACAGCCATTACAAGGTCAAAGGCACAGAAGTAAACTTCAATCAAGTAACCAAATTCCCTAATGCAGCATTTCTAATGCTCAAATCCCAAGTTCCAAATTTGTGCACATACAAATGCATTCACAGTTGTTGCTGCTTTGCACGATAAAATTCCGATACCTCAGACACAGGATGGTCCACATGGGCCAGATAAAATCCATTATGCACCACATAACAGGAATTCCAAGTTTACCAAGTAAACAGGACTAGGAAGCAAGGACAATAGACAAGTCACTGACTTAGTAACAAGGCAAAAACCAAATAGTTACCAAGGGACCATAATTTGTTCACTTCCTGCACTTTAGGGGATTAACCCCTAAGCACAAGGCGGAGTCCACCGACGCCATCAAAATACAGTATCCTGTATGCAGCAATTTTCTACAATATGAGATAAAATAGATAATACCGGCACTTTGTGCTAAGTCAGTAGCAATTCTACAACAGTGAACGGAAGGGCCAGAAAACAACAGATTGAATCATCACTCATCATTCATGCCTTTTCAAGTACATGGGATGAGATATAAAGCAACTAAAGGTTCTAATAAACGTAAAGCAATGTCATCATGTAGCCTAAGCAACCCTTGGCAATAGACCATCTCACCACCAGCCAATAGTTAGGTGGTAATTCTGGCATCAGAAAACTAAGCTAAAAATAAAATACTAAGAATTATTAATACTATTACGTCCAAATGCTCGGGAACAATTCATCTTATGGTTGTGAAACAGAACCAAATTCCATTAAAATATCTAGTAGAGTTATTAGCACATTAAATTTTGACACCATAAAAAGTTTCATCCCATATGTCCAAGTATCAAAAACAATCACCTTCGAAGAATTGCTAAATATTTAGGCATTCAGGTAACATGAGACCTATACTGGCTAAAATTAATCATAATTGGTATGGAAAGACCGATTAAAAAGCACAAAAAAAAAGAGAACTTCTCCCATTGAGTCTGCTCTCTATCACATAGAAAGGAAATCATATTGTTCTGGGACAAACGCCAATAAAAAGGTCTTCTTACCTCAAATCCATTACTCTCAATGTCCTTTGCTACAACAAATCTGGAGCATAAAAATATCAAATAACATCACAATAGTCACATAGGCATTCTTAGCAGTTCGATCAGCTGTGAAATCAGCTTGCTGCAACAGTTCTAAGCAGTACTTAACAATACTCCAGCATGTTGGCACTATATCAACATTAATCATCCAATTGCAAAAAGAATAAAATCAGATGATGAAAAAGATATTCTTTTTTTTTTTGAGAGATAGGTAGCACGCTACCCGCTTCGTTTATTTCATTTAGAAATAAACTTAGCTGAATCAACTAGGATTCGAACTTGGGTCTCGGGTACCAACCACCAAGCCCTTTTGCCACTTGCGCTGGGGACGGTCGGTATGTTAAAGATATTCTGGAACAAGTTTAGCAACACAAATCATCCAAAATATTCTTTCAACCTAGTCGAGCAGCAACTTGAACCCATTAATCGAATCATTCATATGACTTACTTGCCATAGTGTAGCACTTCCATTCCCCTTATGTTGATTTCATGCTTGTTGTTTACACACGCTAAACAACTTCATATTACTCTTGTTCCCCTAATGTTGCCTTCATGTTTCATTACCCGCCTTAAACAATTCTGTATTACTTAGTGGCAAAACCAGATGGCCTCTTTCCCACAGGAACATCCACACAACAATAAAGAGGACTTTTTTTTTCTTCAGGTCTCAAGTCCAGGATAGCCCAGCTGTGCCAGGGAAAAGAATAGAAGAAGCAGCTGACTCTGTTGAGCAATGCATTACATTTTGATGGTCCTCCCTCCAGTTCATGGTTCGAGCCGGGTGGCATTACAAAGCTTTTGTTGTAATGCTTTTGGTATATTGCCAACAGTTATAGCATAGCAAGCAACAAGAAAGAGCACACAAATTTTCAAGTAGATGAGATCAGTCCAGTGGTGTCAGCTGGAGATGGGCTAGTACATGAAGAACATAAGCCAGATGACGAAACAGGGAGACCTAGGATTATGCGCAGGTGTGAACACACATGCGGGTCTCAACGATTGACGTGAGGGTGAAAGCTCCTTAACGAGCAAGATTTGAGGCTCTAAACAAGACCTCTAAGAGAACGGAAATTCATTCCCTCTCACTAATGGGGCAAGTTGTCAGGTTTCCCACAAGCTATAGGTGGGGTCAAAAGAAGCAAGGACACCTATCGGTGCTATCGATCGGAATAGCATCTATTTGCCTAGCGACCTACCTAAACCAGAGGCCCACCGCTACGCCTAACAAACACACCAACACACCGACCCACCAAGAAGAGGGATACCCTCAAATTGAATTCCTTCCTGCTCCTGTGGCTCAGACCCGCGGCTTGCTCACAGCGTGGTACATTGCGGCTGGTTTCAACAGACGTCATAATGAATCTGGTTCCCCTGATGCTCGTCGCTTTCATTTGTTCGCAATCCCTGAGTGGAGGTAGTAGTAAAGCAAGTGGTTTCCTCCTTTTGTGAAATCTTTTTACTTTATTTATGCACTCAAATCCAATCCATCAGGGAAAGGAAGAAAAGAAATTGAAGGGAGAACTTCTCTATACAGCTTTCTTCGTGGGAAGGAGGGTCATATGCCCCAAGGGCAGTCGCAGCTTCACCAGGACAAGGCGATGGTATATGAAACCACTGAAAATGGCCTTTCAAAGCCTCACTTGTACTTCCTGTCCTCCCTTATCTTGATTTTCTTTTCTTTACTTGTTACTTGGATTGAAAAGCGTTTTAAAATTACTCCTTTTAGCTAATTAACAAGGATCAGAATTTCTTCGGGAAAAAAAAGGCAACATCTACATTTGCATCCTATCTGATCACTTCAAGAGATTCGGAGCTGCCGAAACACCCAATTCAGATAGTGAAAAGCACAAAGCAATCAAATGCACAAATTCTCCAATCTAAATCAAAAGAGCAAATTCAGAAATTGAATCAAAAGAATCAAACCTCCACTCCGTATCATCATAGGGGGAGTAGGAACCGTAGCTAACATCGTCCCTGCTGACGCAATTGAACATGAGCGCCGCGAGAGAGGCGAAGATCCCTGCGAATTACACACTTAGAAACCCTAATAGTACGAAATACACATTGGGGAATCCTCAGATTAGAAGGGGGAAAGGAGGAGATTACCCGGGAGGTAGTGGAGGAAGGAGACCTTAACGGCGCTACACACGACTGCGTCGACCCAGAACCACCACCCGGCGCCGAACACGGCGCCGGCGATGCCGGGGCCCATGATCTCCCACATCAGCGAGAGGTTGTTGTCCATGGCGTCGTCGTCGTCGTCGTCGTCGTCGTCGTCGTCGACGGCGTCGTCTTCTTCCTTTCGACTCCCCTTTCTCTCTCTCTTTCTCTCTTACTCGTTCGTCTCTGTTGATTAGGAGCGGAGTCGATGGAAATCGACGAGAAAACGCAAGCGAGAATCTAAAGATTTTTTAAAAAATATTTTTTTTATTTAAATATATATAGAAAAGCTAGAGAGTTTTATTGTCGAACTGTTAGTGTGTTGACAATCAGGCCCAAAACATTTAATGGGCTTTAGCCCGATATTGGCTCCAAACAAACCAAAATCAAAATAAAATGGTAAAATGTTCTAAGTAGGTTTTGTATGCTATTAGAAGAACGGAGATCTCTGTGCTTTTAAGTCGTTTTCGATGATAGAGTTTTCGAATCGGCGATCGGCTCCGTTAGACTTGATCTAGTACATTTGAACTATCTATAAAATAAATTTTGCGCTTTTTTGATATTATCTACCTAGCGATCGAAAGGGTTTAAAATCAATAATTTGTAATGGTTGATGTATACCGTTTACAAGTTTAATGGTGTAGTAGTTTTCAAATCAAACGCAATTTAAATAGAAAATTTTTTATACTATATACGACAAAATTAATATCTCTAATCGAAAATTTTAGTACTACATCATAACTTTTTGTGAGATTTTTATTTTCAACGGTTGATTTTGAGTCATTTCAATCACTAGATAAATGATATCAAAAAATCGCAAAAATTATTTTCTAGATAGTTCAAATAAGCTAGATCAAGTTTAATAAAGTTGATCGTCAATTTGGAAGTTTCATAGTAAAAAACGGTTTAGAAGCACGGAAGCCTTCGTGCTTCTGTTAGCATACAAAACCTACTCAAATCTTTTAATATATTTAGTTAGAATAATAATATATATTATATATTATATATTATTGTCTTCTCTCTTTAACTGGGATGGAAAAAGTTTAGTTATCCAAATATAATTAAAATAAAAATTAAATTAAATTATAAAAATTAAATTTAGATTTAAAACTAAATTCTTAGCTCAATAAAGAATTAATTATCTAATTTAAATTCAAAATAAAACTTAAATATTCAAAATTTGCATCAAATGTTTGAAATGATAAGCCAAAATTGTAAATATAAATATTTCTAAAATTATAAATTGAGTTTGCCATTCAAAGTATTTACAATTTTATTCAAATTCAAACTTAAAATTATTTAAATTTTAAATATATAAATTTGAATTCAAATTTAAATTCATAGATCAAATTCAAAATACTTTGATTAAATTTAAATTTAAATTTAAATTTAATTAAAAATCTGTAATAAAAAGTTTAATTTTTGATTTAAACTCATATTTTAATTAAAAATAAAGGTAAAAATTTAAATTTAATTTCAAATTAAAATATAAAAATAATTAAGATATTTTCAAAACAAATATTCGTTTCACCCAAAATGGAAAAAAAGTGTGTTTGGAAGATTGTCATTCCACACATAGACGAAATCATTCATTCCTATTTCGATTTCTTAGTGAAGAAAAGGACGAAATAAATACGCTCATAATATAAGAGTAAAATTTACATCTTAGACTTTGTAGTGCTAGAATTTAGCCATTTGTCTTATTTATTCTTTTTTAAGTTTTACTAAAATTTTTTAAAACTTTTGTAGACACTTGAATGCTAAGGGTGCGAAAGATACATCTTATATGGAATGTACAACAGTATAAGACTATAAGTAGCATTTTTCATTAAAAAACTGAAGTTTGATCTAACCTAAACCTGATATTTCCATGTTTATTTAGATCCACTCTCGATAGTAAATATTATATAATAATATTTAGTAAGTACTATCATACTATGTAATTTGCTATGTATGCTAATATACTAATGCGTGCACATAGATTCATACATTTAAGGAGGTGGAGTTTTGGATCCATAGAAAATTTTATGGATTTTAAAATTATATAAATGGTGAATAAAATAATCTCATGCGCGGACTCTTTTTTTTTTTTTAATTCCCTCTTATTTTAGTGGTTGGGTCGAGTTTCGGCCTGATTTTGATGAGCTAAGATAAGCGCTAAATTATTTGAGGCCTAAACTTTAAAATCTGATCTTAACCCAAGTCTTAATTTTGATTAGCCAAAATCTAGCACAAACAGTAAACTGAGTTAAAAAAAAAGGTAAATTTTAAATATCATTCATGTTATTTCGTTTTTTTTTCTTTAATATTCTATAGTTTAAAGTGTATCAATTTAATGCCCTATTATTTTTTTTTATTTTTTTGTTGGCCCCTTTGTTAATATTTCGTTAAATTATATAAAAAAAAAATTTCAGATATCGCATTTATAGTTTATTTAATATTCACTTTAGTACTTTTTAATTTTAAATTTATTATTAATTTAACGAAAAAAATTAATAGGGGGGTCAACAAAAAGAGGAAAAATAAAAAGACATGGCATGAAGGTGATAATACACTTTAAATAAGAGTATATTAAAATAAAAAAATGCAAAATTAAAAAAGGTGACATTTAAAGTTTTCTCAATTAAAAATAAATGAAGAGCACGAACCGTTACAAATACACAATGGTTGATAAAATTTGCATTTTTTTATTTTAATATACTCTTATTTAAAGTGTATTATCACCTTCATGCCATGTCTTTTTATTNAGTCAACACAGCATAATTACTCTCTCGCCCCTCCGCGCGCTCCGTCTCCTTCACCACCACTCTCCCGTCCTCCTCCTCCTCTCTCCCCTCCAATCTCGATCCAACGCAAACCCTAACGAGGTAACGAGAAACATGTCCTCCGAGGGCCCCAACTCCAACTCCCTCGACGTCGACCCCAAATCCCCCGACAAGTCCCCAAACCCTAGGCCCAAGAAGCGGCGAACCTCCAAATTCTCTAAACCCAAGTCCCGCAACCGCCCCAAACCCTCGCTCTCCTCCGCCCTCGTACCCTTCTCCGCCGCATCGATGGCGGCGGCGGCGGCGCCGGCGAGGAAGAGCGACCGCAAGCGGAAGCCCCGGGAGTTCCCCGACGCGGCGGGGGAGCGCTCGGCGGCCGCGGCGCTGAAGCCGTGGACGGAGGCCGACGAGGTGGCGCTCCTCACGGGCGCCGCCGCGTTCCGCGCCCGCACGGGCTCCGTCCCGCGGCTCCCCGTCATGGGCGAGTTCTTCGACTCCGTCAAGGGCTCGCTGAGCCCCCACCTCAACCGCGACAGGGTCTACTACAAGCTCAAGCGCCTCAAGAGCAAGTTCCTCCACACCACCGCCGACCCCCGCGGCGGCCCCCACGAGCACCTCGTCCACGACCTCTGCGCCGAGATCTGGGGCGCGGAGGCGGAGGAGGGCGGGGACGACGCGCCCGAAGGGGACGGCCCCGCGGAGGCGAGCGATTGGGCGGAGGAGGAAGACGCCGACGACGGGGCTGATGCGTTCCCGTTCTTAAAGGAAGCGTTGGGCGATTATTGGAGGAGCAACGGGTGCTTCTTGTCGGGGTCGTCGCTCCGCAAGGGTTTGAAGCGGGCCGATCCGTCGGAGGCGAAGGTGATGGACGTTAAGTGGAGGAAGCAGTGCGAGGCTGAGCTGAGGTTGCAAATGAGGCAGCTCGAAATCTCTAAGGAGATCTACGCGTTGCTGATTGAAACCATGAAGAGATCGTAGTTTCGGATCTTCTTCAGGTAACCAACCGTAAGGACCCTCCTTTGGTGTGTGTCATCTAATCTAGCATTCTCTGCTTGTTTGATTAACCCGCATTTGGTATGAAAAGGTGTTTACAAAGCGAGTGACAAGGATTAAGCAACTCAATTTTTTCAGTATATGTTAGATCACGGTAGATACGGCACCGATTATCCTGCATATCAAGAATAATTGAGCTCCTCGAGCAGTGAACTACTAATTGCAATTGCTAGAAAACCCATAGCAGTAAAACCATATTACTTATTCCGACGTTCAAATAGCACCTACTGCGCAACAGCAAATGTGGTTCTTGTCCTCATTTTAACATATAGTTTAGCTTGTCTTAGCCAAGGATTGCTATGCCGGTCATCATAGTGAGAACATGTTGCACACCGATGGGGGGCTCTGATGCAAGAGCATAGCTAGTTCAACGAGACTAACAACAATAGCAGTGGTATATAGATGAGCGTAATTTGACCCTCTAAATTATGCTCGAAATGTTCGAGTTCCCAGATGGTAATAATTGGCTCGAAGAAGGCTTAGATTCTGAGTATTGGTTCAAATAGGTGGAAAGTGGCTTATAGGGGTCGATATTGTTCAATTTCTAACGGTATTTCTTTAATTGTTGCCAATCTCTTTTATGCACAACATCATGAAAGGTGGATTTTTCTCTGTTTTAAAGGTACCATAAAGCACAAAGGCTTTTTTGACAAGGTTTTGTAAACAAAGTCTATTATTATTATTTGAATTCTGTATATTTCTTCTTTAGCATTTTGGAAAAGTTTCAAGGATTCTCAAGTAACATTATCTACGAGAGTACAAGGTGGAACTCTATGATGAAATAAGAACTAAAGCAATAATTTGCTATTGACAAATCAAAATTAGAAGCTGTTTGAAAGCACTTTTAGTTTTGAGGCTAAACTATGGTGAATGCCATTCTAATAAATGCATCTTGAGCAATACTTATTTGTAATTTATTAAAGTACATCAGAGGACATCTATTCATGATGATATTAATGCTGTTTTGGGAGTTTAATATCTAAGCATTTGTTCGACAAGCAATTAAAGAATTCCACTATGTTTGGTACAGTTCTTTATGTTCATCATCAAATTTATAAACTGGTATACTTAGTAGTTTGGATAGACCTCTTAAATAATAATCTGCAAGAATACAGCTGAGTTGTTGAATAGAAAGTTAAAGCGATTATTCTCTACCTAATATTTTGTTGCCTGTCCAATTATTTGTATAGAAAATTTTGATCTATTAGGAATTATTTCGAATTCATGT
This sequence comes from Ananas comosus, assembly GCF_001540865.1. Lineage (NCBI taxonomy): Eukaryota > Viridiplantae > Streptophyta > Magnoliopsida > Poales > Bromeliaceae > Ananas > Ananas comosus. Next base: position 12,145,558 of record NC_033622.1, read on the forward strand.
AGATAGATATTTTTTCCTTGAAAAGTAGTTGAAGAGATTATTTTCTCTATTGCAAGGAATTTTAGGTTAAATAATTTCTATCCAACAGTAGCATTGTTTTCACCTTAGTTTTAGGTTAAATAATTTCTATCCAACAGTCACATTGTTTTCACCTTTTGCATAAGTAACAGATTGAGTTATTTTCATCTGTTCATCCTTTTTAATTTTGTAAAGAGCTGCATATGTTCAATTCTGCAGTTGTTAATTTTGTTTCACTGGATTGAAATTTTTTTCATGTTGTTATCATGCTGTTATTTTCTTTTAGCAGCTCCCTTCATAACAAAAGATCTACCTCGTAGTATTTTACCAATTTTGACGCAACAGGTCCGGCTGGCCAGCATATGTTAACCGATCGACAAATTGTAGCAGATCAGCATCTTCTCGCCCCTCCTGTTGACGCGACTATGATTGAAGCGCATGCTAGAATGCTCTACATTATGTAGATTAAGTTAATGTTTCTGTAAATACATCTGAATGATTTAGGTGGAACCTTTTGATTATGTCACTAACATTGGTTCATCAAGATGCTTTTGTCTCGCGATATTCTGTTCTTCTCTGTACTTTGCTTTTGCACAGATGCAGTCGCAAATGGGCATCCACAGCCATGAGTCTTATTACTTGTATATACTTCGCTTGATTTCCGTTGCTATTTTGTTTGATTTCCATGATTTCTTAGCCTGGTCGTCGTCAAAATTTAGTTCTCATGTTATTGTTCTTATGGTAGGATTTTATGTTCGTGATATTATCACAATTCCATTGTATAAACAATAATAATTGGGAAATTCTATTTATACACTCAAAAAAGAGGTGTAGATCATACTTCTCCATCCTGTTGTTCACAAAAATTCTAACGGGTTGTTATAAAAAAGAAAATTAATGTGATAAATAGAAGAATGATGATATTTGGATGAAAAATATGTAACATATATATTTTATTTTGGAGGTGTATTTTTAGTAGAGCTCATAATAACAGGTATTATATCTCTGTAGAGAGTCGATTTGAAGCTGTATTTGTTCTCCTTTTGGAAAAGTTGTAAGGCTCTATAATCTTGCATGCAACAACCTTATAATGGAAGGCTAGTTGAAGGATTGATAGATACTCGTGGATCCAAATCTAATTGCTAAAGAGAGGTTCAGTCCCTATCATTTTTGGGGGGTAAAAATATACCGAATTTATCTGAATTATTAATAATTCAATAATTCTGAATTGATTATTTAATTTTTTAAAATTTTGATTTTGTTATCTAAAATTTTCAATTTATTTGATTTGAGTCGGTCAACGATATTATAATTTTAAAATTAATTTAATTATTTACTTTAATAAATCTGTAATTGTAGGAGTTTCACCATGTATACTAACTAAATTTATATAGATTTATGGCGCATTCAAATTTTAAAGTTTGACATCGACTAATTCAAATTAAACAAATTGGAGAATTAGATGGTAAAATAAGAAATTTAAGAGGTCGTATAAGGGATTCAAAATAATCTATACTTCGCGTTAAGCTGATATGTTTTAACCATTTTCTTTCTTAACTAAAGGAGAGGTAATCTTGCTATGAACCTTGTAGGCTTGATAGCACTTCAAAATTTAGACCGTTGTAGTCTAAAAAGAAGTCACGAGGGTCGAACTCTTATTTTTAAGACTCCACTTCCCCCAAACCTATTGTTTTAGTTACAACTATTAGATTAACTAGTGATCACTTTAAAACTATCTACTGCGAAGACCAAAATTGTTTCTCCCGACTCTAAATAGTCAAAATTGTCAAAAACAAACAAGGAAAAAAGGACTGCTTTAGAATTGTGTAGTACAACGTGGGTTCTTCGTACATTTTGATACCTCTATCATGCGGGCTAATCACACATTATGATATTAATGGTGAGAGAGGAAATTTTTTTTTTTCAAAGTTTATAATTTACTAAATAACTTTGCAAAAATTTTAGGCCAATTTGCATAAAAAATTTACTTATTTTGGACTTTTGCAAAATCAAGCCACCTTTTTTAGTTTTGCAGATTCGGTCCGCATTTTTCGCCGCCTGACCAAAATGCCCTCTGTATATAATAGCCTCCCGCGTATTTCTTGACATACGAATACTATCCTGCCCTACGGTCTGACGCTCATTAAATGCGCCGCTTCCGCCTTACGCAATCTCGCTCATTTATTAAAACCCGGACCACATCCGCCGCCCTATTCGTCGGCCTTACTGTTTGCTGTTCGGTTTTACTAATAAAATTTCTGAAGCTAAATGACAAAAACTGCACGCCCCACAACAGAAATAATAGTGCAACGCAATGGAGCAACGCTACAAAAAATGGTGCAACCGACCTTCTAACGGCCCTCATTAAAAATTTTATTTAGTCAAATATTTTTATTTCATCAAAGTCAGAGTTTAAAAATAATTAGAAAAGGATGAATCACCTACTCTTTTTAACTCTGATAGGAAAAGAGAGAGTGTGTAACTTGGGCCAATAAGAATTTTTTTAAGAATTATTTTTTAGAAAAAAAAAAATCCGAGAGAAGGGATTGCTTATGTCGCGTTTTAGAGAGAGAGAGAGAGAGAGAGAGAGAGAGAGAGATAGTTTGTTCCTGTCGCGTTGGGCTCGCGAGGGAGAGACGAGGAGAGATGAGCCCCGGCGCGGCGATGCGGCGGCGGAGAGCTGGAGCGGCGGCGCCGGCGGCGGTGGCGGTGGCGGTGGCGGCACTGTGGTCGGCGTGGGGAGTGGGGGCGGTGTGGCTGGACCTGCCGGCGACGGGGGTGAAGTGCGTGTCGGAGGAGATCCAGCCCAACGTCGTCGTCCTCGCCGACTACGCCGTCATGTCCCAGGACTACTCCCACGGCCACCCCACCGTCTCCGTCAAGGTCCCTCCCCCTCTCCTTTTTCTCTGATTTATGTTTAATTAACAGGGATTTGAGTTTGGATAGTTTAAGGGAGCTGTGGAATCTGTTATTGATTAGCCTTTTGTTCTTCTGATGTTTTGGGAAATTTTGATATTTGGGAGTGTTTGGTTTGGGGATCGAAGTTTTTGAGCTGATTAATTCGATTGAAAATGATCTTTTTCACCTTTTTGTTTTTCTACTTTTAATTGAGCGGAAAATTGCTTTCTCTGATTTTTATCATGTGCAAATTAGTTTGAGGAAGTCGAAAATAATCATATTATTTGTAGTAAATTTGTGGATTCTTGGGTCGAAGCACTTTCGAAGAGTCTGCGAAAAGGGTAATTTTTTTGAGCTATTTGAACCTGACGGGGAACCTTATAGTATACCACTTGGGCATTCTCTAATCTCCTTTTCGTGATTGTGTGAAAATTGTGTAAAAACTAGTAGGAGTAAAGTGGGATTGTGCCAATGCTTGCAAAAGTATGCTGAGTTATAATTTTGTAAGAAATTGTTAATTTCTTTGGGCATATTCGTTAACTACGACTTGCGTAGAGCAATACAGATTACACTCTCGTATGTTGGCCATTAAAGACTCTTGCTGAAATATGATATCAGCTGGATCGAAATAAAAGCTCGATATGGCTTTGGGAGAAAAGCAAATCAACTGTGAAATTTGTTAAATTAATTTCTAAATATATTTGACCTTTAAAAATAACAACTTTGGCTCTAAGAATCATTGATAGAACTTTCAGAATTTCTATAGCAAAGATTATCGCTTTTGTTGTGGGAGCTTCGTTATGAAGAAAAGTTACTTGGAGTCTCATCTGCTTTTGGCTCATTTTGTCATTTTTTTTTTTATTTTTATAATCACCTTACACTGCATAAATTTGTTTTTCTTTAAATTACTTGTCGGATTAGTAGATTACTTTCTTGATAGTTCTATTCATGCTGGAAACTGTCATGCTACATCAACGTACATTTATTACATTTTCGGTTGCAGGTTACATCGCCATATGGAAACACTCTACATCACAACGAAAATGCCACAATAGGCCAATTTGCATTCACAACGACAGAAGCTGGCAACTACCTGGCATGTTTCTGGAAAGATAGCACAGAAAAAGTAACGACAACGAGTGTTAATCTTGATTGGAAGATTGGGATTGCAGCAAAGGACTGGGATTCTGTTGCTAGGAAAGAGAAGATCGAGGTGAGGCACTTAACCACTGTTTGTTTTCCGAACAACATGGGGGATCACTTATCCCCTTTATTGACGATAGCCGAACTGGGAACTGAGTTGTTTTAGGATAATTTGGGAATAACAATATTAGCCAACCAATAGAATAGTGTTATCCCGTATTAACCATTTTGATCATTGCTCATCATTACAGTTTACCCTGCATTCATTGTGCTTATGTTGATGATGTTAAAGCAAAAACAGTACTTAGTGGTTCTCAGGTTTATAACTGCAGAGTTTATCCCAAAACAAAACTGTGTCTTCATTTTTCAAACCAACCTCATCTAGCATGCATGGAATATTCGTTTTCTCCTTTGTGTGTTTATATCTTTTGTGCATAAATTATTTTGAGCTTAATATTTAGGGAGTCGAGCTAGAGCTGAGGAAATTAGAAACAGCTGTTGAAGCCATCCATCATAACTTGTTGTACCTCAAAACCAAGTAAGCGACCCTGTATTTTCACCTACATGATTTGGTTTTCTGCTGACAAATTCTTCAGCAAAACATGAATCACTGTTTGTCTGGTTTTTGGGTTTCAGGGAAGCAGAGATGAGGGAAGTGAGCGAGAGGACCAATGCCAGGGTTGTGTGGTTCAGTATTTTGTCGCTCGGTGTTTGCATTGCAGTTTCTGTCTTGCAGTTGTGGCACCTGCAGCGGTTCTTTCAAAAGAAGAAACTTATTTAGATTTTCTTTTTTTTCTCGATAACGTAGGCTACTACTCTAGCATTGTATGTTGTTTAGATTTCCTTTTTATCTCGATAACGTTGGCTACTCTATCATTGTATGTTACAATTGAGGCTATTTAGAATTTTGTTATCTGTACATCAAACAATTCTTATTCGCAGAACAGATATATATGATTTTGCATTTAAATACTTCTCCCAGTTACAACGAAGTGTTTTAAGCTATAGCATCTTACACTTGCAATTGTCTCTTTTGCTCTTCCTATCATTACTGCACAATCAGCTCACTGTCTCTTACAGTATAATAAGTTTCTTCTAATTCCGCAAAATTACGGGATAGAAATGGGACCATTCGTCAAAGCCACAAGGAAGTCTCTGTAATCATCTTCTGGAAGAAGCTCACAAATAGCATCCTTCAGCTTCTTCCCATACCCCTTCTCATACATTGTTTTCACCTCTTCCATTCCCACTTCTATGCTCCCCAAAACAACCCTAGTCAATGCTCTGTTATCAGTTTCTGGCCCCTTCATGCTTGTGTCCACCATCTTAAGAGACCCCAAAAAGGAAAAAGAAAAAGAGCCATTAAGGGTAGAGAATCATTGGTAATTGACGTGAATTGTTAGCTTTGGGTAGAAAAAGAGGTACCTTGGAGTAGTACTTTGCAGGATTGTAGATGCATTTGACAACCATTCTCAGCGTGTCTTCAAATTCCCCGCAGCAATCTTTTTTAAGTGTCTGTAGATATATATATGTCGAGATCAATGTTTCTGAGAGTTCTATCTCAGGAACAGTAAATTGCTAAGTTAATTGTCTTTTTTGTGCTTACATTAGTATAATCATGACCATATATATGCTTATAGCTTGAGAATGCTAGACTTAGCTGTGGGATGCTCCTCTTACTAAACATCTCAAGGATCACAGGTTCGTCTACCATTCCCATTCGCCGTTTTCCTGCATCATACAATCTTTTGGCATCACATTTTGCGATATGTTGACTAACGTCGTCATGGTGCGACCTATGAGAGGCAGCCAAAGCGACCAGTATCTGTTATTGTTATCAAGCATAAAACTGCATTAAATTTCATCAACAAATGACCCTTGCAAGGAATGTATTTGATCTTTTCTAGCTATGGAAAGCATATATATATGTGTGTGTATGCATTTATACTCAGATAAATCCAGTTCAAATTACCCTTTGAGAAGGACTGTTTTGTTCACCAATGATGTCTTGGTCCAGGTTTCTCTTGCACAGGGCTGAATAAGCTTGCTTGGTGAAGAAGAGGTGGTTCGTTTTCCGTCTCGTGTAGATCTCAATGAGAGCTCTGTGGTTGACGACGCTGCATTCGAATGCATCCCTAGCCACGATGGCGTCGCGTTCCGCCGGCTCGAGCATCCACATGTACAGTATGTTGCACATCTGAAAAAAAAAAAATTTGATGCTTAGAACAACAACTGCATAAACTCTGGCAGGACAGTACAAGTGAAATAGCCTAAGAGGGTTTAATGAACACCTCATTCTTTGGATTGCTTATATGATTCCTGCGAAGGCGTTCAACGAGGTCCTCACCGTACATGGCTTTATAGGTCTCCTTGATTCGCCGCCTGTCGGCGGCGGTTCGAAGAGCCAGAGCGAGACCCAAGTGGTTAAGTTGATTCCACGATGCATGTATTTTTCTGCACGCTTTCTCGCACTCTGGGCTAGAGGAATGAGAAGCCATGAGAAGTGCTTTCACAACAAGCTCCACAGATGGAGAGGGTGTGCATCAGGAGGTAAAGCTCTATATGCAATCTCAGGTTGCCATTTATTGGTAGTAGCTTGGAGGCCAAGGAAGAGGCTGTAGCATTGGGTCCACAAGATTGGATCCAACAAAGAGAGAGGGGAAGAGAAAGGTAGTGCAGCTAAATGGAGAACATTTGGAAAGTGAGCACTGCACACTTTTGGACTGAATGAGAGGAAGTGTCCTTTTGGAGTAATGGTTTTTGTGCCTAATAAATTGAGTTGTCGTTGTTAATGGGATTCTTTCATGGGTTCCTAGTAGACTCCGAGTCTGATTCCCCACTTTCTTAGTCTTTCTGACTTTTACTCTGCTTTTCCACCAACTGAGATGACACCCAGGGATGATGTAATGTGAGTAGTTCTGGGCCGCCATGACCCACATTTTTTTTGGGCTGAAACGGGTAGGAGGCTAGTCCGGCCCGCATGCAAATTCGGGTCATTTCAGGCCGAGCAGAATTTTTTGAACCTCCAGTCCAGTACCTTTTTTTAGGTTTTAAAATTTTGGGGCATTTGCTTATATACCCCTCTTACGAGGCTAATATTAAAAATATCTTTTATTAAGGTTTTAAAGTTTTCAAATATACTTCTAGAGTTAAATTTTGTTAATGAACTATTAAAAATAACGGTTATTTCTGTAAAATTACTATTTTGCCCTTTTAAATATATCTTTCTATTAATTAAGGACGAAAATAAGTATTTTAACTTTTTATCTTTTCAAATATATTTTTTTACTGTCATTAATTTTTCTTATTTGCTCTTAAATTAGAGACAAAATAGATATTTTTAATATTTTTTAATTATGGTAAAAATTTAACTCAGTTTTAATTCGAGATGACTTTAACTAGCAGGGATAAGTTTGCAATATCGGATTAGTACGGGGACTAATCTCGCATTTTACCCTATTTAAAAGCGTGACCCCGCGGAAGTGGGAATCGCATTTCACGAACAACGCCTCGTAGAACCCAATCGAAGAGAGAACGGAAGTAAGAGGTCGAGCGAAGGGGCGTACTCTGAAGCTTCTAGAATCTCCCGATCGAGGTTCTCTCTCTCTTCTCTTCGTCGAGATTTTTCAATTTCTTTTTTCTGAAGCAGGAATTCGATCGATTAGAGGATTTCTAATAGATTTTTTTTCCTCCCCTTTTTTCCCCTTTTTCTTCAATTTTTTTTTTGGCACTCTTTGATCCGATGTAGAAAGATATTCGCGTTACAAACCCTAATTACTCCGCTTTTCACGAATTCTAGGGTTCGACACTCCTCTTGATCAAATGGAAAATGTGAGTGCCCTTGCAGTATATGATCTTTGATCTTCCTTGTGATGATCTTCTGATGATATATGGGAGTGTTGCAGTACGAGATACTGGGGAAGATAGGAGAGGGGATGTACAGTGTCGTGTTCAAGATGCGGGATAAGCGCAGGAACAAGATCGTGGCCGCGAAGAAGATCGAATTTTACCGGGGGATAGACGACGGAGTCCCCTGCACCGCGATCAGAGAGATCTCCTACTTGAAAGAACTGAACCACGAAAATGTAGTTAAGTTAGGATCTTAATCATATAATCTTTTCCTATTCTGGCATTTGTGGTTTCTTGATTTAAATAAATAGCTGTATGTGATGATTGTATAGCTGTATTTGAGGATGGTAACTAACTGTTTGGAGCTTACGTATCAAATTTTATGAGATGCGTGTGTTTAGAGATGAAAATCTTCATTTTTTCTGATGTTCTCGGGAGATCTAACTTTTTACCAATAGTGTTTATTATTGATTACCGAATAGTATCCAGGTATTGTAGTCAATGAAAGTGGATGATTGAGCGTATTTTATCAGAATCTTGATCTTACTATGAACATGCACTTTTCGTTTTCCTTGCCTAATTGCCTTGCATTGAATCTTGTGAAATCGGAATGGTGATCTTTACAGGAGTTTCTCCCTGTGTTTGTTTTTTCTTTTTAAATCTTGGACGCAAAATTTGTACTGGAATTGCATTTTAGGTTAAGTTTCTTGGAACCTCTCACCACACTTTGTGCCGTCAATGAAGCTTGGTTGTTCTATCCCTACCCTACTGCTTATTAATATTCTGTTTTGATGATAGGTTGGAAGAAATAGTCTATGAGAATAATGAGATGTGGTTAATACTAGAGCATATGGACACGGACTTGAAGAAGTACATGGCTTCTTTCTGGAAGCCTGCTGAAGATCCACACTTTATTAAAGTGAGATTCTTTTCCTCTATCAAGTGAGATGTTCTAGCGAATATTGTTGCAGATCATCATATGTTGTTTACACTTTACGGACATGGCGGTAGGATTTTCCTTTGTTATCACGTTTGGCTACTTGAGTTTCTTTATCTTTTGATGTTCTGTTCCCAAAATATCAGGCATTTTCAGAAGTGAGAAAATTTTCTTCTGTTGTTTATGTCAAATTTTAAAAATAGGAATTGGGATCAGAGATGCCATTGGCGCATCCATTTCTGAACAATCAGTTCTCTTCTTGTAACTTCCAAAGTTTGTATGCTTAGACTTAGAGCAAGGATTTATGATAGCATTTATAGAAAGAGAAAATGGAAGTGATACCAAACTGAGTTGACATTTTAACTGATAGGCTAGTGGCCTGTCCCTTCAGCCATGTCCACTGCAAATTTATGTCATCTTATATACTTTCGTGTTACTCAGAAACTGCCCAAGCTAAATCATTTCGGAAACATGATCACAGGGTGCCAATATGCTGGAAATATATGATGCTTGAATCATTTGGAATTTTGGGCTGATTTTAACACAGTTGTCTTCTTTTGGTACAGAACTGCAGATTGCATACTATGTGCACTTGGATTTGCTGTTCTCTTTGCTCTTCAGGCTATTGTATCTCACAAATGATTACAACACTCTAATTGATAGTCAAAAAAATCTTTCTGCTTTATGTCTTTTTACTAAGTAGGAAAATTCAGTGGGGCTGCTTGGTAGTATTTTGAATTTACAAAGTTTTCAGTTCAGTAGACTTTCTTGCTTATCAGTTAGCCTTCTAATTTTCATGATATGCTGTTTAGTTACCTGAAATTGCTTCTACTAGGAATTAGGCAGCAATTTCTAGAGGGTTAATGCCAACTTGATAGCTTATCATGAGATCTACTCAGTCTATTCATGGGCCTTCTTACATTTTTTTTTTTTGAAGTTTATGCTGTCTGAGCCTAACCTTATTAATATCAAAGGCTTCGGTAATTAATAAGCTTTAACTTATTTATTTTGATTCTTTTGTATATAGTCATTAGTGTCAAATACACTACTAGTGCAGAGGATTCGAGAAATGCATATAGACTTATGTAGCTGTATTTTAAATAGCTAACCTGTTTATTCACCTTATGTTTTGCAGAAATGTCTCTATCAGATTCTTAGTGGCCTTTTCTATTGCCATTCTCGTAGAATTCTTCATCGTGATTTGAAACCTGCAAATTTACTGATAAATCAGCAAAGTCATGTTCTGAAGATTGCAGACTTTGGACTAGGCAGGGATTTTGATAATCCTTTCCGTATATTTACTCCTGGGGTAGGTTTGTGCGGCTCTTGTTTGTGTTGTTGTTTTGGACAGTGTTGCTACTTTGGACTAATTGTTAGTTAAGTAGATGCTAGGCAATTCCTGTACTTCGATGTCAAAAGAGAACATTATTTACGAGAAGAAAAATTGTTGATTAGATGACATAGAAGAAATATTCCTGCATTTAATAGGACCTACACTTTATGATGTTGCTAGCTTGCTATAGTCATTCATCCAGTAGTGTCTCAATGCACTTCGACTTGCCTTTGCACACCATGAAGTTTCACCAAGGCACATAGCATGGCTGCTTTGTGCTCTCCTTAAGTGTCACTTCTTCGATGTTTCTAATCAGTTGCATTTAAGGAGAAACTTCTATTGACTTAATGGTATTTTCTTAAAGATTGCCCTGTTACAACGAAATCTTTTAGCACCTGGGAATAATGCAAGGTTAATGTCAGGCAAGTATAAATTAACGTTGAAGAAGAAATTTACAAAATTCTTTAATGATTCAATTAACATATCTTGGATCATTCATTCTGAAAGCTGAATGTGCCCTAAGGATATTGAGGTAGTAGAATACACGCACAAAAATCTTTCGCATGCCACTTGTTTGGTGAAAAGAAACCCTGTTGATTCATGCAATTACTTTGGCTTTTGCATGATGAGTGTTCATAGGAGGTCAAGAAAAAAGACATCATGAAGGCACTCACGTGATGGTTCTAACACTCCATGAAAAGAGCAGTTTGCTTACATTCGTGTAGACTGAAATTTCCAAAATTTTTGAATTCCACCTTTATTTCATGTCAATTAATGCTATTTCAATATCTTTTTCCAGATGGTAAGTTTAAATTACAGACCTCCAGAAATCCTTCTCGGATCCCTACATCACACCGCAGCAGTTGATATTTGGTCTGTGGGTTGTATTTTTGCTGAAATGGTGAACCATCAAGCTTTGTTCAATGAAGACTGTGAAATTGGTCTACTGTTTAAGATTTTCCAGTAATATCTTCTGGTCAATGCTCTGAATTTTGCAACTTCGACGTGTCAGAGGAATCTCTACCGGGCTGATTACCTAATATCCTTCTTTTCCATAAAATATTTTCTTAAAGAATGCTAGGTACCCCAAATGAAGATACTTGGGAAGGGGTTAGTTCGTTACCTGACTACAAGGTTTCGTTCCCCCAGTGGCCTCCTAAGGTTTTCATTTCAGTTAACACATTAATTTCTTCTTTCAGCGCTCTAGCATGATTGAGTTCATACTTGAAAATTAGAGGGGGGGTTTCATATATATATATATATATATATATATATATATATATATATATATCCTAGAAAAATCTTCTATGTGTATATGCATGCCCTTATGTAATTTTTAATCTTTATATACACCCCTTGGAAGTGCAGTTTCTTTGCCTACAAAACTTTACTAAAGTTGGGGAGTCTTCCAATTCATGGGGGGAGGTGGTTACCATAATCCATGTGAGAAAAAGGCTTTTCAAAAAGGCCGTGTATTCATTAAATTAAGTTTTTGAAGGGCATGTATTAAACTTCAGATTTTGCGGAGATTTTTAGAGGCAAATGGATTACTTTGCACGGTGGCATATGTTATAATGTAAATACCTCGTCAAAGTTCTATTGTTGTAACAAAAGGCTGATTGCAGCATCTTCTTTTCAGGATCTAGCATCGGTGGTCCCAAATCTTGAACCAGCTGGTGTGGACCTTCTTTCTGTAAGTGAAATACTTATTTCTCAAGTAGGGCATATTTTTCTAGAGAAGCCTTAACTAAATCATAGAACTGCCACAAAATTTGTGTATGCAAAACATACTGCTTACTTCGTTCAAAAAAAAAAGAGAGAAAAAAAAAACTCATTAAATATCAATATTTTCGCTCGATTGGTCTGCCAGATGGTAAATTAGTTTCCTGTTGGACTTCAATACAATAAAGTGTAAAAATTGATGAATTCTGGGAAAATGATAGCGCTCCCAGCTATTACTATATAACTTGGTTATGGAGAAAACAATAACTATCAATTATGCTCAAGTACTATATATGATAACTATCATATTATGCCACTTGGAAGACTGGCTGGCAATTCGTATCCTGACTTTTAGAGGATGTTTCTCTGGCTGAATACTGAGCATATCTATCAGAAAAATGTGCAAAATGGAACAATTTCTCCTGAGAACCTTTACTGCTTGTGTACATGCCCCTGCTGAGGTTTTTATGCACAATTTTTTTTTGCATATTCAGCCTAGAAGGGAATAAACATATTTTTCAGGGACATAAGCAAACATCAACTCTGCAGATTTATTTGCACAATTTTGCATATCTCCAGCAGTCAATACGCATAAGACACTATATTGAATAATGCTGAGTCACACCTTACCCAGGTCTTATGTTGCTTATTAGATACCTATTTTCTTGACCTGGCATGCGATGTGGAGAAAAGAAATGATATTAGCCTATATTCCCTGTCAGGCTCCACTAAATAGTGGATATACAATATGTTCCGCATCCTAGTCTTCAACCTAATTGATAATCACACTATCAAGCTCGACTAGTCTCAAGTTTCACCTTCTTTTAAAACCATTCTCGGCCACTTGATTTGCTCTCTCAAGCAAATAAATTTCATATTCATCCATTATTATTCAGCGATAAAGTTAGGTCAAAATTCATGATTCTGATAGAATGTCTCCTACACATTTTCACTATCTGTGCTTTTTATGAACTTCATTTGCACAGAAAGCTTGTTGCTTCTCACTTTATATGCATTAATATGTCCTATATTACTACTACTTTCCACGCCAACTTGGCAGGGTCTCTATGTGCTCTCTCATATCCTCCATATTTTTCTCCTATAGGACTAGCATTTGCCTGTGCAATGCATGATCTAGTTTGATTTCAAAGGGTTTCACTGTTGATTCCTTGAAATTTTTTTGTAATCGACAGAGAATGATACGGTTGCCGCCAACTGAAAGAATCTCTGCTCGAGATGCGCTGGAACATGAGTACTTCAATGACCTCAATTTTGCATCGTGACTCTTAGCTCCCTTGGTATATAGTTCGGGTGAGACGGGCTTGTATGAGCTTTCATTCTTGAACTTGTAGGAAAATTGTATCTCCCCCTTCGCCTTTCCTTTGTTTAGCTTGCTCTATAGGTAGCGTGAAATCATTTCCTATTAATCTAGAGAGAGATCGCTAGTTAGTATTGCTGTCTTTCATGCTTAAAAGGTAGAGTGGCATTACTGTTGTGAATTTGACAACGAGCAGTAGTAAGCCTTAGTTTTTTTTCACAGTTGGGGTTCATGCCCAAGTGTCGTATCTTCTATTTGAGAGTTAAATCATATGTTAACTGTCAAGTGTACAATACTGGCTTGTTGAAAATATCTCGCCCATATGTTTTGAGGTGCATGTAGCTAACAAATTAACTTGGAGGGGCATGTTTTCACATGCGACAACTCGAATGCGGTTGGAGTCCAACCAATCAGCAGTGTGGCAATTGTGCCTTCGGTACAATGATTTTTATCTGAGATTTATTGTTTTTTTTTTTTTTTTTTTTTTTTTTCAGACCTAGCTTGCAAGGATTACATATAATACCCAGGTACTATTCTATCCTTTTCGATCGTATTTGGATGCTAGAATAAGTTATTTAACGATAACTTATTCTTATCCAAAAAACTTATTCAACATAAAGATTATTTTGTGTGATTGAAAGAAAGAAATTTAATTTTTAGTGTTTCGAAGATCTTAATGTTCATGAATTGATAGGATAACATATTTCATCAATCAGTTTATCTTGTTAAAAAAAAAGACTTGAAAATCGAATGTAGTATCTAATTTTAAACATCTTATCACACTCTTCATCTACCAATATTTATAAGCTTTTCAAGTAAATTATTAAGATATATCAAATAAGATATTCATATATACAAATAAGGCTTTAGTACAAGAAAGCTCTTTATCCTATCAAGTTATTTATGATGATCGGGGATTGGTATCGCCAAATATGATTTAAAATATTTGAAGTATCTAAAAATTAACTTTTATAATTTTTAAAAATTATTTTCTAGTGTATTTAAAAAAAATCATAGAATGAACGGCTAAAAATGAATAATGTTATAAAATTAAAGGTTAGAACTTCTCAATTCAAAATTGGGATTGTCAAATGTGATCAAGTTATCTATCAAAAATACAATCAATTGGGCTCGTCATACAGCATTAGAAACTTGAGTCAAAGCCTTTCAATTATTACAGAAATAATGTTTAAAAATCATCAAATTTGGTTTTCAAGTATTTAAATGCTTTAAATCAATTTCAATAATATGGATTGTGGATAATACGGTTTGCTGATTTGCTCTCTCGAACATAAAAAATACAACAGAATAGGACAAAAGACTTTCCCCTATTAATAGGATAATAATAGCAATTGAGATCCGTTGGACGCACCCGTTGGACGCACGGTCTTATAATCCTGTCTGTAAATTCCATCCGTCTTGCTGATTCATTCATGCAAGGATGAGTGAGAGAGGGACCTACTACTTAGTCATCAAATAAGCGGAAATTCCAATGGTGTTAAAAAAATTATTATGTATTACATGGAAAAAAAAGGTCAAATATCAGGTATATATTACAATAACAATGAGAACACGCACAAACAGAAAAAGCCAACCAGAGTATTCCATGGTTTTGGAATATCACATTATTATATACAAGATTAGGATACAAGAGTAACAAAATAAATCCCTGAACTTATATTCAAAGCGCCACATCATGACACTACGGAATTAAGCGAAAAGATGAGCCCGCAAAGCAAAGATTTTGACCTATGAAGGTAATTGTTCATTGTTCTGTCTGGATACGTCAGAATGTGAGCAGATCACAGGCGACGGCTGCAGCAAATCTGTTTTCTAAGTCTTTCAAAAACATATTTCAACCTTTTTTTTTTGGTTAAATAATCAATTCTGCTTTTGTAGGAATCCATCTTCCTTTTAGCTAATTCCATCCCTTTCTCAGTTGCTGACGAAAAACTTCACTGTCATCTATTTGCAAGTGAGTGGAATTACCGCAACTTCTTCCTTCCAAAGAATTTGAAGATAGGAGCTGCATCTGCGAAAACCAATCTACCATCATCTGATCGGTATTGAAAATGCCAAGCTGGGCCAATTAACCACGACAGAGCTGCCCCACCGAGCAATCCTCCCATCTGAAATCATGTCTTAGTATAGCATCTGAATGAAACCAGTTAGCTTAAAAGAAAGGCAGAGAAAGTATTGCCGGACGTACATGCCCCCAGTTATCAATGCCCCTAGAGAGAAGCCCGAGAACCTATAGAACAAATTCTCAATAATGTAAAAACAAAACCATGAATAATACAAAAGCACTGCAGAGAGAAACAATTGCTTACCATGTTCAAGGTAATAACATGTGCAATATGCTGCAACTCCTGCTTTCCATCCCCAAGTAGCTTTCTATGCCTCAACAGGAAAACAGCATATGAACCAACCTGTTATGTATGATGAAGTGAATAAATATATATACATATACAATCTCTATTATAAAAAGAACATTTGCAGCAACCCATTACATAGTGGACAGTTGATGATGGACGTGTAACAGAGATGGTGGGTAAAAGTTCAGAAACACAAAATTCTCTGATAATACGATAGCATCAAAAGGTATAAAATAGAGAAAGCATCATTATACAACAAGAAAGAAGAAAAGAATGGTGGCTCCCTCTCATCCACTAAAATGCCAGGGTTACTACGTATAGTTATATCGATTGTCTCCAAAGAGATCATCATGTATAATTTCATGATCGCTAAGCAAGATTCATATACAACAGCAAGGAAGTGCAGCAAAATTATTCCAAAAAAACTACATGTTCTTTCGCCATAGTAACATGTCTCAATATTCTGCTATAGTAAATTTTTTTGTTAATCAATTGTGAAAGAAGGGAACAAGTTGTCAATCATACATACCAACCCAAAAATAGCTCCTGATGCACCAACAGCAGGTAACTTGCTCAACTGGTAACTCATTACTGAACCTAATTCCTCAGACATTTAAATCCAGATTTAGAATCAAAAGAAAGACCTAATTACACGAATACTAACAGCAGTAGAATTTCCGTAACTAGGGTTATGAGTTATTACTTGCTAGTGCAGAAGTGAAATAAACTGCGAGGAATCGTCTAGGACCACTGAGCTGCTCTACAACTGGGCCAATGGAGTTTAAAGAATAACAGTTGATCTGCAAGTTCGAGAAATCTGTCTCACAGTTATTGAATTAATTAAGCAGCAGCATTTCAAAAGGCGTACCATGAGGTGAGCAACATTTGCATGCAGAACCGATGATGTAATCAATCTCCATATTTGTCCTTTATCAATCAGGCTATTAACCTTTTCACACAATTAAATTATCACTAGAACAGTAGAAAACAAATCCGGAGAACTACATTTGATCAGACAATTCTAACCTTAGCTCCCCATAAGAGCAGCCTTCCATGCGTAGCAACCTGAGCAAC
The DNA here is from genome assembly GCF_001540865.1 of Ananas comosus. Lineage (NCBI taxonomy): Eukaryota > Viridiplantae > Streptophyta > Magnoliopsida > Poales > Bromeliaceae > Ananas > Ananas comosus. Next base: position 12,162,225 of record NC_033622.1, read on the forward strand.
ATAAGCCCTAGAAAAAGCCAAAAAATCAATACATCAAAATGCGATGTTTTAACAAATGCAACGTAGAAAGAACATCAACTAGAAAACAATAATGAAACAAGAGTGATATATTTCACAGAAGCATGAAGAATACAAACTTGTTTGATTGTATTATAAAACACGAAATGAAACAAGTTTTACCCACTTTTTCGACCATTAAAAATGTTAATAAAAACTCTCAAATTTGTAAAATCTTCTCTATCAAGGAGATATCACAAATGATAAATTTTAGGCACATTTCAGATTGGTGAGGTCAGATCAACGGCATCTTAGTAACTTGAAGCAGAAAGATTGCAAAGAGAGAGAGAAAAAAAAAACTCTTGAGTGAGTATTTGTGATATGTGGCAAGTTTTATTGGTCAATGATAATTGGTGCTGCTGACCCAAAACCAAACAAATCTGCAGCGGCTTTGTTACAATTGTGCAGTTTCGTGCTGCTGTTCAATTTTATGCAGGGAATAGATTAATGGAGTAAGAAAAGGGGTAACAGAATAAAGGGAAAATACAAGATAAGCTACAATATAAATGACTGTTACATGAGCACTATCATCATACTGTAGCAGCACATTTCATGCTACAGTAAACATGAGCACGAAACTTAAATGGCAAATGACTGTTACATTGACAACTTTGACTCTTAAACCCAACTAAATCTAGTTTAAATGACTAATTACGTGGATTTGAATTTTATTTGGACTAATTTTCGTGACCCAAGTAGTGCTTTAAATTGATCACTTCTCATCTTGGGCTACCACTGCAATCCAACCTGACGATATCTTACTGCATCAACATGATGGTCAAAATAATGGGATAAATACCTCTTGCAAGTTCTTCCAGCTTTATAGTATTGTAGAACCAGCATTTTATTTATTTAAAAAGAATAGAAACTCAAGGACAACCCTGTATTACTAATTGTGCATTAGGACAAGAGACTGCCAGGAATGAACCACTTGGAATACAAAATAAGAAGTTCAGAGATGAGAAGCAGCATCAAGGTAGATAAACATGGACAGCACACTCAGAACTTGGTCTTACAAAATGTTAACAACAAGAAGAGCATTTGTCCATAGCCTCCCTTTCAAGCGATTCCCTCGAGAAGTATTAGATTGCAACTTGCCCTTATCCAGAAATTCAGATTCGTTACCCCCAAAGAAAGAAAAGCAATATGGATGTGGTGCTGAGAAAGCATGCTCCAGCGTTTCAAGAAGAGAATATCGCTTTAACAATTTTGGTCGTCTAAACCAGATATCTCTGATTCTGTGCAAGGCGCCCAAATGATATGCGTCCTGTTCATTGTATTAATGCAAATTTGGATCAGAAAGAGATGCAAAAGCTAAAGAAGATAGAGATTCTAAGGTTTTCTGTTAGTAAGAGACTGTTACATCACAAGATGAGCACAATGTGGTCCTAATGATCTCCAATAATCAAGAGTTATGATTGAGCTAAAATGGAACAAGCATCTAATAGTGTTGCACCTAATCAAAAATCATGTAGTCATATAAATATCTCTAATGCATTCTCAAGATAAACATGCTTTGGATTCTCAAAAATAATCAAAGTTGCAATATCCAGCACCTCATATAGTTCCATACCACTAGTCATCAGGTTATAGCCCAAGTTCTATAATTTTTGCTAAGGGAAGCTTCAACTATGCAAAATTTATCTTGATAAAAATGCGATACCTATATATGCCTGGAAATTGGTGAAAAAAATACATCAACAGCTACTGTAATTTTGAAGTGCCGCAAAGCAATCCCCAAAGACAAAATCTTATCAAAACCCGCATTAATCTCCATCATCTGGCTTGTGATCGATGAAATGGTAAGACTAATATTTCGCAGCTAAGATTAATCACTACACTACCGATTCTAGTACCATTCAACACATTTCCCTTGCATTAATCATTCGATTCGGCGAAAATCCCCAGCAGCTCAAGATTCGGAGGAGGGAAAGGGAGAAACTTGTGAAACCCTAGCGGAGGCGGAGGGTAGGGTTTCGTACCGGGGAGGCGGAGCAGACGAGGAGGAGGCGGAGGTGATCGCCGCAGCGGCGGCGGAGGAGGCGGCCGAGTCGTGGGGCGACGGCTGCGGCGACGAGCCCCTCCGGCGAGGCTTCGCCGTGGGGATCGGGAGCGGCGAACCACGGGAGGGGAGGGGTCGACGCCATTGCTGGAGCTTCTCCCCTCCCACCGCGGTGTCGAAGCGGAGCGGAGCCGTGCGTGGGCGCGAGGTCGAAGCGGATTCTCCCTCTCATCGGGCGAAATTTTATTGGGGATACGTCCCAACTCCCAGTCTGAGACCAGCAAATCGGCCGTTCGTCTTGCTTGGAGATCCGCGCAAATCAATTGATGAGGGACGGATTCTGGATTCTCCCACTGGGGATGTTCCCCTGGGGACAAAAATTTGGTGGACATAATCCCCAAACGTAATAATTTGGGGATTATACAGATCGGCGCCATATGGCAAATTGTAACTATCTCAACAGCCCAAAAAAAATATTATTTTTATTAAATTAAAATACTTAAAAATTTTATTTTTGTTGGGCGATTGAGATGAGTTCGACTTGCCACATGGCGTTGATCCGGATAATTTCTAAAATATTATGTTTGGGAATTATGTTCATCAAATTTTTGTTCGCTAAACATTCATTAAATAGTAAAAAAATAATTTATTAAAAATTTCTATTAAAATGAATTTTCTCGCCAAGACGTCAGAGTAAAGATGACTTGGCCCGGCCCATATCTGGCCCATTTACATTGCTACAGGCCATAAAATTTCCATTCTTTTATATCATACTAGTGAATTACCCGCGCGATGCTGCGGATATAAAATTATTTTTATAATAAATTTTATTTTTTAAATATTTTTATATAGTTTTATAAGTCTAATTATTAATTAAATAAAAATTATATAAAAATAATTTAATAGTTAAATCTATTTAAATAAAAGTCATTAAAATTGGTATATGCCGAAAGTAAATTTATACAATTATTTATTTTATAAAAATTTATATGAAAAGAATTTGAGATAAATCTATCAAAATAATTTTATTAAAAAATCAATAAATAGAAGAAAATTAAAATTGTAAATGAAATTGTTTAATAAAATTAATTATATATACACAGAAATACATTATATTTCTAAAATTTTACTCCTAAAATTTAAATACTATATTTTTTTTTATACAATGATATTTTATGTGATTTAAATTGTATCTATCAGGTTAGATTAATTTTATTACGTGATTTATTATGCATATTATTAATAAAATTAATTAATTATATTATAATTTAATTAGTTATTATAATTTAGAATTTAAAATTAAAATTATGAATATTATAAGTTAAAATTAAAATTTAGAATTTAAAATAAAAAATTTTAAAATTTAAAATTTTAAATTTTAAAATTTTAAATTTTAAATTTTAAAATTTTAAAATTTGAAAGTATCAAAACTTTAAATTTTTATATCAAAATTTAATTACTAATAAGCTGTTATACAATTTATTAATAAAATTAATTTTATATATATATATATATATATATATATATATATATGTGTGTGTGTGTGTGTGTGTGTGAAGTGGAGGGTTGGAGGACAGGTGTCAACCTAAGGTTCCCCCAACCCTCCTTTAATGTAATAGAAATAGATATTAATTAAAATTTACACATTCCGGAGTTTAGTGAAAGACGCACAAATAGACTATTCCGTAAAGATTTTATTATGATTGTGCATCTCACTTTTTGAATTTCATATTTACCCTTTATAAGTAATCTAAAACTATATTCCACAGTCAAAAGTAATCTTGTACCCAAGCCAAACTTTTTCCATTTAACTTCTATCCTTCTTGGGACCATTTAATGCATTAACTCTCATTCAATTTTTATGCTTCTACAAAAGACTTTAAACATTTAATCTCATAAAAAAAAAACCCTTCTCAGCATCATATAATTGAGCTGGTTTTCTATATATGTAGAAGTTGCACTACATCATTTTTATGTCTCAAGACATTTAAATTTCTTATTTCAAGAGAAATAGAAAAAAAAAAAATTTAAGAAAAATTATGATAGAATGGGAGAACTCTAGTGGCCCAATTTAATTGGTTGAGGACTTAGTGATGTAGTATCACTGCTACATTTAATTGAGATGAGATATAGTTTATATCAAATACTATCATTTTTCTTTTTCTGTTTCTATTTTTTTTCTTTTTTGAGGGTTAAACAAACGTATATGCATGTTCATGGCAATAATAATCCTTACCCTGGTGAATGTATAAGGCGAGAAGAGTAGACAATTAAGTATATATTATGTATGAGGAAACAAGCCATGGACCACAATATGGTCCCAGATCACATTAAATTCCTTTTACATGCCATGTTTCATCTTATAAGCTGCAAAGTTTAACTATAGTCAGATGCAATGAATGGATTTTAGCTATGGTCAAAGAGTTTCACATGTCACCTTATGGTTCTTGGATTTTACCAAACTGAGATACGTACTTGGTAAAAGTTTATGGTAATTAATGTAGAACAAACATTCTTTTTTTAGTTTTAAGTTTTAACTTTTCCTTTACAAGGCCGTTGGGGAGCTTGTTGCTGGAAATCAGATAACTTAGAGACTCGTGGGAACGCTCCCGTTCTTGTTGATCACTGTCTTCTTGTCTCCCTTCTTCTCTTTTATCTTTTCTGTTCTTTTCTTTTCTTCTTTTTTTCCTTTTTTTCTTTTTTCTTCTTTCAATTTTCATGTACCGAGGCCTGGATGCCTCAACTTGTAGCTTAGTTCACTACCTGTTGAATGAAGCGGTAGCATGCTACCTTTTCTCAAAAAAAAAAAAAAAAAAACTTTTCCTTTACAAGTCCTGAGATGTTTGTGATTTGATTTGATTTGGTGAAGTGAGTTCAGATTGATCAGTTTGGTGGAGAATTATGCATGATAATTAGCTTGTTAATGGATATTATATATATATATATCTTATATTGTTTTGATAGAAAATTGCATCCTTTATGGTTTAGTTTCCACTTAACTGTCTTATTTTCTTTTCTTTTTTCTCTCATACCTGCCTCATTTATTTCATTTAGAAATAAACTTAGCTAGAAATGTAAATCAACTAGGATTCGAACTTGGGTCTCGAGTACCAACCACCAAGCCCTTTGCCACTTGCTCTAGGGACGGTCGGTGTAACTGTCTTATTTTCAAAAGAATAAATATACTCTTGTTGAAGTTTTTCTTTTAAACCTAATTCTTTCCGCTCTGTTATTATTGAAGCAACTGTTATTCTCTAACAACTTAAACTGTCAAGAGAATAATGTTTAAATACTTTATGCTCAACACAATATTAATTTATTGCAGCACCACAAGATATCACTAATTAAATTGTCTTTGAATTTCCTCGGATATATAGCCTTAGACCTTGTTTAGTAACAAGCCCGCGAAAAGTATTATTATTGAATTATAGAATGTCCATAAATTTAAAAATTGTTTGTAATAATTTCTCCTTCAATATTTTAAAATTATGGTTGCAATTAATCTCTACTAGAAAAGTATATGGCTACATATTTCTCCGGTAGCGATTACATGATTTTATAGTATAAAAAGAATTAAAAAAAATTTTTAAATTTTGGATCTTTTATAATATAAAAATAGTATTTTTAGCCACCCCAGTATCAAACTACATATATACGCCTCATAACTCATCAAGAAATTTGTTTTTTTAACCATTTTTTCATTCAAATATTAGTTTATAGTTTTGATTTACCACATAAATTTGGATGTTCTTGTGTTATTTAATTTTGACTTAGCTGTGGATTTTATAAAATAATGTGTTCACCATGAACCTATATATATTGCATCAAGCCACGGACTTAATTAGTAATTTTTCTCTCAAAAAGTAAAAAATCAATCTTCTTATTTATCATTATATATTAAAAAAATTTCAGATTGAATAAATTATCTGTGGACATCCCCAGAGAAAAAAAGTTCTACCAATAAATTAAAAGGTCTTCTCATCGGATGTACTCAGATAATCAACATTTTTATGTGCTAGTTGATAGATCTATATGGCATATAAAAACAATAAAATTAAATACATATATACTAATGTCGAAGATCGTAAATAGAGTCAAAAATAACTTACAGAGCGACAAAAAAAAGAGTTAAGATAACTCTTGATCAATCCGCAAAAGCATGAAGTCCGTTTCGATGATTTGGTTGATTCTTCTCTCTCAAATAATCTCTCGTATGATGTAAAACAGATGATAATTTCTCACTAGAATGTAAGTGAAAGTCTATATCGATTTCTCAACAAAATCTGATCAGAATTTTATTTAATTTAAAAAGATAAAAAATAAAAGGTATATTAAGTAGTTTATTTTTTAAAAATTTAATTTTTATTTATAGTAAATTTAAATTTGAATATGATTAACAGAATCATTTATGAAAATTCTAAGGCTAGTAATTAGTGTTGTACGTAACTTCTTGGCCTTCTACTTACGTAAAGTACGTACCATTTAGTGCTCTACCCAAAATCACCATACACATGATCAAAAAGCAAAAGTTCGCAATGCAATCAAATCACGTAAAATTGATGTGACTATTTGAAGTTCCAAATCCGCGGCATCCTTTGACACGTACAAAAGGAAACAACTAAGCATGTTTACGTCAATGGTACGCAGAAAAGGACGTCTTGTTCTCCTCAGTCAAGGACGGCTAGTTCTTAAATCAAGATCCCGAACGTGCATATATATATATATATATATATATATATATATATATATATATATATATATATATATATATATATATATATATATATATGGGCGCGTTNGAGACAAAAACAATAATATCGAGTCGTGTTTTCATATTGATACAATTATAGTTACAAAGATAATTTCTTAAGTGCTTATTCATGCGGTGGGGGAAAGTAGGAAAGAAAAGAAAAGAAAAAAGTAATTTTCTTATTTTACATTTTGAATTGGTACGCCGAGTGCATGATCGAGTAGAAACGATAAAAGATGATTGTAGAATAGGAAAATCATAAAAACAGTAAAATATACGGGACATAAAAATTTACGCAAAATTTTTTTATAAGAAAAAATCTAAGGGCGAAAAAAAGAGAACTTCATTGTTAAAAAAAAGATATGCTGTTCCACATTTGGAGCAAAAGACAAACGAAATTTCTACACAGGTTTTTTTTTTTTTTTTTTAATTGAATCCGATCCGAACTAGGGGGCCCGCACCCTTCCGTCGATTCAAATCCTTCGCTACTCACCACAGACATTCAATTTTTTTATTCACATTTTTTTTAAAAAATTTATTGCACCGCATTGCTGTCAACAAAATAGAGAAGCAAAATTAAAATCGATAATCAGAATTCGAGGCACATCTAACATGAATGAAAAAAAAAAAAGGAAAAGAAAAGAAAACAATTTAACTTTCTTTCTTTTTATTTTGGGAGAGACAAAAGTTAACTCTTACAAAAGACTACTTATTCTCCTTTAGTACTATTTTTTTTCTTAATCTAAGTTTCGAGAGAGGATATTATTTTTTCTTCTAAACTTATTTTCTTTACCCTCCTTTTGCTTTTCATCTAAACGGACGGCAGGAATATATCATTTATAAAATTATAATACTGATCTAAATAAGACTTTTTTTTGTTATATTCCTAATGTTGTGCTTGGTTTGGGTATAAGTAAGAACTGTTTAATTTAGAGACAGATATAAGTTCAAGTATAAACAAGAATTAAACCAATTTTACGGTTGAGAGAAAATTGGGTTGTTTTTAGGAATAAAGTAAATAGTATTTTGATAGTTAGATTAGAACAAGAGGAATAAGAGTTGTAGTTTTAAATTAAAAATATTTTATATAATTAATTACCATCAAAATATTAATTAAAAATAATTTAATAAATTAATAAGTTTAGTTAGTAAATTATTTTAGTCAGATAACTAGTAAAAAAAATTAATTAGATTAATTAATAAAAATATGAATGGTTGATCAATGTAAATATTTATTATTTTATGGATAAACATATTAAATTATTAATAATTAATTAACTAATTAATTACAAGTAATAAATTAATTAGTTATTTTATTATTTAAGCAATAAATAATAATTAAAATATATTAATTAGATTGGATTAATTAATAATTTAATACTATAGTTTAAATTAAATTTAGACTTTAGTTAATCTTATTTCCACGTAGGAACAAGCTTGTTCCAGAAAAAATGGTGAAATAGCGGTTCCAGATTTATACCGAATTATACAAATTTATTTTAAGGACCGAGAATAATTATTTTTGGGTACTAAAATTTACGTTTAGGTATAAAGGGGCGATGACCCCCTATTGCCGAACCAAACAGTACCTTATGGAATTGATTTGAACGATATTATAAATGATATAACTGTTACGGATTAGACTTTTTTTACTCGTAAAGTTGATGTTGATGCTTGGAAGAACTTTTGTTCACCGATAAACCCCAATTTCTCTTTAGACATGATTTATCCTCGATCAACGCGTTTTTAGCAACTTATCCAGTGGAGCTCCAGCTAGCTTGAGGATCCTCTTTCTAAATATTCAGTACCATGCGGTTCGGTGTCGGCGCTCCAGAGAAAACTTCGTTTCAACTATTACTAAAAAAATATTCAGTACCATGCGGTTGTTTTTTTTAGCTTGCCCCGGAGGCCCTAGCTGCTTCCACACTGTATGCTTAGTTCATTTTGCTTAATGAATGAAGCATTCGTTACCTCTTTCTCAAAAAAAAAAGAAAAAAAAAAAAAAAAAAAAAAAAAAAAACTATTACTAAAAAAAGTTCCTTAGTTGTACGTAAAATTACTAAAAATGATTTTTTAAAAATTATTGAAAGGAAACTTTAGATTTATTAATATTTGCATTTAGTTTGAAAAAATGAAAAATAGTAAAGGGGGGTACGTAAGCGAGAGCAGTGGAAATATTAGAGAGGTGCATTAATTAGTTTTAATTATTTTTGCTGGTTTTTTTTTTAAAAAAAAAGTGTTTTTAAATAACACATATAAGACAATTAATTATTTTTCATCGAAAGATGTTAATTTTATATGGAATGAAATAGTTGAAAAGATTCTATTGAGAACTATTTTGGGACCTATTTTATGCGTGATCGATCAGGCGCTCCCTAAACATATTAGTTAATAAGCTAATTAAGTTCCGCCGCGTCCACGTTGGACTCATATGTGCGCTCGATGCACTTCCATGGCACATCTCAGTAAAAATATATTTTTTATTTTATTTATTTGCATATATAATATAATATGATAATTTTTTTTTATTTTTTTTGAATGCATGTAGCCACTTTTTGAAGAATTTTTTTTTAAAAAAATTATATGAATTATTAAATTTTTATAAAAAATATAGTAATTTTTTTACGAAATTGATAATATTATACTTTATTAGTCTTATTCATGTCGTGATCGTATTCTATTTTTTTTTTGAAGCTGCGAGTCACCATATGCGAATCATGTCGTGTTCTGTATCTAGCGTCCGTGTTCGTAGCGTCTAAATTCTAATTAATCATCACATTCTGACAAGCTGCCAAATAGGAATGTCAACAGGTCGAATTCGGAAAGATTTTTTATAAACCCGAACCTGAACCCGGTCACTTAACCGGAAACTCGGATCCGAATTTGAATTCGATGGATTTTACAAGATCATATCCAAACCCGACCCTGATCAAAAGTCTGCGACCCGAATCCAAACCTGAAAGCCCGAACCGGAAATAATTATTTCTCTTTACTATATTTCAAAATATATTATTACATTGAATCTAAATTTTTAAAATACAAATTCAAATATAACATTAAATATTTATATATATATCATATAATCTAAAATTAATTCGGGTTTGGATATCGGATTCAAAATTCGAGTCAGATACAGATAAAATTCATATCTGAATTCAAATCCGTCGAATTTTTTGTAATTTATATCAGTATCGAAAACTATATCCGTTTAAGATTGGATAAATTCATCATATACAGATTCAGATTTGAATGAAATTTAGATATCTGTACCTATCGACATTACTACTACAAATTGATAAATGTGTTTGTGGTCGCATGAAAGTATCTGTGATTAATAGAAAACATTTTCTGCTCTCCAGACTGCCAACTGGATCCGGTACTTGTCCGTCCCCACCCCTGCATCCCGGAAGCTGCCGCCGGACCAAAAAGTATTCGATCTCTGTAGATCGAAAATGGCCACTAATTCCAGAAAGCTAGTTTCGGAAAAGGACCTCGCATGTGTACGGTTCACATCACCTCTTAAATTAAGACTTGTATTATTATTATATCATATGACCCGTACGTTCTCATATGTCATGGTGATGGGTCAACCTAGAAATTAAGGTAGAAACCGTATGTAGTCAACCGAAACAAGCATGTGTTCTCACTTCTCTTTCTTTTCTCTGTTTCTTTTTAGTTTTTTTCTTACAAATAGTAGAATATAAAGTTTTTGTTTTTACCCGAGAGAAAGATAGGAATTAATCTACATATTTTGTTCTTATTTTAGAAATAAATTAATCAGTTAAAAACGTAAAATAATTAAACTTCGAATTTGGGACCTTGGATACTAACGATCAAATGCTTTTTTAGCCAACTACAGTAGGAATAATCAATAGTAAAATATAAAGTTTTGAGTGAGAAAAAAGAGAAAGGAAGAACTGTATATATGCTTCACGTATAAAATTATATTTGGTTTAAAGTAGCTGGAATAAGAATAAAAAATATATCTTCAAACAATTACTCAGGATACTGATGTCATAAAAATTACTCCAGCTATGCACTAATTCAATAATCCCGCTTACGTATGTAAAAGATACCCAGACGTGATAAATGAGTTACTTGTTGAAAATATTGAAGAGGAATTTGTTATGGACTTTAATAGCATATTATTCAAAAGAGCAACAAATGTATTTAATATACAATTTTTATTTTATTTTATTTTATTTATTTTGTTTTTTTTTTTGTTTTTTTTTTTTCACTCACCTTGCTTGAGGTCTGCTGTTGCCTCACCCTTGTAGTCTAATTCATACATTCAATGAATGAAACAGGTAGCGTGCTACTTTTATCTCAAAAGAAATATATACACTATAGTCCAAATACTAAAATTGCTTCTGGATTATCTTATTTTGTCACTACAACAAAAACGGTCTATAGCGACACTTTTAAATGTAGGTACATGTCAAAAAAGTGCTGCTAACTAAAATTACCGACACTTTTAAAAAGTGTTACTATATGTGGGGTCGCTAGGTATATAGTGACAGTTAAAGAGTGTCGCTATAACCTAAAAGAGTGCTGCTAATTTACCAACACTTATTTGAGCATTTAGCAACCGCCGAAATTCTATCTCGTTGGCTGCGGTGGCGGAGCTCTTCGTCTAGAATTTCAGTGGATTGAGTATACGGAACTCTAATCAAACTTGACCGTAACAATTTTAAAAATTTGAATAAAAAATTATAATAAATTAAAATTTAAAAACCAAAGTATACGGAACTCTAATCAAAAATGCAATTTAGCCTTGCTATTGCACGCGGATAACATTAAATATATTTTTGTATTTATTTCTCCAATGTTACTATACAATGAAGCTTTTGCGTACCACTGCTACATCTGGTGTGGCAGTAATTAACCGGCATTGGCCAGCGACAACGTGTCGAATCAGAAAAGGCAAACACTAGTACAAAACAAACTGCTTTGACATACGTAAACCATTCTTCTACATAAAAGTAAGAGTCCTCTAAATTATTATCTATATAGCACTTAGTTATATATATATAGTTATTAAATCCATGTTTTGATGCTTCCTTTTACCTTCTCTCTCCCCTAGTAGGTAATATTACTACAGTGCTGGATCTACCAAACCTATGATCTCTATAAATAACTCACTCATCCTCTCTTTTCCTCCCCACACATTCAAAGGTATATATATATATATAGCAATAGCTTGTAGAACAAAAAAAAACACACTACATATATATTACTATTGATTGTGATCACTCTCCCTCCATGGTGAAGAGCGGCGACGAGCGGCGGAGACAATACAAGGGCGTTAGGATGAGGAGCTGGGGCTCGTGGGTCTCCGAGATCCGGGCGCCGAACCAGAAGACCCGAATATGGCTCGGCTCGTAACGCCGTCGAGACGGCGAGTCATGAGCCGGATGAGTCGTCGGAGGTCGGTTTCGACGAGTTTTTCCTGTCGCCGAAGTGCGTCGATTTCATGCTCGATCAGTGCAATTACAACATGTTTGATAACTGTGCTCAAGTGGAGGAGTGGGAAGAGGAAGGGGAAATTCGCCTCTGGAGCTTTTGCTGATACTTATTTATTATTTATTTATTTATTTTTATTATTATTAACTCTGGTCTAATATATGTTTAAAACTTATTTAAGTTGTATGTTTAGTTAATAACTATATATAAGAGAGCTTCTATGGAGCTAATGTTTTAAGGAAGTTCCATGGGATTCTCCTGCATAAGTATAATGCCGTAATCTCCATACATGCAAGTATATTAGAATGTGAGACTTTTGTTGCTACTACGAATAATTGTTCCCTCTTTTTTTTTTTGTATCATTTTGTTTGTGTTTGAAATTGGTGCATGGTCTAGTTTATTTTTTTAGAAGTAAAAGCCAAATGATTTGATCGATGTATCGAACTATTAGCGGGACACATTAGACTTACTGAATTGATCAAATTCAATCATATGTGAAAACTAAATTAAAAAAAAAAAAAAAATCAATTTTGTTAAGAGAATACTCTCAGGGAGTTCTTCTAATTCTATGTTCTGTGGGCGTCGAAAAAGAAAGAAAAGACCATAAAGTGGAACTAAACTAAATCACCAGTTATAATTACATTTCCTAATTAACTCTACAAAATTTTTCCTTTTTTTTTATTTGGTGGTCATAGTTTTCTGGCAAAAATGTATTGTTCGTCTGATTGGCTTATAGAATTAGTAGTTTTTTTTTAAAAAAAATTCAGATTTTATGAAAAGATAATGTTTTCATTTTCTATGGTTTTTTAAGCTAAAGAAAGGTATTCTCTATAATTTTTTTGAAAAATAATTTTTCACCACAAACACCCCTTATAGTCATCATTGCATACATGCAGCATGATTTGACTGAGTCTTTAAATTATAGTTTATTTGAGACCTTTTTCTTTTTGTTTGAGAGCCAATACTTAGTACATAATGAATCAATGTATATACATCTCTTAATCACTATTTCACTTCATCGACGCAATAAACTGCTCTATACAAAGAAAGAGTAGAAAATAAAACAGAGCGAAACAACAACAAAGACATGTAGAAGCATCATCACATCGTTATTAGTATCACCATCATTATCGAAATGATCGTGGGCCGGCCCACTAATCCAGTAGTCATCATGTTCCCGCCAAGCCCACGAATTCAAACCCGCGTCTCTCTGGCCGTCGTTGGAGCCGCCGCCGCTGCCGCCATCACCGGGCAGCTGAAACCGGCAAACGGGGCACGAGTTATGGGCGGTGAGCCACGGCACGATGCATTCGGAGTGGAACACGTGCTCGCACGGCATCTCCCGCGCCTCCGCCCCGACCGCAAACTCCTCCTTGCACGCCGGGCACTGCAAAGTACGGTCGTCGGTTATGAAAACGGTCGGAATTGATGCGATGGCCGAGGCCGGCGCGGGGGGCAGGCCCGGGCGGTCGTTCCGGGTGAGCTCCTCGATGAGAGGTTCTATGTCGGACCCGGCGAAGTAGTCTCCCGGGTGTACAGTGGGAGGGGCAGAGCGTTGCGGTGGCGGTGCCACGGTCGGGATATCGTGGAGAAATCGGCCGTAGCAGAAAGGGCAGAAGATATGGGAGGAGAGAATGCGGACGACGCGGCGGCATTCGTCGCACCAGAAGAGGCGGCCGTCGTCGTCGGCGAGTGGCATGAAGAGAGGAAGAGATTGTGGATTTGTGAGCAGATGAGGAGGTTGTAGGGGAATGAGATAATAAACATAGGAATGAAGGTGTGTTTAATTATGCGAAGGATAGCTTTTACGAGAAGCAGAAACCAAAAAAAGTTGTTGCTTGCCGCCTAGAAAACGAACGAGCGAGGTGCTGCAAGGAAAAAGGAATGAAACTGAAATGACATATTGTTTTGCTGTTGTTGTACTAAATCCACTATTTTATTTTTTCAAAAAAAGTTGATAGTTAAATTTGAAAAAAAAAATGTTTCATATAATTTATCCTTTGGATGGTTAGTGTTGCATATAAAAATATTTAAAAATTATTTTTTATCAGTTTAAATTTTTAGAGAATAATAATTATTTCGTATTATTTATTTAATATGGTATCAGAATAGTTTTTCTTAAGTTTTTACGGAATAATAATTATTTCGTATTATTTAACGGTTAGCGTGCAGTCGCAGTCGACGAAGTTGATTTTAGAAAACCTTAAACTTTTACTGGGCTTGAGTTCTAGCAACACTCAAGTTTGGTCGACCCAAATATGTCCTAAGTGGTTCCAGCTCAAAGTATTTGGGCTCAGGCGCGTACAATCACATTTGGATTCCTTAATGGCGCTTCGTTAGGTCAAATGGGGCTGGCTCATGTAGGATCCAAGGTTGGTTTAGAATCCCGTATGGCCCAGATATCAAATAAAGATGTAATAATAAATGCATTATTCTTATACACATTTGCACTCTATTTCCCCACAAATTGACAAATTTGAAAACAATGGAGATGCAAAGAGCAAATAATGATTTACTAGTGTAGCAACCCGCGCAATATGATGGATAAATAATTAAAAAAATTATTAGTGAGATATATTTTTACAAATTCTTAAACAAATATATAAGAGTGTTAAAAATTTCATTAGCACAAAATTGTGTTAGGACTTACCGTAGTACGGAAGGAAGCAACAACAAATAAACGTAGAACAACTGTTCCAAATCGCCATCACTTTTTCAAGAAAAAAATTGCATTAATTAAATAGAAAGAGGAACAACGAATTAATGATTCGGCCCAATGTAACAGGCGTGAGCCGGTTTAATTTAAGTAAAGAAATAGAAAAATCTGGTTGATTCAAGTAAAGAAAGAGAAAAGCATGTGAAGGATTGAGTTGGTTTGGGGTGAAGCCCACACTCAACAATGATTTGTTCAAATAAAGAAAAGATAAAAATATATAGAGCATTTGGACCAGTTCGACCCAATGCAGTAGGTATGCAATTGGTTTTGTTCAAATAAGGAAAGAGAAAAATCCAGTTCAATTCAAGCAAAGAAAACAATTTATATATGGAGGATTTGAATCGGTTCGGAATAAAGCCCATATTCAACAATAAAAAGAATATTGTCATATAGCAAATTTATGAGAAATAATATATAGACATAGATATTTATAACTAGAGAACATATCCTACAGATTTTAATGTCCAATTTGATATTAATATTTGTATTCATATTTATATTCATATTCATATGCAATATCAAGTTAAAGCAACTAGGAAAAGATATAAAAATGCTAGTTGGTGAATTGATTGAGTTCTGACCCAAACGATGCGCCCGCAGTTGAACCACCCGATTTTCAATGAACTAAAGAGCTTTGAATCAATTCGATGTACTCGGACTTGGTCAATTTAGAAATCATAGGAACATTCAAACCTTATATAATAGATTTGGTCCATTTGTGAGCCTACTTACAATCAGCTTTAAATGCTTATCATTCGTCAAAATTTGACTTTTATACGATCATCGAACCTTATTGTTAGAATATAATTAATTTATTCATTGAAGGAAAGAAATTTCGATCTCCAAGGTCTCATCAGTTGATAGATTAGTATCATATATTGATATTTTTACACATCGTTTGGGTGAATCAAACTCTGTGTCTTTCGTGTGAAGCAGTGTAAACCCAATTTTTTGAATCAAAACGACCCTGCTTGCACCTAACAATTATGAATCCTACCAAGCCTACACCAACTTTGAATTTGAACTTCATCAAGATGCTTTCAATGCTACGCTTAAAGAGGTGTCCAAGTTTCTAGATAACTCGCCGAATCCTAATATTATTTAAAGAATCAAATGTAATCTTATTTTCGCACTAAAGTGTCTTTTATCGTATTTGGATACCCTTTATTTTTCAAAGATGATACAACTCCATGCACAAACTCATTTCTATGCGAGACATGATTCTAACACGATATCTATATTCACAGAGAGCGTATCATTCAACTGTACTAACCAGTATTCTATTTACACACAAATAACAACCAAATATTATGGAACTCATGGTAAAAGGTTTATCCAAAAAGAGCATCTGAGCTAATAAGTAATAACCGAAGGGGCATCTTTCTCTCTCATGAATCATCCCTGCTGTAAATTGTGAAACCTTGCTCACTTAGCTTCGCTTTGCTTCTCATAATGGGTTTTCACCTTTGTTTGCACTTGAATTATTTTCGTACTATTCAATTAATAAATCCACCTGTCTCTATCTCTCTGTGATGTGAAATTATAGCATGCACCTGATGCATAAGCACATTTCAAATATTTTAAACCCACTCTTAAAATCAATGGATTTTTATTGCTTTCCATTAATTTTCTTATTTATCGCCCAATACTCTTTGAATATAGTTAATTTTTCAGACTATTTTTATTGTGTAACCTAGCACACAATTTAAATTTTTTTTTTGCATATAAGACGATTTTCCATAACCCAAATGCATCTTATCTTAAATAAACGATTTCATTATCTTATGATCCTAAGTACAGTACTACAGAGAACTCAAAGTTGGTATAAGTATAACATAGGTGCACACGAGTAGTCTACATTTAATGGCCCAGATGAACCTATTTTGTGATAGGCGGAGATCATTTTGCGCATAGAATTTTTCCTACACCTGAAAAATTGCAGAGAAACTCACAAAGAAAATTGTATTTATTAAATTTTAATTTTATAATAATGATGCAAATTTATTTACCATCATATACAAAAAAAAAAGAAAAAGAAAAAAAAGGTACACCAAGTGCAAGCAATATTTTCTCCTCTCTTTCCCTTGCTGTGCCATGTGCCTCACCTGCCCACCATAACCTGTCCGGTTGCGAGTACAGATGCAACCCAACCACTTCTCGTGGTCCAAAAGTAGGCGCGACTCCGACTCGTACGCCCACGATCACTCCTTCCAGATGATTTTTGTTTCCCGGGCACGAATTTTAAAGGCCGAAACGGGTCTGCGGGTTTCGAACCCAAACCCGAACCCGAATCCAAATCCGAACCCGTGTTCGGTTCGGGCCCTATCGATTCGGATCAAGCGCGCGCGCGCGCCCGCGCCGCCCAGCCTAACGGTCAAACACGTCGATCTGATGTGTGTCGTTTGATCAGATAAGATAAGAACGAGGTGGGTGTAGACAAATCAAGCGAATTTTAGTACAACAATTATTCTTTTGACAATGGGTCACCCCGGTCCAATTTTCCTTTTTTAATTATTTTTTTTTTCTTGCGTCCGAGGTGACTTATTTGATCGTATTTTTATATTTACTTTTTTTTTTTTTATAAATGTTGCATCCTAATTTTTTTTTTTACTTTTAGTGCAGTCCGATCTATTTCGTAGTTGATTTATATTTTCACCTAAATTTATTTCTAAAAAAATTAAACAAAGCGGATATCATGCTACATTTCTCTTGCTCTGTCCAAGAAAAGAAAAAACAAGTTATTACATATAGCTCCTTGTAAATATATTTAATAACAGATATATTCCTATAAAATTTAATTTTTTATATTTTTATTCATACAAAAATCTTAATATTTTCAAATATATCCCTAATGTTAGGATCCGTTAGAAAATGAGGTAAATTAACATTTTTACTCTCTTATATTATTTGTGATGGTAGAAAGGAAGAAGATAATCGTTTGCAATTTAAAAAAAAATATTTCTGCATAATTCTGAGATTTTTAGAGAAATATATTTATAATAACAAAAATATTATAAAAAATAAAAAATACTCTATTGATAACAAATCAGATAAACAAATATAAACATCACTGAATTTTTACAAAAATATATATAAAAAATCGAAGTTTGGAGTAATATATTTACCATTCGATGTATTTATATTGAGCTTTATAAAATTAACCGCAGAAAAAAAAAAAAAAAAAAAAAAAAAAAAAAAACGGCATGGCTAATGGGGATTACTACGGTGTCACTTCAGAGATTCCCCGTCAGGTGCCGAAAGGTGTGGTGGATTGATTCAAGATCCGAACTTGTAGCCCCACATCGCTCGCTCATGTTGCGTTTACCCACTCCACTTCCGAAATCAACGGTCCATAATCCATCTAGCCCATAACCCATCCATCCGACGGCCGACGTAGTGTGGGCCCCAGCAAGCACCCGACGAGGACTCGGGAACCGAATCCCCTCTCTCCCGCTCCCCGGATCCGAATCTAAAATATACACACAGTGTATAATTTTATTTATGCCCTTCCATTCACATCCAGTTACGGAAATGTCCTTTAGCAAAAGTATTCTTTCAAATTTTGAAAACTTATTCGTCCAATATATAATTCTAATTGACTATCATCAATACTCTTTCAGTTAATAAAATAATAAACTAGACTTTTATCATTTGAAATAATTTAAAAAGTAAAATAAATGAAGGCATAAATTGAACTGAAAAAATATTCAAATTATAAATTAAATAAAAATGCTATCTTTAAATAATATAAATTGAACAAAATACTACATGGTATATGATACTTAACTATAATATGGAGCAAATAAGTTATTTCGTATTCTTACTCTAATAAAATTCTAACATAGGCCACCTAGAAGGACATTTATTATATTATTTATTTATGGATTTATAAGAGTAATATTTGATGTTCACAATTTTAAAAGGCGCCTATTATATTTTTCAAGTTTTAAGAATAGCCGTCAAACTAGAAGAAAAAGGAAAAAAATACTGTAGGCTATTATAAAATATCCCCCAAAATTTTCTTTTACTATTTTTTAAAAAAAGTTTAGTATTTACTTTTAAAGTTATTTTGATTAGTGAAATTACAAATTTTATAAATTTGAAATTCTGTTTCATGTTAAGACATTAGTACTCTAATTTTATGCAGTAGAGTTATTTAAAATTATTAATGTTGTAAAGTTACTAATAAATGTCAGTGAATATCTAATTTATTGGATTAAAATTTATTTAGTTATTAAAAATATTTAAATAATATTAATTTAACAAAATGAGGTTGCGGGACCATTCAAAAGTGTCTATACTTGAGGGGGTTCTTCACATAATTTTAAACGGGTCACCCCAGGTAATTATAAGACCCATTCGTCGCATCTCCTCACCCTCTCTCTCTCTCGCTCTCTCTCTCTCTCTCTCTCTCTCTCTCTCGCGTACTTCGATTTCGATCTCAAAAACTCTCCCCTTTCACCCAGTCTCATCTCGTCTCCTCCTCTTCCCTTTCTCTTCGCCATGAATCCCCTCTCCCGAGATCGAACGCGGATCCAGTGAGAACCGAAACCCTAGGAGCGGAATCGAGGAGGCGACAATGGAGGCGCCGAAGAGCCATGGCGCCAAGCTCTCGCGCACCCCCTCGTCCCTCCTCCGCTCCCCAACCCTCCGCTCCTCCTCCTTCCACAGCCTCTCCGCCATTGACGACGACGAGGAGGTCGAGAAGAAGAAGCCCCACCGCCCCCACCCCATCCCCAACCCCAACCCCAACCCCAACCCCAACCCCAACCCCAACCCCAACCCCAACCCCAACCCCAACCCCAACCCCAACCCCAACCCCAACCCCAACCCCAACCCCAACCCCAACCCCAACCCCAACCCCAACCCCAACCCCAACCCCAACCCCAACCCCAACCCCAACCCCAACCCCAACCCCAACCCCAACCCCAACCCCAACCCCCACCCCCGAACCCTCCTCCCCCTCCTCCTCCCCCTCCCCTTCCTCCTCCTCATCTTCTTCCTCATCTTCTACCTCCGCGACGACTCCCCGATCCTCGGCAACCTCGTCCTCGCCTCGGCGCTCGTCGTCCTCGCCTCCGTCGCCGCGCGCAAGTCCCGATCCCTCTGGCTCCGCCGCCGCGGCGGCGCGTTCCGGCGCGGCGAGTCGGTCCAGTGGTTCATCGGGGACGCCGACCGGGCTCTGCGGAAGGAGAAGAGCAACGGGAGGGTGGTGCGCGAGGGGGTGGAGTTCTACAGCAATGGCGATTGCTACGAGGGGGAGTTCCACCGCGGCAGGTGCAACGGGAGTGGGGTTTACAACTTCTTCGCCAAGGGGAAGTACGAGGGGGATTGGATCGATGGGAAATACGATGGGTATGGGATCGAGAGCTGGGCGAGGGGGAGCCGATACAGGGGACAGTATCGGCAAGGGTTGCGGCACGGATTCGGCGTGTACAGGTTCTACAGTGGGGATAGCTATGCGGGTGAGTGGGTGAGTGGGCAAAGCCATGGAATTGGGGTTCAGAGTTGCTCCGATGGGAGCTCCTATTTCGGGGAGTTCAAGTGCGGGGTCAAGCATGGCCTCGGCTACTACCACTTCAGGTAATCCCACCATTCTTAATTACTTCTCGGATTACTCAGTGGAATTAGATCCCTTTAGAATTTTGGGTTGCCAATTGATTGGGTACCTAAAAAATCAATGGAACAGTGGAATATGTGCTCGATCCTCTTTAATTGCTTTCAAATTTTGTAGTATTAATTGCTGATACCTAGTTGGGTTAACAAATTTAGTTGCAAAGGTTGGGTCGCCGTTGTTTGGTGATATTATTGTAGGGGCAGTTGCTAGGATCGGTGGATGATTTCTAGTATTTCTAAAGAAAAATCAAGGTATCAAATTCGGACTAGGCGCAATGAAGTGTTCGATATAATTTGGTGATTCGAGCTAACATGGAATGGATGAGAGATGCAATTGGTGTTTTTTTGCTTGTTAGGTCATAACTTTTCTTGGACCATCAGTTTGTCTTAAGATTTTCATTATCTTCTGTCAAAAGTCATGTGGCCTTTCCTTGTTTGGAGGTCATAGCAAGTAATGGTCATATCTGAATGCTTGTCCCTCTGTTTGTGTCTTATATTTTATTGGCTTCATCTCAGTAGCTTTAGCTCGAAGCTATGTTGTTTTGATTAAGCAACGGTATTGACCCTTTCCTTTTTCTGCTAACATCTTTCGACTCAGATGAACAAGTGTGGACAAATTTTTTGAAATACCACTTTTAGTGTGCTAACACTGCATTACTATTTCTTTTTTCTCTGATTTGCTTCTATTAAACATGCCCCCCTTTTCTGAAGGGATGGATTGCTAAAAGTGAAGAAGTTCTAAATATTGTAGGAATGGTGATCGATACTGTGGAGAATACTTTGGAGACAAGATTCATGGTTTTGGTGTCTACAACTTTGCTAATGGTCACTGTTACGAAGGTTCGTGGCACGAAGGCAAGAAACAAGGCTTCGGAATGTACACATTCCGCAACGGCGACACAAGATCAGGAGAGTGGGACTCTGGCATTTTACAGAACCCTCTCCCCCCGTTGGACCCTGCTGTTCAACGATCCGTGCAGGTACCTTTGCATTCGAGCTAATGAACTTAGAGAAGCCCCAGCTGCCAGTGCTTCCAATTTCGTGCACATCGGATTTGCTTTGAGATCCATGCATGTCTGCGTAAGATCCGTGCCCGTCTAATGGCATTAAGATTCGCGATTGGATCCCAAAGTTGATGTGCCTTTAATTTCAATAGAACTACTTTCTTCTAATTTTGTTTCTGAAACCCCAAAAATTTTTGGTTGAACTAGGCTGCTCGAAAGGCTGCGGAGAACGCAATTCGCCTTCTGCGAGTTGATGAGCAGGTGAACAAGGCAGTCACGGCTGCAAACAGAGCCGCCACTGCTGCTCGAGTTG
Source organism: Ananas comosus (assembly GCF_001540865.1). Taxonomy (NCBI): domain Eukaryota; kingdom Viridiplantae; phylum Streptophyta; class Magnoliopsida; order Poales; family Bromeliaceae; genus Ananas; species Ananas comosus. The sequence continues at coordinate 12,184,146 of NC_033622.1, forward strand.
CTGCCATAAAGGCCGTGCAGAACCGTATAGATGGCAAGTTTTGCGACACCAATGTCTAAGGCGGCTAAGCTTCGGGTTTTTTTTTTTTTTTTTAATCTTTTCTCACCTTCACTTTCCAANTCCTTCTTCTTCTTCTTCTTCTTCTTAAGATGTATATTATGCTATTTAATAATTACTAATCCCTGAGTTTGCGACCGGGTAGGCAAATACTTATCCGAGTCAGAGAGAGAGAGAGAGAGAGAGAGAGAGAGAGAGAAGCTAACAATTTTAGATACATCATCCCTTGTTTCTCGCAAGCTGTATCTTGTACGTAAGTCTTCGTTTCAATTGAAAAAGTATTTCCAGAGCTACTTATACAGAGTCTGCTTCTCTGTCTCCAATACTTCTAGATGCTCCAGTTTTAATCTAATGGTGGAATGGATGATATCCCATGTGCTGTGATTCTTAGTTGTAATTTATGCTTGGTTGTCCACATGGGGGGCTGTAACTTTTTCTCAAGCACTTGCTGGCCCCTCACCTATTTTTAGTACCTGTTATGTTGATTCACTCAATTCTTCTTCTTGGTCTTGGCTACTGCATCTGACCCCTACTATGTTCTTACCAATGCTTTAACAGCTTATGGTCCACATTGTTTGTTTTGAATTCACAGCATTCACAGCATTCAAAGCATGAGAGTGGAATGAGAATATAACAACTGCTCCCCTTTTCCCTCCCTTCCCCAGTAAAATCTCTTCTCGGACTCAACCACTCCCACCTGCACTCTTTGCTAATTCTAGGCTGTGTCTGATAACGAAGTGCGAAGCTTCCTTTTAAAATAATACGGCAAATTGTTCTGTGAAGTTTCCTTCTCTTTCTTTGGCCTCATTGGAGCTTTCACGGTAGTGCTTTTTAGTTGAGCCATTTGTGGAAGCACTCGAAGAAAATCAGGAGCTCGTTGTATGCTTTTCGGAAGAGAGCACTACTCTGGGATCTAGACGCTTGAAATTATGATAGTGAGAAGCTCATTTCTACATGCCGCGTGCAAAATGTTCTAACTTTTATTTTTGTCAGCTATTTGTACGTACACTGCTTCTCGAAATAGAGAAGTGCTACAGCTGCAAGGCACTTGGAAGGATGTTAGTGACTCTGTAGATCCCGATGCCAGTACAGTGGACCTACCAATCTTCAACCATGACTTTGTTTTGTTGCAATCATCTTGTCAGGTTCATTAATGCTGGACTCTGCAGGGGATATCTTATATTTCTTCCTCTTATCTTCTTGTCCTAACCCTGGCCTTAATTATAAAAAAAAGCTTTTCTGATCCTTGCAACAAGGGATGCTCTTGTCTGAGGAAATGCCTTTCCCAGCTGTGTGTGGACAAAATTATGCATCTAGTTTATTACAATGTTTGACTGCTCCTTTCTGGTAGGTAGTGTCTTTAAATTCATTCGCCGGGCGGTAATTTTTGAATCTTAATCTCCGTCGTCTGATCGTTAGGTGAAATCGGGTTATTCTAATGTAACTCGGAATTACCGTTATCATTCCCTTTGAATAGTGTGTTGTCTTTTATTTAATCTCCACTTAATCATGTAATCACTTTATTATTTACCCATTATGTTTATGATCAAACAAAACATGCAACTCAATTGGTTCCTGGTGTTCTTAGGATAGAGCAATCATAGAGGGATAAAATAAGCTTTTCCTGCTAAACTAATCTCAAACTGTAGTGTTATATATAAAACGAATAATAGAATAGAGTGAGAACATCATAAAAAGGGGCCATAGAACATGAAATTTACTATTCTTTTTTTCTCCTTTTTTGACTAATGAGGATTACGATTCAGCATAAGCATTTTTCAAAGGAATAGGGTGGTCCCGATGGTGTCCGTTCGTTTAATTCATCGATTTTGTGTATGAATGTTTTTGCTTGTGACATAATTGTTTTGTTTGGATTAGGAGTGTCATTATGGAGTGGACGACTCTTTGTATATACATATCACAAAGTCATACATGGCATATTTATCTATATCTGGGGAGTCGCTATTGGAATAGTTTAAAGTAGCTATCATATTGTCACACTACTTTGCAAGATCTCAATCCATGTGCATCAGCTAAAAATATATATATATAATGCATCTTTTAAATGCCCAAGTAGAAAGAGTCTCCCCAGGAAGATAATGGGGGTGAGGAAAAAAAAAAAAACCTGTATTTTTTGTCTTCTCCCTTATGATGGTTTCTCTTGGCTTAGTGCTTTCATGCTTTCTTTTTTTTTTTTTGTTTTTTCCTTGATTTAGGGATTAAAGATGAAATCATGGCAAGGTGTTTTATTATCTATATATTGTTGATCATTTAACCTTGTGATAAATTTTGCTCAGATTAATATGATGCCGATTTATGTTAAAAATTGATTCAATTCAAAAAAAAAAAAAATCTAAGAACTTTGTCATTTTACCGAACATAGGTTTTGGTGCTTGTTTAGCCTAGTTTTGCGCCAGTTTTTAGCTATAGTCATTTCTATTAGAACGCTGTAACTTACATTCAAAGTTTTTAAATTTGTGCCGCAGTAAGAAGCTAAAATGTTATATCGGATAAAAAATTGCTCGTTAAAAACGCTGCTCAAACAACATTTTATCGTACGACGAGCCCAGGCCAGTGTAGAATAAACCGAACTTGAGACGAAGATCAAAGCACAACACATTGTTGGAAAATTGTAGTAATTTGACGTGGGGATTTAGTGGTGATTGATTCACTAATGAAGAAACATGAACATGATAAAGTCAATAGTAGTTTGCATGAGTAGTCTCCGTCGATCTTTAGTAGGTTACTGCAAAAAGTGACTTTTAATGCGCTGCGTGTTAGCTGGCTGTGATGATGGTGTATAAGAATTCACAATCACATGAACTTTGTATCGAATATACCGTTACCTGAAAGCTTAAACTTGTTTTAAAAAATAATAGTTAGTTTACAAAGCATCAAGGCCGGAGGTTCTAAAATTTGAATTGAATTCTATCAGACTCCTCGTCTCATTTATTTTTTTTCTATTTGATTTAAATTCACGTTTTGAGTTTATTAAAAAGTCTTGAACTATCTAGCGCAGTCGGCAAATGACCTAATAGTTGGTCAGTGTTGACACGATTTGGTCTCAAACCGAAAACTAAATCGAACCAAATCAAATAAGATTATTTGGCTCGGTTTATATGGTTTTTTGGGTAAGTTTGATTTTCAAATTTACTAAAGTTTGGTTTTTAGTTTCGGTTCGGTTTGAACACGCTTCTTAACCGAACCGAACCGAACCGAAAACTAAATAGTAATATTTTTTTACACATTTTATGTAAACTATTTATTAAAGTTTTATATTTATGGTCAAATCTTGATCATAAATCAACACATTTTGAAAAGTTCTATGTTTATAATTAAATATTTTGTGTGTAATTTTATAATGATTCAAATTTGAATCTTAAATTATAAATTAACTCATAACAAAAATAAAAAATCTGAAAATTAAGTGCAAAATCGAACCAAACTGATTACACTCCTATGGTATCCGATGTCGCAAATTCGAAGTTTAATTGCTTCATATTTTCAGCTGAGTATATTTTTTTTAAAAAAAACCCAAAGTAGATAGTTTGTTATTTTTTTCTCAAAAACTAAAAATCTTAAACCCAAACAAAAAACATTAATTTGTGCAATAGCAGTTTCGAAAATCCTTAAAAAAAAAAAAAGCCAAAAAAGAAACAACGAAAGAATATGATGAGATTCAGAAACATTTGCATATGAGGAAATTGAACTAGAAAAAATTATTTAGCACGGTTTGAAAAAATAGTGTTAAGCTAAAAGAGAACGAAACCGAAATTAACTTAACTAAAGTAATTACTTAGACATACCCAAAAAAGAAACTGCTTAGTATATCATTATGAATAAAAATTTTAATCAACCTCACTATAATAGAAAATAACATCTAACTAGAAACACAGTTTAATTTATATTCATAGGATCCCTGTTCTTATAGGTTCTTCATTATTATTATAATAATCGGACTTGGATTTGGAATTTTAATGGGTTCCAGCTTAATTGGACGTTTGGACCCATACCCAACCTAGAAAGGTACTCTTAATTTGTGTTATTTTATTTGTTTACTTATTTATTCATTTATTTATTTTGTGAAACAGCTAATATATTATCTATGACTCAGCAAAATTGACCACTTTAATCAAATCCATATTGCAGTGCTTATCTAATTATCCGTCACGGCACCGAAGTTCGGATTACTACGACATTTGACAAATTTTGTTAAAACATATTAGTTTTATTCAACTGTTTAAAGATGACCAAGCGTGACAAATAAATAAGATTCTATGTATCGAAAATTATGGCTCTTTTTTTTTTGGAGTCTATGTAATTTTCTGCTATTGGATTGATTTTTCTTGTTTTCTTAAAAACAATCTTGACTTTTACAAAGGATGTTTGATGTCTTTTTCGGGATATTGAAAAACCAAAAAAAAAAAAAGGAAAGAAAATATTGTAATTATATACAATGAAATTGAAAAGAGCTCAAACTTTTGAATGTAGTACAGTAGAACAACCTAGAGAGAGAAAGAAGTACACTTGTGAATTAGCGAAATTTAGCTGCAGTTATTCCATAATAATGGAATTTCTTTGAAGGGGAAATGTTACCTCGACCTTATCTCAATCTATGAACTTGATTCATTATTTCCTGGATTTCGATCTACCACATCATTTGCAAACCAGATAGCTTACGAACTTCAAAACACGATAGCTAATCCCTATCAGATCTCAGTGTTTCTATATTATTTTCTATAATACTAAGGTTGTGTTTGGCCGAATAAAACGTCCTGCTTTTTAAAAAAATGTAGAATTTTACAGTCGTGTATAGAACTGCATGTGCGATTGCAAAATTCAAACGGGCTGTAGTTCTTGCATTTTGCAGAGCTGCGTATAACACTTGGTCAAACACTTATTCAGGACCCGTTGGGTATTGAGGTTTATCTAACGATAATAGATAAAACAAAGTTAAGATGATATGTTTCTCCATTTATCGTTGGATCGCAAAAAATATATCGCAATTGACTCATTATACTAAACGAAATACAGATAATTTCGTTGTACTCTCTTTAGCGAAGCACAGCTAAAGAAAGGGACAATCTTTTGTAACGACCCGGTATTAGGCTACATACTTGGGCTGGTCTATGGACCAAGCTCAAGAAACTAATCTGATTCTTTTGCAAAGGCCCATAGGCTGTTGAGGGATCGATTTTTAGCCCAGAAACCTAACAGAGTAATCTTGGGACAAGGAAGATGACATTTGCATTCCTTCAATGTCTAAAGCTAAAAGTGTTTTCATTTTCTTTTTTTGATTTAATTTTTTTTTGTTCTTAAAAAGAAAACCCAGAGTTGAAGTACTTATTAGTCTTTTATTCTCCCCACTAATCTAAATCTACTTTTCTCTCGTCCAAAAATTAAACCTAAATACATGGTCGATAAAGGATACCAACATAACAACCATGTTGGAAATTAAAAAAAAGAAAAGAAAAGTGTAATAACATCATCAAAAAAAATAAGAAAAAAAAAAAGAAGAATACCGAAGAGTGACGATGTTTATACCAGCTGAATGATGCTTCGTGCACGTTCATAATTAAAGACAAATTAATCTCTTACACAAAACATATATATGGGACGATATGGCACAAATGCCGCAACACGAGTAACAGCTTACAAATTACAAACAGCAACATACTTTTACAACCATTAAACAGAGGAAATTAAAGTGCCCGTACACGCTTTAGATATCATCCATTCTAGTAAGCAGATCTAAGGGTCGTGTTACCATCCATCCATATATATATTCAATATGTTTCGACACGAACAATGTCCTCCTCCAAAATCTGTAACTTTCGAGGTTGATATAAGCTGACAATTCTATCATTAATCTTCTGGATGGGTCTTGCGTTCATCTCGAAGCCCTGCACATTAGCAGTAGCAGAAATAAGCGTAAGAATACGTTACAATCCTACAACTTTTGGGAGCTAAGCATGCACATGTACTGAAAAAACAAAAAATCTTGTTAAACTTATGTGTTATAAGCTTGCGTTCGTCTGTGCGTGCATGTGGACGCATGCGTGCGTCTCCGTAAACAAAAGGTTTTCGAAAGGAGGATCGATTCGCTTGTGCTAATTACTTACGTCGTTGACAGCTTCTCTCAGCAGATGCACCTGCTCCTCCGACACCGTACGCACCTGCCAACATTTCAAAAACAAGCTCATTTCATTCTATCTTGGTTCACCAAACTGCACCTACTTAAATGACGCAGCAACCACTAACTGGAAATGGAATAGAGAATTAGAAGACGCGGCGGAAACGTTTTCGACCCAACCAACCTTCTTGATGATGGTCCACACCACTCCCTCGGTGCAAGGTGGGGTTGTGAGCGAGCCCATGTATCTGTAATAGCTCCTGCCTCCCCTCTTTAGGCTACTCGGATCCACAACTCCAACCTTTTCCTCTGCTTCATGTGTGTTAGCGATCTTCTTTATGTACGGCTCCAACTGTTAATGCCCAGATGTAAACATTTAGAAAAGGATTTCTATTATGCTAAGTTCGGCAAATTTTATAATCAGTGCAGAAAAATATTTAAACGGGTGTAACTTTCCGCTCATATATCCGTTTTCAGTGTGCAACTCTAATTCGAAAAACAGTTTTCAAGATCAACGCACCCAACTACGAAGCCATTCCGACCGAGTTTGGGATCTGAGTTCAACTGTTTAAGCCTTCGAATTTGCACTTTTAGATTATTCTTAAAAAGTTTTATATATTTTTCTATGTTGAATTCGGCTATTTGGTTATTTCCGTTTGGTTTAGATTTAGAAATATATTAGCTTTTGTTATCCTCAGGATTCAGGTGTCGTGATGTTTGGTTAATGTAATTGGTTTTAGAGTCGATAAATAATAGTTTCTTCTTTGGCGAAGAACTGTGTTGTTCGTATATCTCTCTTTGCGTTCGCGTTTTTGTGCTTCTTTTCTCTCAATGTGATTTTTGTTAAATATAAAAATATATAAATACCGTTGTTTAATGAGTTAAGTTTTTAGACTACAACAGTGGTTTCACATAGTATCAGAAAAGAAGATTCTAAGTTTGAATTCCTAATATTAGTATTTTTTTATTTAATTTAAGTTCACACTACGTGCCTTACAAGAAGTCTTGAACAAATTTATACCCCACTAATTTTTAGTTATCTTAATCTGGGCAATAAACATACCCCTGCTATGAACGGATCGGACCGACCGGTCTTGTACAAAATCCCGACCACGGCGATCTTCTGATCAGCGCTCTGATGAACCATATGCATCTCCAGAGAGTATCTGCCCAAATCACACGATCAAGAGATCATCTACTCAATAATAATAATAATAATAATAATATATATATATATATATATTGAGTAATAAACAAGCACTTGTTAAATTAGTGGATCAATATGCGATCATGAGCAACTAATTAATTAATTACCTCTGGCCATTGATGGCGTGCTCGGAGGGAGAGTGCCAATGCAACTGTTTGAGATCATACTTAGTCCCACCGATCCATAGCGCCCCCGCGTCAGCCTCCCATTGGAGCTACATCCACGTACCATCAAACAATTAAGCTTATACACAAGGGAATGTCCCCAAAAACAAAACCCAAACTAATAAAAGAGAGGGATATTAATAATAGGGAATATTGATTATATATTTCTGAAAAGTTTGGGGCTTTCTGATTTGTCTCTCTTAGAAGGTTAATATTAAACATTTTTTTTTTGATATTCAAAGTTATTTCAAATATATCTCTAGAGTTAAAACAACCGTTGTTATGTTTGTAAAATTATTATTTTGCTCTTTCAAATATACTTTTTTACTATCACCAATTTTTTCTTATTTGCCTTTAAGTTAGGGATAAAAAAGATATTTTAATTTTTTTTGTCCCTTTTACTATCACCGACTTTTCTTATTTACGCAAAGAAAATTTTTTTTTTTTATTCTAGTAGACATTTAACTCACGTTTAACCTGAAATAACTTAACGGGTGGTACCTACAAGAATATTTTCGAATAAAGAAAGAACATATGAAGGATATATTTGAAAAAATAATAAGTTAGATATCTTAAAAATTTTGAGGAATATATAGATCATTATCCCTAGCTAGGGTACACTTCAGATACCACTTCTGTAATTTCACACTTTCTCACTTTAGTATCATATGGTTTAAAGTGTATCAAGTTAGTGTCCTATGGTTTCATTTTTATTTTTTTATCATCGATTCTACTAATCTTTTTTATTAAATCAGTGACAAAGTTAAAACTAAAAAATATTGAAGTAAATATTTGATAAACCTAGATAAAGTTTCCCTATCTCTAATTAATACCATAATGTCGTGGCCGCGATTCTTTAAGGTGGCATTAGAAGGCGTATAATAACGCTGCAGCGTCCCCAGCGAAGGGTCTATTTGAACCCTGCCGCAGAGGATATCGATAGGGGATTGCGCGCGACCCCTCCCACACGCGGCCCATGCCTCGTGGATCTGTCCCCAGTGCTGAGGCCCCTTTGGGCTCTCTTCGTCGTAGCTAAACTCCTTCTCATTATCTACGCACCAAAAAGAAAAAAAAAACAAAAAAATAATTTAGTGCTCGATAAAAAAATGGAAAAAAAGAGAAAAAAAAAAAAATAGAAGCCCAAGAAGGAGGGAAACAACAACATACCAACTTCTTGGGAGGTGGAAAAAGGGACGGAGAGGAGGAGGGAGACGAGGGAGATGGTGGTAATGAGATTGCTGAGGAGGGGCATGTTGTTGTTGTTGTTGTTGCTGCTGCTGCTGCTGCTGGAATTGCAGTGAATGCGGTAGGGTGTGCGTTGTTGCTATTTATAATATTCAGAGTTTTAAAACCACGTGCTTGTACCAGGTTGGAGATGGACTGATGGAGAGAGAGAGAAAGAGAGAGAGTCGTCCTAAAATAATCTACCTAAAAGGGGCAAACTTTAAATATTATTCACGGGATTTTATATTTTCTTATTTTAGTACGTAAAAAGAGAGTAGTCTTTTTTTTTTTTCTTTCATCAGCTTCTGTGTTAACATTTTATTAAATTATACATAAAAAATTTCATATAATTCATCTAAATTTATTGAATATTTATTTTAATACCTTTTAATTTTAATTTTGTCAATAATTTAACAAAAAAAATTAGTGAAGAAAATAATAAAAAGAGAAAAAAAAATTGCAGGGTACTAAATTGGTACACTTTAAACCATAGGGTATTATAATAAAAAAGTACAAAATCATATAGATGGTATTTAAAGTTTTTTCTAAAAAAATGATTATCATAGTCTTTTGACCAAAAAATTTGCTTTATAATACTTACATCATATAATTTATACTCAAATAATTATTTTTTAAGAAAATATAAAAAATATTATTTTAAAAATAAAATAAAATGGATGAATTCAAAAAAATTTTTTGATTAATTGGAAGTACCACGTCACATCAGGAATATAATTACGGAATTATAACCAGGTTACGTGTCACAGATTTGTCTTTTATAAAATCAACTGACATGTGGGGCCCGCTTTTAAAGATGCGTGAGGATCGTGTTTAAAAAAGAAAACGTTTTCACACAAAAGGACAAATTGATGGTGTCGGTGTTTTGACATTTTCGTTACGTTCGGATTCAAGTAAAAACTGTACATTTCAAAATTAGATACAAATTCAAACATAAGTAAAAATAAATTTTATTTTTTATTTGGATAAAAATTAAATTATTTTTAGAAATAAAAAAAAAATAGCGATTGGATAGTTAGATTGAAATAGTGAGAATAAGAATGATTACAATTTAAAATAATAATATCTTATCTAATTAGTTAACATAAACATATTTATTAAACAATATTTATCTAATTATTTGAAATAAAAATCTATCAAGTTAATTAATATTAAAATATTAATTAATAATAATTTAATAAATTAATAAATATTTTAGGCTATGAATACTGGATAAGATAATAGAGAAATACATTAATTAATTAATTAATTAAATGTAAAAAAGTTAACTTTTTAAGTAGTTAGTATAATATTTTAGTTAGATAATTAGCTAAGACATTAATTAGATTAGTCAAAATATTAATGGTTGCTCAATATAAATATTGATTATTGGATAAAAATACTAAATTATTAATTTTAATTAGCTAATTAATTATAAATTGATTAATTACTTTACAATTTATTATTTAAGCAATAAATAATGACTTAAATATAATAAAATTAGATTTAGAATTTAATTAAGCTTGTTCCCACTTGGAAACAAGCTTTTTCCAGGTGGGAGGGGAGAACTGTTCTAAGATTACACAGGCTTATTCCCCGAAAAGGAGGACTACTATTTTCGAAAATTAGTATTGTTGTTTGGATAGAAGCGGAGAATAAGAGCTTATTTCCCCACTTGAATCCCAATCAAATATTGCCCAAATGGTATTTAGAAAAGAAGATAAAAAAAGACACAAATTCCACAAAAGTGAAGTGGATAGAAAATAATGTAGAGAGGATTGGATTAAAAAAATAAAAAAATAAAACATGTACGAAATTTATCGCAATTATGAATTATTTTGATTCAGCTAACTAATCCTTTAAAACTTTACCTCACTATTTAATCTTTTAATTTAATTGATTTGAATCAATCAACAACATTTCTACTTTAACATTTAAACTAATTATTTACTTAATTAAATTTGTAGCAGTGAAATTGTAGAAAGTATACTAACTAAACCTGTAAAGATAAACGAACGACGTATTCAAATTTTGATGTCAGAATATTGTTGGCCGACTAAAATCAAACAAATTGAAAGACTAGATAGTGAAATTAAAATTTTGAAAGGTTTGAGTAGCTAATTTCAAATAGTCTATAATTTAAATAAGTTCTATGCCATTTTACCAAAAAAGAAAAAAATTTAATTAATAGATGAGATTTAAAAAAACAGGTTGGATAAAAAGCATTTATTTCCTTCTCATAATAACTTTGGTAAGAACCATTGTTAGAATTTTTGTCCCTGCATAGGGTTAATTAATATCTTATAAGAATGTAACTTATATTAACTATAGCCGTGTTATAAGTTTTTTAACTTATTTGATTTGAGCTAGCTAATAAATTTTATAATTTAAATTTTATTAGCATATTTTATATAATTTATATGATTATATTTTTATTAAAATCAGTAATGGGCCTAATTTTGTACCAAAAAAGTTATTAGATAGTTTAAATTAAGTAGACTAAAAGATTAGATATCAAAATTAAATTGTAAATAATAATATTTAATATGCTCTTAAAAATTTAAAAAATATCTTATTTATTTCTAGTGATCAAAGTATCTTCATTGGCTTCCAAAAATTCCATCAAATATCCTAATTCCCTTGGGTTTACTGGTATGATTGGATTTTAGAAAAATATTTTGAATGTTGAAGGATAAATTTGAAAATATTTAATAGTAATAAAAGAAATATATAAGTAAAAGTTTCTAAAGTTTGTAAGATTAGATAATTATTTCAAAATATACAAAAGAATGATTCTTTAAATGTTTATATTGTATTTCAAGTACGAAGTTTGCCTTTAGAAACAAAAGAAGGAACCCTTATCCCCAATCAAAAGCTGCCAAGAACATCTGATAAGATAGCCAGCGAAGCTTCGTACGGAACATGTCACAAAACGTGTTTGGTGTATATAAAATTATCATCCAAACCGCATATTTTTTTAATTTAGAATAGAAAATTTAATAGTATAAAGCTGATGCCTATAAATAGTATTTCAACGTAGTTTTATATATATATATAGTATATATTTGGTAGCATCAATATCTTCGATGCTATAATAGCCATAGCAATCAGACTATATACATATATATAGCAACATGAAAAACGATCTGAAAGCATAGAAGGCTTCGTACTTCCAGAATCATAATACCTCATATACTAACATAATATATATAATAATATATATATATAGTATATATATATATATATATATAATATATAAAGGCATACTTTATTCCTTACATATATTATAAATAAATTATATAAAATAAATTATTATATATGATAAAATAAATATACTATTTTAAATTAACTTGTTATATAAAATATTATATTATAAATTACTATATGAAATAATTTTATAAATAATTTCATATAAAATATACTAATATAAATTAATTTTTTAATTTTAAAAAATATATTTAGACATTGTTCTAAACTTTTTATTCAAACGCTACTAAGAATATTCTATAAAATATTCCCAAATGCATCCAAACACAAATTTACAATTGTTTTATCTTGTACCGGCATATCCTCTGTTCTGAAGAACAATAAAAGTTGTTCTCCAAAATTTAGTTCTCCAATTAAACGCAAGCACTAAGTAGAAACGAACTTAATAGATTGTTCTAGAACAACCCGTTGTAACCGGAGCAACTTATTCCATCTAGTTTGATTGAGGGATATCTCCTTTTGTTTTGGGATATTCCTGATAACAAACGTAGCCATTTGGCTGCATTTAGTTCAGGTATAAGTAATTACTGCTTATTTCAGAATTAGATACAAGTTCAGATATGAGCAAAAACTAGATAATTTTGCATTTGGAAGAAAATTGAATTGCTCTTGAGAATAAAGTAATAGTGTTTGGATGGTTAGATAGAAACAAGATAAATAAGAGTTATAATTCTAAGTTAAATTTTTTTTATCTAATTAATTAACATCAAAATATTAATTAAAAATAATTTAATAAATTAATAAATTTATTAGCTATGAATATTGTATAAAATAATAAAAATATATTAATAAATTAAATACATATAAAAATATAACTTTTTAATTACTTAGAAAATTATTTTAGTTAGATAACACTAATAAAAAAATTAATTAAGTTAATAAAAATATTAATGGTTGATCAATATAAATATTAGTTTATGGATAAACATATTTAATTATTAATAATTAATTAGCTAATTAATTATAAGTAATAAATTAATTAATTGTTTTATTGTTTAAGCAATGAATAATAATTTAAATATATTAATTAAATTAATTAATAAATTAATATAATAATTAAATTTAAATTTAAATTTTAATTAATCTTATTCTCACTTGAAAATAAATTTATTTCAGAAAAAATGGTGAAACAACAGTTTTGAACTTATATGTATTGGATTATACCAATTTATTTCACAAATCCGAAATTTGTAGTTTTATTTTTCTTTTTTTTCTTTTTTTGAGAAAGAGGTAGCACGCTTCATTCATTAAGGAAAATAAACTTAGCGTACACAATAAAGACAGTTAGGACCTCCTAAAGGATCCGAAAATAGAGTAGAATAAAACGAACAAAAGAAAATTAAAAAAACCTCCCCCACTAATCGTTTCGAAAAAATAATTGAGGCGAGGTAGAAAATAAAAAAGCCTAAAGGAAAGATCGAGAAGGAATGCACAGTTATGGGTCAAGAGCTTCACGGATCGAGAAGGAATGCACAGTCCGGCCTAAAGGAAAGATCGAAAAGGAAAGACCGAAATTTGTAGTTTTCAAGTACGAAAGTTTGCCTTCAGAAACAAAAGAAGGAACCCTTATCCCCAATCAAAAGCTGCCAAGGAACATCTGATAAGATTGCCAGCGAAGCTTCGTACGGAACTTGTACAAAACGTGTTTGGTCTAATATTAAAACATCATTCAAACCATTTTTTAATTTAAGGATAAAAAATTTAATAGCATAAAATTGTTGGTGCTATAAATAGTACATTAGCGTAGTTCTATATATATATATATATATATANGAGAAATAATAATATTGTAATACTAACCGCGACGTCAAAACGCCAAAAATACGCATGCGCTCACTCCACTCGCTCGCTCGCTCGTAAGAACGAAACCAAGTTTTCTCTCTTTCTTTCCTATTAATTTTTTTTTGTGCTCAAAACCTCTCTCCCTCTCTCTATCCCTAAAACTTAGCAACAAAAAAGGAAAAGATAAGGATGGAGGATAGCAACGTGGGCTTCACCGATTAATAAAACAAAAATGCCAACAAGCCACTCCAAAACTAAGGATTGAACTTTAGTCCATAACAATATAAATCTTGAGTTTGAAAGTCCGTTTTTATGTCTATTTTGAGCAAAACATCTCCAACTCAATCAAGTATATGCTGTAACCTTGCCAACTTGTTAAGATTCAGTATATCACAATTATTTTTTCATATTATATAGAGAGAGAGAGAGAGAGAGAGAGAGAGAGAGAGAGAGAGAGTTGAGCTGGAATGCTATCGGTAGCAAACGGGCTTCGTTGCCACCCATTTGTTTTCGATGATAGAGCCTTCAAATCGACGATCGGCACCGTTGAACATGATCTATACTACTTGAAGTATCTAGAAATCAAGTTTTAAATCTTTTCAACATTATTGACCTAATGATCAAAGAGTTTTAAAATTTGTAAATTTAATAGTCGATATGAGGTATTTTCTTGTTTAACGGTGTAAAGCAATCCAAATCAATTGAATTTTGGTTAGAAAATTCTTTAAACTATCTAAAACAAGATCTATACTCTCGATCTTCATTATAAAATTCCTATCATCGCTTTTAGAGGATATTCATATTCAACCGTTCATTTTTACGCCCACTTGATGAATAAGAGAACAATATCGAAAAAGTATAAAATTTGATTTTTAGATACTTCAAGTGGTATAGATCATTTTTAACGGTACTGATCGTTGATTTGAAGGCTCCATCATAAAAAACAAATGGGTGGCAACGGAGTCCGTTTGCTACCGATAGTATTCCAGCTCATCTCTCTCTCTCTCTCTCTCTCTCTCTCTATATATATATAATATGAAAAAATAATTGTGATATACTGAATCTTAACAAGTTGGCAAGGTTACAGCATATACTTGATTGAGTTGGAGATGTTTTGCTCAAAATAGACATAAAAACGGACTTTCAAACTCAAGATTTATATTGTTATGGACTAAAGTTCAATCCTTAGTTTTGGAGTGGCTTGTTGGCATTTTTGTTTTATTAATCGGTGAAGCCCACGTTGCTATCCTCCATCCTTATCTTTTCCTTTTTTGTTGCTAAGTTTTAGGGATAGAGAGAGGGAGAGAGGTTTTGAGCACAAAAAAAAATTAATAGGAAAGAAAGAGAGAAAACTTGGTTTCGTTCTTACGAGCGAGCGAGCGAGTGGAGTGAGCGCATGCGTATTTTTGGCGTTTTGACGTCGCGGTTAGTATTACAATATTATTATTTCTCGTTTAAACTCTTTTGATAATTTTTGGTAGAAATTAAGAGTTAGAAACTGTTTTTTTTTTTATATATACATTTTAGGAGCAGATTTCGCGCAATTTTGACGATGATTTTTCGAGCTATTTTAGAGTGTTGTGGCTGCTATCCAGTCTACCGTTCATTTCTTTAGATTTGTATTATAGATGGGTTTCGTGTTGTCAAAATTGGCAGACTAATTTCATGCCCGTCTTATATTATTTAATCTGTGAGATAAACTATTGATATAGTTGAGATAATAGTGATAATTTGACATTTGCTAGTAGAGTAGATTGAGACATATATATATACATATACATATATATATATATATATATGCATATATATATATATATATGTGATATAGTATAGTACATATACATATATATATAGTACACGTTATTTACAGTATTTACATATATTACGATATACAGTATCGTAGCATTACTTAGCTAACTATAGTATGAATATATACATATATATATATATATACATATATATATATATATACATATATATATATATACATATATATATATATATATATATATATATATATATGCTAGTTGACTGTGATGCAAATGCATGTAATAATTATTTTAATTTATTTTAAATCAATATAAATTTGCCTATTATATTTATTTAAAAATTTATAATTTATAAATTCATATGTTATATTTATTAGAAAATATTTGTAATATTTTATATTTTTTTACATATATTAAATATTTATATTTTTTTTTATTTCTGATGATCTAAAATTTAAATATGTGTTTTAAACAAAAAGCATCAAAATTTAATTCATATTTATTTCAAATTTTCAAATTTAATTTTTATCTACTATAATTAAAATTTTTGGATAAGAATGCTATTTTTTAACAGATTAATCATAACCGTTCGTTCTTATTTGAGATTATTTTAATTAAGTGAACCGTTCATTTTTAATTGACACAACTGTTCATAGGATTGGATTTATAGATGGATAAGAATGCTATTTTTAACAGATTAATCATAACCATTCATTCTTATTTGAGATTTTTTTAATTAAGTGATCATACCTGGCCCTAAAAAATATAGAGAATATTCTTTTATTCCTTTTTGTATTCTTTTATAGATGGATAAGAATGCTATTTGTTAACAGATTAATTATAACTGTTCGTTCTTATTTGAAATTTTTTTAATTAAGTGATCATACCCGTTCGTACCCGTCCCTAGAAAATATAGGGAATATTTTTTTATTTATTTTTGGATTCCGTCTGTCATTGTCGGAATTTCTATACGCTTGTATATATAGTATAGATATATATGATATTTTTCTAAGGGTCAATAGACAGTTACAGTTAGTGTGAGACTATAACTGTATTTTGGACACTATGACAGTATTATCATGATCTATTTGATCATCGCATTTGATCACAGATTGCATGTTATGTTGAGTTTGACAGTGATACTATACTCGGTTGGGGAAGCATCCCGTGAGTGCCACTCCTGAGATTGGGCTATGAGATATTATTATGGCATGGGCCGGACAGTAGTCTGCGTGGTAGCAAACCACTATAGGTGGGTGCTGGACACGAGGCGGAGCAGACTAGACCTCACTATTGAGTTGGTCACTATGATTGGGCATTATTGCAGTATTTTATTTAGTCTCTAATTAACGCATGCAAAACAAAATTTACAATTTCAGTTATATTTCAGAGACATAATAGTAACAGTTATTTTCAGCAATTATTCATATTACTATCTGTTCCTTTATATTGCTCAGTATTTACTATTTTTGCCTCTTATAGACCTAGTGGTGTAGACTGTCGGCGTTGACGATCGTACCCACTAAAAACTATTGATTATAGTTCTCATACCCTCTTATTTAATATTTTATTTCAGAGCATTCAGCACCTGCGACTGATCTAGATAAGGGGATCGCGGCGGATAGTTAGCATCTCCCACCCTCCTTGTGTGTGTAGTTGGACCACCTATTAGTGAGCAGTCTGTACAGTATTTTGACACTTGGAGTGGTCAGAAATGTTGTACAATTTTGAAGATTGGTGTGGTGATGATTGTAGATCGTTACAATGTTGTTATATTATATAATTTTATTTTCCTCTGATACCTATTATTGTTAAATTTGGTTAATTTTGTTGAATAAGTTTTGTTGACGCTTCGTATATATAAAGTGTATCCTTATGCATGCGGCAAGTCTGTTGACGTAGTCCGGACTTCCGCTGTAATTAATCCGGGGCGTGACAATAATTATATATATAATACTTAATATAGAAAATAATTAAATATTAATATATAAATGATAAAACTTAATCAAATAAATAATATATCAAATTTAATTAATTTATA
The DNA here is from genome assembly GCF_001540865.1 of Ananas comosus. Taxonomy (NCBI): domain Eukaryota; kingdom Viridiplantae; phylum Streptophyta; class Magnoliopsida; order Poales; family Bromeliaceae; genus Ananas; species Ananas comosus. The sequence goes on from NC_033622.1 coordinate 12,201,787, forward strand.
TTATATATAAAATAAATAAAAGAACAATGTTATTCTTAATTTCCCTATGACCTATATTTAACGGGTTGTTCCAGAACAACCCGGAAAAGCCTGCTCTGTTGGAGCAACTTGTTCCGTTAAATTCCCCCACCGTTTGGTTACAAATTAGGGGATATTCCGTCTTGTTCCGAAATATCCCTGGTACCAAATGCAGCTAAAGAAACTAAGAATGATTTTGTTCTTTTCTTTATTTTATTAAATAAATAGATATATAAATAAATATATTAATATTAATATTAATATTATCTATGATAATATATTTATACTTAAATCTTATAATATATTATAAATTAATTAAATTTGATATATTATTTATTTTATTATTTTATCATTTATATATTAATATTTAATTATTTTATTTTTTATTAAATATTTTATATATTAAATTATTTTTTCATACAATATATATTTCTTTTAAATTTGTATTAAAATTTATAGTATTTTTAATTTAAATTATAAGGATATTGCCGGTATTATATTTTATTCATTCCATATATTATGGATAAATTATATAAAATAAATTTTTACATAAAATAAATTATTATATAAAATAAAATAAATATACTGATATAAATTAAATTGTTATATAAAATATTATATTATAAGTTATTATCTAAAATAATTTTATAAATAATTCAAATATATATACTAATATAAATAAATTATTTTATTTTTTAAAATATATTTAAACATTGTTTTCGACTTTTTACCAAAACAATACTAAGGATAAACCTCTTGAGATATTTCTTGTTCTCAAAAACAATAAAAGTTATTCCCAAAATAAGTGTTTTCAATTTTTTTTTTTCTTAATTTTTTTCTTAAGAAATGTTCAGAGTCGAAGTACTTATTAGTCTTTTATTCTCCCCACTAATCTAAATCTACTTTTCCCTTGTCCAAAAATTAAAACCTAAATACATGGTCGATAAAGGATACTTAGTAACCAAAATACAGAGAATGAAAAAGGATACCAACAGTAACAAACATGTTGGAAGAAAAGAAAATTAGTATAATCACATCTTCAAAAATATAAGAAAAAAGAATACGGAAGAGTGATGATGTTTATAGACAAATCTCTTACACAAAACAACCGGGGATATATGGCACAAATGCAGCAAAACAAATAAACAGCTTAAAAAATACAAACAGAAACATCTTTTACAACCAATAGATAGAGGAAATTGCCTGTAAACAAAATCAAAGTCAATTTCGATATCATCCATGCTAGTAAGTAGATCGACGGGTCGTGTTACCATCCATATATATTCAATATGCTATACAAACATCCTGCTGCAAATTTTGTTTAACTAGTTTTGGAAATTGTGAGGCCGATATAAGCTGACAATTCTATCATAAATCTTCTGGATCGGTCTCGCATTCATCTCGAAGTTCTGCACATTAGCAATAGCAGAAATAAGCATAAAAATACGTTACAATCATATAACTTTTGGGAGTTAAGCGTGCACCTTAACTAAGAAACTACCTAATATAGTATTGCAAAATAGCCCTGTTCTTGTATATAGGACCACGAAACATGTAATCAGTTTTGCGATTGATCATTATGTACTTAAAATGAAAGTACCTATAGCATTACAAATAGTCGTCTTATTGTACTTAGGATCAAGTGACCTATAATAGCCCTGTTCTTGTATATAGGACCACGAAACATGTAATCAGTTTTGCAATTGATCATTATGTACTTAAAATGAAAGTACCTATAGCATTACAAATAGTCGTCTTATTGTACTTAGGATCAAGTGACCTATAATAGCCCTGTTCTTGTATATAGGACCACGAAACATGTAATCAGTTTTGCAATTGATCATTATGTACTTAAAATGAAAGTACCTATAGCATTACAAATAGTCGTCTTATTGTACTTAGGATCAAGTGACCTATAATCAACTATGCAACATGAAGGATTGGGAGATTGGAGCATTGAACGATGAACAACGAGCGTATTTCGCATATTACATGGTTACCAATACAGCAGAACAATATTGGATCTTAGCGGCATGTTGTTAAGTTTTGCTTTGCACTTAAGTTGTTCTGTGTTTCACGAAACGAATTCATTCACATGTACTGATATAGTGATATGTTTTTCTTTTTTTAGGGAAAAAGAAAAAAATCTTCTCAACATTGCAGGTGTTCTCGTCTAAGTTATGTGTTATAAGCTTGCATTCTGCAGCTTCCATTCCCTCTGAAAATCTGTGCGTGGTGCATGTGCGTCTGTGCTTAACATGTGGACGCATGTGTGCGTCTCCGTAAATGAAAGGTTCGAAAGGAGGATTCGCTTGTGCTAACTTACATCGTGGACAGCTTCTCTCAGCAGATGCACCTGCTCCTTCGACACCGTCCGCACCTGCGAACATTTCAAAAACAGGCTCATTTCATTCTTCCTTGTTTCACCAAACTGCACCTACTTAATTGCACAGCAACCGCTAAACCGGAAATGGAACAGAGAATTAGAACACGGCATAAACGTTTTTGAACCGACCTTCTTAACGATGGTCCACGCCACTCCCTCAGTGCAAGGTGGGGTTGTGAGTGAGCCCATGTATCTGTAATACTTCCTGCTTCCCCTCTTTATACTTCTCGGATCCACGGGCCCCAACTTTTCCTCTGCTTCATGTGTGTCACCGATCTTCTTAATGTATGACTCCATCTGTAAATGCCCGCATAAACATTTCGAAAAGGATTTCTATAAAGCAATGTAGTTGATAGGGGTGTGTTTATGCTATTGCCTCATTTCATCATTAATTCGGTCCGAAATAAGATTGTATGAATCGGCAACCAAATGAACTGAATAAATCGAATTTAAATTAGTTTAAACGATGCAGCCAAGTTTACGGTACTGTTGAGTTCGTCAATTTTTACAAATTTTTAAATGGGCATAACTTTTCATTCGGGCGTCCCTTTTCAGCGTGCAACCCAAATTCAAAAAACACAATTCAAGATCTATACGCCGAACTGCAAAGCCGTCCTGCACAAGTATGGAACTCAAATTTAAATGCCTAGGCCTCCGAATTTGCACTTTTAGATTATTTGGTAGAAAGTTTTGTATTTTTTTTTTTATTTTGGACCCGATTATTTGGTTATTTCTGGTCGGTTTAAGTTTAGAGATATGTTATATTTTATTATCTTCTGTCGTAATAGGATTCGGATATCGTTCCTATATATGTACGTGATGTTCGGGTAATATAATTAGCTTTTGCGTTGATCAGTAACGTTTTTTTCTTTGTCGAAGAATTGTACTTTTCGTATATCTCTCTATCCGTTGGTATACTTCTTCGCTCACTATGCGACTTAGGCTTAGGTCATTTAGTTTGAGTGGAGTTTTCTATTCAAATTTGCAACTACTAAAACCGAACCGATCGTATACCCCATTTTTAGTTATTAGCATTCGAACAAGTCTCTTAATCTGGGCAATAAACATACCCTGGCTAGGAACGGATCGGGCCGGCCGGTGGTGTACAAAATCCCGACCACGGCGATCTTCTGATCAGCGCTCTGATGAACCATGTGCATCTCCAGGGAGTATCTGCCCAAATCACACGATCAAGAGATCATCTACTCAATAATAATATATATATATACTGAGTAATAAACATACACTCGTTAAATTAGTAGTAGATCAATGTGCGATCATGAGCAACTAATTAGTTAATTACCTCTGGCCATTGATGGTGTGCTCGGAGGGAGAGTGCCAATGCAGCTGTTTGAGATCATACGTAGTCCCATTGATCCATAGCGCTCCTGCGTCATCCTCCCATTGGAGCTAAATCCAAGAATCAGTAAACAAGAGTACCCAAATTAGTAAAAGAGGAAGAAAAAAACAAAAAAAAGAAAAAAGAAAAAGAGAGGGGATATTATTATTAATACCATTATATCATGGCCGCGGTTCTTTAAGATGGCATTAGAAGGGCTATAAGAACGACGCAGCGTCCCCAGCGAAGAAACTTGTTGAACCCTTTTGTTCAGGAGATCGATAGGGGACTGCGATCGACCCTTCCCACACGCGGCCCATTCCCCGTGGATCTCGCCCCAGTGCTCAGGCCCATTTTCGCTCCCTTGAACGTAGCTAAACTCTTCCTCATTCTCTGCCCATTTTTTTTTTTTTTAAAAGAATTTAGCGGCCCCAAAAAAAAAGGAAAAAAAAAAAAGAAGAAAAATACAAGGAGGGAAAAGGAACAACAACATACCAACTTCTTGGGAGGTGGAAAAGGGGACGGAGAGGAGGAGGAGGGAGATGAGGGAGATGGTGGTAATGAGATTGCGGAGGAGGGGCATGTTGTTGTTGTTGTTGTTGTTGTTGTTGGAATAATTTAAATTGCTAATGGTAAGACGTGGATGCGATCGAATTGCAGAGGGTAATGCAGGTGCGGTGGTGCTATTAATAGTATTGGGTGCCTGGAAACATGTGCTCGTTAATTAATTGTTTAGGTACGGTTTGATTTGGGTATAAGCAATAACTAATTATTACAGGAATAAATACAAATATGGGGATAAAAAAAAATAATGTTTGGATGAAAATTGAGTTGTTCTCGAGAATAAAAATAATTTTAGATAGTTTTATATAGAAAATGGAGGTGTTGGTTGGGATAACTGAGAACTACTATTATCGGGTAAAAAATTAGCGTTTGGGTATAAAGGAGGGGATAAGGGCCGATTCCTATCCCTATCTCTATTCTCTAAAAACTAATTATTACAGGAATAAATACAAGTATAGGGATAAGAAAAATAATATTTGGATGAAAATTGGATTGTTTTCTGGAATAAGAACAATTTTAAATAGTTTTATTTAGAAAATAAAGATGTTCGTTGGGATAACTAAAAATTACTATTCTCGAATAAAAAATTAACGTTTGGATATAAAGGGATAAGGATCTATTCCTATCCCTATCCCCAACCAAACGTTGCTAGGGTTTAGGGTAGACGAGGCATGGGAGTACTGGATCGCGGGCGGAGGAAAAATTCTAGAATGCAACGGGTATATTAGTGACGTGGCGTAACAAACCAATCAAATTAATCTTTTTAAGAATATATGTCCCATCATGATTGTAAAAAAGTATTTTTATTGTACTTTTGTTTGAAAAGAAAGAATGTGATTGGCTTGTTATTGATGACGTGGTGCAAGTGTGACAGTGTAGAATTTCTCCGGGCGGAGGGAGTCGTCCTAAAAATAACATAACAACATAAAAAAAAATGTACCCTCTCTCTGACCCAGCTGCAATCTCCGTCCCGAGAATAAGTCTAGTATGTGATGTAATATACACACTATGTCATTTAATTTTTAATTAATTATATTATTTTTGAAAAAAAATAAATGAAAATATTTTTTATTTAAATTTAAATATTATGATAGTAATATAAATATTAAATTTTAGAAATTTTCCGTCACGAGGTATATATTTACCGTGTAACGGTTACGTATCACGGATTTTTTTAAAAAAAATTAAACTGACACGTAAGTCCCGCCCGCTAATAAAGACGTTTTAAAAAGAAAACGTTTTCACACAAAAAGACAAATCGACCGCGCGTTGTTTTGGGGAATCCCGACAGGTTTTTCTTTTTCTTTAATAATAAGAAAAAAAAGAAAAAATTCTATCTAGAAGAGATTGGATTAAAAAAATAAAAATAAAAATATACAAAATTTATCTAAATTATAAATTATTATAAATTAAGCATCTAGTTTTTTAAAATTTTAATTTTGTTAGCCAATCCTTCAATATATTTAATTTAAGGCAGTCAATAATATTTTTATTTTAAATTTTAAGCTAATTTCGTTAACAAATTTATAATTGCAAAATTACATAAAGTATATTAATTAAAACTATAAAGATGAATGATGTATTCAAATTATTTTAAAAAAATATTATTTACTGATTAAATTGAAATAAATTAAAAAAATAAATAGTAAAATTAAAAGAATGATATATGGCACACGTTAGTATGCTTTGCTGAAGATGAGATGTTCCTTCTTAGCACTACCAATAGAACTATTGGGCCCACCACTTTAGCTATAGACCGGGGTTTTTTTTTTTTTTTCTCATACTTTTTGTTTAATGATCTCGATTTATATATTTTTTAAAATAATATCTTACCTAGGTTTTTTTTTGGAGAGAGAAAATTATAAAATATTATCTGCTTCATTCATTTTTAATTAGAAATGAATTCAGTTAACTATGCAAGGTTAGTATTAATATTTTACCAAGTTGAGTAGCCAAAAATNTTTTTTTTTTTTTTCTCATACTTTTTGTTTAATGATCTCGATTTATATATTTTTTAAAATAATATCTTACCTAGGTTTTTTTTTGGAGAGAGAAAATTATAAAATATTATCTGCTTCATTCATTTTTAATTAGAAATGAATTCAGTTAACTATGCAAGGTTAGTACTAATATTTTACCAAGTTGAGTAGCCAAAAATTAGTAGGCGCACAAGTAAAAAATTATTTTATTTTAGATAAAAATTGCAACGATCATTTTCTGATTATTATTGCCAAAATTTGAATCTATGCCTTTCTTGCTCATTTTTATACAAAATTTTTTTTAAATTGTAACTCTTAAAAGAATTTTGATTTAAAATTTTATATTTGAGATAGGCTATAGGGGGACTGGATGACAGTCACAACTAATGAAACGGGCGACCAAGTCCAAACAATAATGTCTTCTCAAACAATCAAAATAAATAAAAAGGTGACATACAAAATTTGAATTGAAGTTGTATAATATAATTTGGGAATAATTGCATACAACTCTACGTAAATACAGTAAATTGGTAATATATTTCTACAAAATTTAACCTTTTTTTATTATTCCTGTAAAAACTTTAATATTTTTTAATATGTCCATAGCGTTAGGATCCGTTAAGAAAATTTAGTTAACATATGTAAAGTACTTAACTTTAGTTAGTCAATAAAATAAATTAATATTTTTACTCCTTTTATATTTTACCTTCTTCATCTTCCTTTCCTCCTTCATGCCAGTTTTGAATTCGTATCTAGAATTTCTTCGCCCCTATTCATTCACGGTGTGTGATATTTTGCTTATGTCGAACGCACGTTACTTCCCATTTAATTTTTTCTATAATTTTTTCTTGTTTTACTCGAAAGAAAAGTTTGAGGAGAAAAGGAGTGAGAGAAAAGGTTACAACAATAGTTAATTGATTTAGATTTTAAAAAAGAAGAAGATGATCAAAGATATTTTTGCACGATTATAACTATTGTGACTTTTAAAATAATATATTTATAATGACAAATTTGGCATTTTTCTTATCTTAAAAAATAAACAGTTGTTTAGCAGTAACAACAGAGGAACAAATTAAATTTTACTGAATTTTTATAGAAATAAAAATTAAAAATTAAATTTTATAGAGATATATTTAATATACGGTATGTTTATACGGAGTTTTATACAAGTAACTCTATAATTTATTAGTGTACTATTTTTTGAACCTTTTCACATATAAATATGTTTTGTCGTACGAGGACTAAATTATTCAATGGAAAGAGAGTACGGAAAAACTGTACCTTGTCGTGTAAATTTCAAATTGCTAGTTGGCTAAGCACCATCTACCCCCATCATGTGTTTCCACAAACCAAACGAAAGAAAAAATCTTTATAGTAGTTATAATACATATAAAATATAATAATATTATATACTAAAATAGTATTTTAAAATAAATTTATTTTATTTAATTTTAATAAATATGAAGATATTTAATTGAATATTATTGTTTTGTGATTGAGAAGAACCACTCCAGGATGAGCTCTCCCACAAATATTATAATTTTCACCACGTGCTACTCTGCATATAATCAGTATAAATATTAATTGTATTAAGATATGCTAGATTGAAAAAAAATTTATACTATTTTAAAATATAAGAAAAAATTTAGCAGCCTCGATTACCAAGCGATTGTGTGCTTAAAGGAGAGATCAAATTTGTACTACTATGAAATGTTGCAACAATTTTTTTCTATAAAATAACTTATTATATTTTTTGAAATTTTTTTAATTATGTCATCTTCTACGCAATATAGACATTTTTTATAATATTTTGTTGCGGTTGTTGTCGATATCTTTTAACCAGTCCACAACAACAAGATGTCCTAAAACTTTGACTTAATCTAAGAAATAATCTGCACGAAATAGTTACACATATTCAAACCAGCACCATACGTACATTTTGGAAAAAATGATACATTGAAATGCCCCTTCAATTTTAGTTTAGGTAATCTCACACATTACTTTGACTTAAAATTTTCAATTTGTTCTTTTAATCAAACAAATAAGAATTTGTATTGAATATTTATTCAATAGCAATTGTCCTAAACAAAATGGCTTCAGTCACTTTTAATAAATAAAATGACAAAGACTAATGAGAAGCAGCTAATAAAACTATCCAACATATTATAAATCCCACCTCGGAATACTATAACAATGTTGAGGGCTTTTTTCCAAAATCAGTCTGTAACGTGTGTTTCTCTTACCTAAAGTTTTCCGCGGAACTACAGAGTGCAAGTAATGGCCTGTTTATTTAGGTAAAAGTAAAGAGAAATAAAATCGTTTTCGATTTTGCTGTAATAAAGATACGGTCAAAACTTATGTTACACGAAACAGCGTAATTGGCTTCAGCTCACCCCCGACCGAAGTCAATTACGATGAAGAGAGGTGAAAAAAAAAATACAATAAGTAATGCTAGTTCTATTTACATATATTTAATTACGCCACTAATTACTCTTTTATTTAGTTTATATATTTAAAATATGATATAATTTGATTAGTTAAGTTTTATTATTTTTTTAAAAATATGATGAAAATTGATTAGTTAAGTATTATATTATTATATATACACAAATTATGATGAAATATAATTATATTATTTTTATTTATTAAGTTATTTATTATTTATATATAAATTATAGTTTTATGTTATTCACTTTCTTTCAAACAAACATCATAATTGAAGAAACTTTACTTTCATAATTATGAAAAAAATAGCAGAAAAGAAATGATTTTTATTGAACTCTATTTCAACCCAAAATCTACTTCAATTAAAAGTCCAGTTTCGCTGAAACAAACAGGCCCGTGATTGTTTGATGTTTGGAATGCACACTAGAATGGTTACTTTAGTGGGGGCCCATGTTTAAGATCAAAAGAAACGTTGTAGATGAAACAAAATGTTATCAAAACCACACAAATCTCAATAAAAGATGAAAGAAGAAACTGCAACTGAACACATGTTTAAGAAACAATATGTTATAGAAGAAGATGCAGAAACACCAAGTTCAACTCACTACAATAATTGAAAAAGGTACCAAGCAACTCCAACTAGTACACAAGGCGAAACCATTACGCAAAGTATAGATCTATATGATGTAGTTAAATGTATGAGCAACTTACAGTTCCGGACGTATACTTCTCAAAAAAGAAAAAGAAGTGTCTTGCATATATAAAAGCATTCACATCAAAGCAAAAGTCCCTCTATGTGTCTGTTTAGCCCCATGTATGTATCATAGACTCCGTATAGGCAAAAATCTAACTACACTAATTCCTATTACTAGATAATCTTATACCAAAACTTGACAAAAAGAGACGACAAAAAAGGTGTCATAGTTAGAACATTTCTAAGACGAACTATCATCATAGTAGGCATCGTCGCCGCTGCTGCTCGAGTACTCAAGATCATCATCCTCCCAAGGATCTCTGAAAAACGGAAGAGACAAACATTTCGCCTCGATGTTGTACTTCAATGTAACATTCAAACACCCCAGTATGTCGAGGTTGCAAAGCGCGGTGCACTTAGTCAGGATGGCTTCAAGCCCATGGTCGCTGAACCGCCCGTAGGCGAGCTCGAGGTGCTCGAGTTTTGGCATCGTGTCGGCCACGGCCAAGGCCTCGTCCTCGTCAATCTTGCTCTGGCTTGGCTCCCACGGCGGCATGTTTCTCTTCAGCTGAACTAAAGACTTGCAGTGCCTCCCTATCGTCGCGATGCCCTTAGGGGTGATATTCATGCAGTTGCTGATGTCGAGCACTGTGAGCCCCGAAAGGGATTTCACATGTTTCTCCACCGTCTGATCGGTTACCTCGCTTAGTGGAATCTGGAGGACCCGAAGAAAACCCGCAGTACTGCAAAAGGAGAGAAAAAGAAACAATTGTTTGGCACTAGAAAGAATTGAGATTAAAAAGTTTACAAAATGTTATCAAAAGTTTTGTTTCATCTACAAAAGTTTAATCAAAAAAAAAAGTTTACAATGATCTTTTTCTCAAAGATATTTATGAGGGATGTAGAAAAGAAGAATCACCAAATTGGCTACTAAACTTATGCCACACGAAGAAATATTCAACTAGGTTGCACAGGAATCTACAGCCTAAACTGATGTATAATCGTGAATCCGGTGACACAAATATACAGTATTGTACATTTATACTGGACACTGCTCAATCAATCTAGATGAATTCAAAGAAATAAAATGTTTTTTTTTCCCTGAAATCATTAGCTGAAAAGAATATATTATAAATTACTAAAATTGTGCATTTTGAATGCAGAGTTATACAGAACATACTAGTTGATTAATACATTTCATTGAAAACATATAACCACGTCCAAGATTGCAAGAACTACACTTAAAACATTTTTGCTTGAAGGAAATACTGCCAACTTTAAATGCTTATATGTTTACGGTAAAAATGTATAAAACTTAGTTTAACGATCACCCATTTTGACCTAACTATCTGACTTTTAAAAATTTTAATTTTATTATCTAATTTTTTATTTTATTTTATTTGAGCCTGATAGTGATTCTTTAACTTCAAAATTCGAACGGGTCGTTTATCTTCACGAGTTTAGTTAATATATTTTATAAAATTCACGTAACTACAATTTCATTAAAGTAAGCAAGTAGCTTAAATTTTGTATGCGAAAAGTCATCAAATTTTTGAAACCAAACAGCTTGAAAGACTGGTTACTAAAATCAAAATTTAGTCAAATCAAAATAGTCTATAGTTCAGGTAAATTTTATACATTTTTACCTATATTTACATTCTACATCCCTACACACAACAATCATCTACTGCTACATGCAACCTCTGTTCAGTTCAAGTCCAGCAAAATCATGCATCCCTAGTACTTAGCCTCTAGGATAAGCCTTCCAGATAATTTCCTTGAAAATGTACAACAGCAAAGAGCATATGCCTCTTGTGCAAACCTTATAAAAGATTTTATTTTATTTTATTTTATTTTTCCATCAACAAACAGAGTTGCAGAGAATGTACTAATAAAAACAGATATTGCAGACTTAATGGAGGAAGTATAATATTCCACATAAGGTAGTATCTTCATTCAGAAGATTTAAGTCCCAACATCATGAAAAGAACATACAAAAGATTAACAAAGATTTTGGAAGGTTCTCAACTGCAATTAAGGTCCAAAACCCCCAACTCTGTTTAAATTCATCAGGTCGAGATCAAGAACACGAATATCATTCCATATCTTTCAATTCTGCTTATAAACTCCATTTTACAATATACTTATTAGACAAATCTCTATTTGTATTTGAATAGAGCTGCGAATTTTGACCCTTAATTGCATACAGAAACTTTGAAACACTCCAGTTCAGGAAAATAAAGAAACAACATGAAAATTAATAATGGTACGAGACAAGATATATTAAAAGAGTAGTTCGTAACCCCAAGTCAAGTTAAAGAGTAATAACAAGAAGCAAGGTTAAACTATACTTTTAAAGGCAATGCATAAAGAACCATTTCTCTGGCAAAGTACAACTTAGCCACTTTTGGGTTCTGATTTATGACACCCATTTCCTATTTTTATTACTTCGCAGCCCATCAGGAATAAAAAGCAATGATATTCTACACTGGAAATAAATAGATGACACATTGAGACATTGGAGGAGAGTAATAAATTAAAAAACAGTTCAACAAAAAAAAAAATAAAAAGAGCAAAAGTATGAGAAAAGTTCAATTCCATACAATATGAATAAGCAAAACAGAGTAACCTTCAAATTAAAATAATATAAAAAAGCTAAAGTCAGCTACTTTAAGCTTGTTGTTTACAGCCTATTAATAATGGAAGCATTGAATATTCTAAAATGGAAAAAAAGAGACAAAAAGAAGTTTCCAATAAAAGTAGCAGAGATAAAAGACAGTTCAGGTTTTCCTTATCTTTGCAAAAAAGAAAAATAAATTTCATCTGGTAATTAATTAGAAAGCTCTAGAAATAAAATGCAAAATGAGAAATATCTAGTATTTAATCCAGAAAAAAAAAACTAGTGTCTCCTATTCTCTTTAAAAAAAAAAAATGAACCGATAAAAATACCTACAGACGAATTAACGCCGAGATAAGATGTGGTGCAACATATATAGCACACAAAAGCAAAAAATTAATTCCCAATTTTAAAAAAAAGAAACGAATACATTAAGACCAGCATTGATATTACACTAAAAAAAAATGGCGGAATGCTTCTGAAAAGAGGGAAAAACCAGTGTCGATAACAAATCAATAATACATTATTAAAAACAAAAAAACACAATCTCAAAAACAGCTACATACACATTGGCAAATACAAAGATTAGCTAATCGATATATTATATATATCATAACATTTCCTACTACAATAATTAGCTATACTTTATCGGAGTCTAATACACTGGTGGGGAGCCTCTCAGCAATAGAAACCGATTAAAAGCACAGCGGCAACAAAACCAAAAAAATAAATGATAAAACTAAAGAATATTAAAGCAAAAAGAATTATATTAAATTATACGAAACACAACAATCATATTATGTTAAAAGCTGCGGAAGGAGGAGGAGGAGGAGGAGGAGGAAGGGAGATGGGGATGGGGATGAGGGAGGTGTACGGACAAGGCGGCGACGAAGGAGAAGCCGGAGTTGCCGAGGCGGTAGGCGGAGAGGCGGCGGAGGAAGCCGCGGGAGCGGCGGACGAGGCGGCGGACGGCGGCGTCGATGAGGTCGGAGCGGTTGACGCGGCGGCACCAGGCCTCGACGTCGATCTCCCCCCAGCAGTAGGGCCCCACCACCGCCTCCCGCCACGCCCGGCACACGAACGGCACCGTCCGCACCATCTCGTCCGCCGCCATCCGCACGAATATCAGCGCCAGTATCTCCGGACTCATCCCCTCCCCCCACCCTCCCCCCACTCCGCACCTCCTCTTCTCCTCCTTCTCCTCCATCTCCCCCTCTCTCTTCCCTCTCTCNTGTTTGGAAATGGACGAGGGAGCGAGAGGAGCAGCTCCTCAGCACAAGTTATAGTTGCGAGTGGAGGAATCACTTTGATGCCTGAAACGAGTGTACAAGTCCCCCGCACAGATTTGAAAACCAACCTTTTTAAAAACTCTAATGAATGCGGGTTTTATACATATAGCTCTGAAATTTTAATATTTTTTTTCCTTTTGATATCAGTGGCATCGTATTTGTTTCCGTACTGTTAATTTTTCAAGCTTATACAGTAGAAGAAAAAATATTGACTATTGGAGTGTGAGTTAGAAATATGGAACCTGCGAAGACACTCCCAAAAGAAAAAAAAGAGAAAAAGAAAAAAGAAATATGGCACACGATGTGTACGAATACACCGGGTGCGGGCAACAGTTTCTTCGAGTGAGTGGGTTTCGCACGTACGTTGTGGCCAAAAGTGAGGTGGTCGGATCGGTCGACGCGTGTCCAGCTACTTACGAGATCGGACGGATGGGAATTTCGCTCGCCCCTTCATTTCCCGATTTGGAAACGACCCTCCTTTCTCTCCCTGGCGCCTGCTGTTCTGGTAGAGTGGTAGTGCGTAAGTCGGTGAGTGGGGGATTTATTTTTTGGCGTTTTGTTATACGAGGTAGGAATAGTTTTTATTGTTACTTATTATTAGAGAGGGGATGAATAATTGAATAATTGTTGAAAATAAAGAGGGGAAATTATTCAATGGGCTTGGGCCACCATGGGCCGCACCACGAAGTTTCGCAACACCGGTCGAATTAGAACTCCGAGTCAGCTCAAGAAGTAGGATAGGCGAATCATTTTTTTATTTTGTTCATTCTTTAGAAGAAAAAAATCGGCTAGAAATATAAAATAATTCGCTTTCAAACTTATAACATCAGGTGCCACTCACTAGCGACCAAGCAAACAATAATCTCTAATTGCTCTGTTTGAGAAAATATATATTTATTTGACATCTCAAGTTGTCATTTTTTTCTTATTAGACTTAATATTGCACGACAGAATGAACATTTGTGTAGGATATTACTTACTTTACATAAAGAACAGAATCAAAATAAGACTTACAACTTACGTGAAAGTTCAGTAACTAATTATGCAATTTTTGTATCTTAACATTTACCATAACCATGAGGATTTTTTTTCTAAAAGGCCGTCTATAGGAACTGATCAAAGCGAATAGTATGCCTGACCTTTCGAACTTTAAAACTACTACAAATAATCTCACCATTTCAATTAATCATCCAATGCATAAAACTTTGCAACTATTGATGAAACTTCTCTTGTCACATGATCCTTTGATTAAATTCACTTCATTTCTCTGTTCTTTTGATTGCATAAATTACTTTATAGACATTTGGATAAATTAAATTTTTTTTTTGAGAAAAAAGTAGCACGCTACCCGCTTCATTCATTAGGACTGAAGCAGAGAAGCACTAGATCCATTAAATATTATTGACAGTATTATTGATAGTATTTGTTAAGAAAAACAATATAGAGAGAGAACTGGGGCCAGAGAAGCACTAGATCCATTAAGGTCACAATCCATGCATCAAATGTCTTTACTCTTTGCAGTTGAATATGTATACATCTACTTTCTCGAATAATATTTTACGATCGATTACGACGACAAAGGCAAGTCTACTTGGAATCCTGTCGAGGCATATTAGCCGGTCATATATGTCCATGCTAGGAAAAAGTCTTTACTATAACTATTAGCAAAAAATAGAACTTTTTTAATAAAAAAAAATAAGTTATCAGCTTCATTTGCTATTATTTTTTTTAAAAATGAACTCAACTAAAAATATGAATCAATTAAGTTTTGAATTCGGAAGCTTAGATACCAACCATCTAGCTGCAATACCTCTCTCAAAAGTGTAGATAACAGAAATTATAAGGCTAATCCGCTAGATCAGATGAGCCGGAGAAGGAGCAACCTGGCTTGGATTGTACGCTGGTTCTTGTTCTCCAAAAGAAAGTTTGAGACCGAAACTCCAGTTTGATTGAGGCAGGGCCGAATTTTCGCATCAACAGTAACAGGTGCATGTACCACATAAGAAATATTTCAAATCAATTTTATTGTATCATGTAGAATGACAAGGGAGTATAGACAGAGGTAAAATGATAATTTAACGTAAAATATTTTTATTATTGTATTTGCGTCAATATGAAAGTTTTTAAATAGACGTCCACTTAGAGCAAATTAGGAAAAAATGGTAAACTAATTTTTTATTAGTTATTGTCCACATTCACGACGCATCTTAGGCATCTTCCGTTTTCGGAATCAGCTCTCGTTGGCCATTAATTCTCCAAACAAAATACAGGTATATATAAATACGGAGGCAAATTGTTTAGGGTGTGGCAACAGTACGTGGAAGCTCAATGGACACGGCAACTCTTTGTTGGTATTCAGGTCTCTTGTTTGGCCTCCTCCCTTTGCTTCTCCAAATTATCTGGCACTGGAATGATCTTCTATTCTTGGCCAAACTCAAGCTAAGATATGGCCTTTCCGAGAACAGCAATGGTGGTGGTCACAGGCTCCCCCCTGGCCAAATGGGTTTGCCATTTCTGGGGGAGACACTGAGGTTCCTTTGGTACTTTAAGATCGCGCGCCGCCCCGACGACTTCATCAACTCAAAGAAACAGAAGTAGGATGGTTCTCAACCTTTTGTTTTCATGCATCTGTTCTTCTCAAAACGTTTAAATGCAGTTTTCTCTTTTGTTGTAAGATATAGGATGTAGTGCACAATATTAGCTATGCCTGGTATTTTATGCATTAATTTGTTGTGATTTGGAATTGTGGGTAGATATGGAGAGGGAATCGGCATGTACCGAAGCCACCTATTCGGCAAACCGACCATCATATCATGCACCCCAGCCAGCAACAAGTTCGTGCTGCAGTCCCCGGACTTCCCCCTAAAATGGATAACCCCCGAACTTCTGGGAGTCAAGTCCATGTTCAACGCCGAAGGCACGCAACACGCCCGGATCCGGTCCTTCGTCGTCGACGCCGTCAACAGGCCCGACTCCCTGCGGAGGATAGCCAACGTCCTGCACCCGACTGTCGCCGCCGCACTCTGCTCGTGGTCGGAGAAGGGCACCATCGCTGCTTATTCTGAGATCAAGAAGGTTATGACATGCTCTCATATATATGTTTGATTAAGCTGCTAGTAATTAAAGCGTGAAATTCAATCCGATTATATTGTTTGTGTTGATCAGATGACCTTCAAGAACACATGCAAAATGTTCGTAAGCATCGAGCCTGGACCTCTATTCGAAGCACTCGATAAGTACTTCAATGGCACGACTCCAGGAATCAGGGCGTACCCGCTGAATTTCCCAGGAACAGCACTCCATTATGCTCTCAAGGTTTGACATCATCTTAAAACGTTGTGACTATAAGAACCTTATAATTGGACTAAAATAAAAACATTATGTGAACATTCAGACCAACCAAGTTAATAGATTGAACTTAGTTAAAAAGTCTTAATGTGTACAGTGCCGGCGAAAACTCACGGCAGTGTTCAGAAGAGAAGTGGAGAGGAGGAGGAAGGGGAGAAGTGAAGGCAACCATGAGAGCAAGGATCTAATGGATGGATTGATGGATATAGAGGATGAAGAAGGGAAGCATTTGAGTGATGATGAGGTGGTGGATAACATAGTCTCTTTGGTTATTGGAGGCTATGAATCTGTCACCCTCACTTCCACCTGGGCTCTTTATCTACTGTCCAAGTCACCGCAGGTTCTTCAAAAGCTCAGGGTACTGAAACTGTTAGCTATCATATAAAACTGCTACAACTTTACATATACGAAGAATAAGAAATGATTCAGTACTTGTGATTGAGGAATTATATTGTGTCATGTGATGTTTCCAGGAGGAGAATATGGCAGTAGGAAAGCGTGCTAACGGAGATCCGATAACCTTCGAAGATATATCAAAGCTGAAGTACACAGCAATGGTTTGGCCTCAAATGATCTTCTGGGTTAATGCCTTTTATTTTCTGATAATTGATTGATTACTTCAGTGATCTAGAGAAGAATGTGATCATTGGTTCTCTCTGTGTCAATTCAGGTTGTAGAAGAATCGATTCGGAAGGCGAATATTGTGTCTCTTCTTTGTCGAGTAGCTAAAAAGGATGTTGAATATAAAGGTAAACAAACAAGCAATTTATAAGAGTTGGCGAAAGAAATGATTTTCATTAGCTAAACATATGGACTTTCAAAATACCCATTTTGTTCTACTAATTGATTCGTAATTTGTTACCGACCGACGATGTCGTCTTTTCATGATCTTTCTGTAAAAAAATTGATATGTGATTGATAATTTGAGTTAATTGGTTTTGTCTACAAGGAATATATATATATATATATATATATATATATATATATACGCGCATCTTAGTGGTGTGACCTATGAAAATGGACAAACTTGCACAATTGGTCTAGTCGCAATGTCACATGAAGCTGTATGATCAGTAAACTGTTGGCATATGCAGGCTTCAGAATACCTAAAGGTTGGCAAGTTCTTGTTTGGATCCGGTCGCTGCACACGGATCCAAAATACTTCGATGATCCGATGTCCTTTGTTCCAGAGAGATGGGATGTAAGTTACGCACATACTCTGTAGTTTTTAGCTTACACGATTAGAGAGAACTGGTAAATGTATACGCGTGCTTATATGCGAAATCTAACAAAGTTAACATCAAATGACATGCCGACTCATGACAAATATCATCTCAAATCATAGAGGAGGAAAATCTGTTGACATGTGCAGGTACCAGTGAAGCCCAGTGGATACCAAGGCTTTGGCGCGGGACCAAGAATTTGTGCTGGAAATATGCTCGCCAGATTGCAGATCACTGTCATTCTTCACCATGCAGTTCTCGGCTACAAGTAAACATGGCGCCGTCTCTTTAACTCTCCTAGTGATATTTACGTTATTTCCATTTACTAAAAATGAGTACATGCATGGTCATATAATAAAGTACTAATTGAATTATGTGGGTATTTCACAGGTGGAAGTTAGTTAACCCTGACGCGAAGATTAAGTACCTTCCTCATCCACTGCCATGCGATGGTGCTGTCATGGACTTCGCAGCACTTTGATGAAGTAATTGGGTTAGAACCAAATGCAATCATACAATGGCTCTTGCTCTGAATTATGGTTCTTAGGCTCTTCTGTGGTATGTAAAATGAATAATTTGCAGCAGAAGCAGAGCATGTATGTACTTGAATTACTAAGTTGTAAACTTTGAGAGATGGGAGTTTATTTGCTTTCCAGAAACCATAATGGAACTTATTGAATCTCTACAAAAACAGGAAATAAAACTGCACAGTGACAATAAAAAGTCTTATTTGAGACCGCCGATCTAGGAAATTAATTCAATTCGTTGAAACTGTATGGAGATCTCCCTAAAATTATAGGCTAATCAGAAGTGACCTCCTCAATTATAATTTTTTTGATTGAATGATTTCAGTCAGATGAATTAAAAATTTTACTAAATCAACTAATAGTTTGAATTACTTTGTAGCGAAAAGTAATATCCGGATACACCAGATGCCTATGAACAGCCTATGCAAAACAAACTAGGATTTGTATCAGTACTATACAAAATGGTATACTAATTAATGAAGTTCTTTCTTTGGAACTACAAGGGTTTTGTCCTCCTACGGTATCCAACGGGCACAAATAAGTTGACTTCAACAAAACAGACATCTAATTTACATATCTAATACAGTTGGCTACAAATTTAATAATTGATATTCAAAATTTAAAATTTAAAATTTAATTATTTTATAATTTAAACTAAATTTATTTCTGAAAAAACAAATGAACTGAGACGAATAGCATCGAATCTTTCTCTAGAAAATACAAAAACAAAAAAGACACCTAATTTGAACCGGTCAAAGCGCCTCCGCAGAGTCAATAGAGACGGGTCAACCCCAGCTTCAAGGCTCTTTAACATTGATTTTGGTTTAGCTGGCTCCGCCTCTCTTGAAACAAAAAAAATCTTTATTATATATATAAAAAATAAATAATAATAAAATATAATTATTATAATTATTATCTATAAAAGTATATTAATAAAATTTTTCTTCCTGAATAAGTGTCGGAGTGTTTGAGTGTAATGCTCATATAGTTGCATAATATAGTCTTTTGATGGGATGGTGAGATTAGTTTATCTGTTTATTGAGCTTTTTTTTTTTTTTAAGGAATAAGTAGTATATTATCTGCTTTTTCAATGGGAGAATGAACTTAACTATATGGGTGAGGGCAAATAGGTCTCAGAGAGGTGGCGTGAAAAAAAAAAAAAACCTATGTTACAGATAATTAGCAGAGTGACCCTTAGTAGGGTTGACCGAAAAGGATTCCACATTGGTTATGTAGCTGTTTAATGTTAAGGATTTATAGAAAATGATCAGACTTAATTATTGGTATATTAGCTGTTTATTGAGCCGTATTAATTATGCTGGAGTTTATTACTTTTACAAATATATTATTTACCACTAGAAAATGCAACATTTCGCGTAAATCATAGCTGAAAATTAGATTCCCAAAAAGGCTCTATAAAAAAAAAAAAGCAAAAAAAACATTACTTAAAATTGTAACTTTTTGTGGTCACAAGCTCGTTTGTAATTTTTTCGCTTCTACATGATTGAGAACTAAACAATGTTTATTTGCAGATAGAGATTGCTACTTTTTAGATAAAAATTGTTCCGAGTGACAAATTGGCATATAAGTCAAAAATATTGATTTAAGAGGAGTTCTCACAGGTACATGTTAATCGGATATATTGTCATAATTCGTATTAATAATGCAAAAATAATATCTCTACATCTATAATACATGTAATTATACTCTTCTAATCTAGATTATAATTGAAAAAAATAAATTAATTTTTAGTGTTAAAAAATGTAAAATTAGAAAAAAAGAAAGGCTTTTGCTTAAATCCAATTATTTTGGGCTTGTGCATACATCGGGCTGCCTTGTTTATCTTTGTGTGCAAATTCGGTCGCTTTTGTTCAGAAACTGACCTAAGTATATTGATTTTTTCTCTTTTCTTTCTCTTCTCCATCTTCGTTCTTTTTTTTTTCTCACGGAAAAAAAACGTAGGCCAGCGGAGCAATTTTTTTTCTCTTTATTTTTTTTCTTTTCTTCCTCATGCTGGAACGTACCTTTTTTTTTCGTTTTTCTTCTTCTTCTTCTTTCTCCTGTAAGGCAACGGGGGTGGCCACAGGGCGACTTTCCGGCCTCGCAAGTGGCGGTCACTCCGCGGCGTTCTGCAGGGAGAGGTCGCATGGCGACGCGAGTCGCGCGCGGAGAGGTTGGGGTTGCGGGCGCGGGAGGGAGCGCGAGTGGAGCAGCCGAGGTGTCGCAGCGGGGACGTGCGTCCGAGTGAGGCGGGGGTCTACTGCGCGGCGGTGAGGCTCCGCTGAGCGTCGTGGTCGTCGCGTCGCATCTGCTGAGGCTGCTTCTTTTCTTTGTATGGTGTAATGATGGTTACGCGGGCGGTGACGCACGGTGCGAGCGGCGGGCGGCGCGGGGGCCCCACTTTGCCCAGGGGGCTCGCTTCTTCTTCCTATACGTTAGCTATATGGTAGACTTAACGTGAACGGCCGTCAGGGCTCCAAATGTCCATAGTGAGTATCTTTTTAACAAGTTGCTCGTGAGTATTACCCACGATTCATACTAGCGTGCACACTTTCCATGTGAAAGAGTTGTACCATTTCACATGAGAATCTTCTTAGGAGGTCCTTTGCTTTCGGTGTGTGTGTGGGAATGTTACTAATTTTACGCAAATACTTAAAAAATAAATAAAAATTTTATATTTTACTCATCTAATGAATAGAATTTTTTTACTGACTATCTCAATATGACTAATAAAAACATCTGGCCTATTAGATTAATAAAGTGTAAGATATACACCTTAAATAAAATGTACAGATAATATTTTTTTATAAACCTTGGTTGAAAATGGTTCAAAACCTCTCAACTAGAAGCTATTTTGAAATAGCTCCCTTTATAATCAAGATTCTCTAAATTTTTGATTTTTTAAAATTGAATTATTATCATTAAGTTTTTTGTAAATTATCTTAGCTGTTAATTATTATAATTTAATTTACTAAAAAAATACAAAAATTGACAAATTTAATAATATTATATATAATTTAATAATATTTTTAATTTTTATGTTCAAAATTATATATTTTTTTTAGAGAGATAGATAGCACGCTACCCGCTTCGTTTATTTCATTTAAAAATAAACTTAGCTGGAAATGTGAATCAATTAGAATTCGAACTTGGGTCTCGGATATCAACCATCAAGGCTTTTGCCACTTGCTCTAGGAACAGTCGGTATGTCCAAAATTAATTAATTCCAAAAAATTGAAGCTTAAGACGGTTTTAATTAAAAAAAAAATTTAAAGCTTAGGGTCCATTTTATAATCCGAGCCAATCACGCGCTCCGATGCGATCAACACCGTCCAATCGGTAGACCAATGGGGACTCTCCACGTGGTCCCGTGGTTGCTGAATGCTGACCAAGGTTCTATATTCGGTCTCATCGTTCTCCACAATTACCACCATTAAAGGCCATAATTGCGAAAATGCCACTCAGCCGTCGCACAATTCCGTTCCTACCCTTTCCTTCTCCGATAAATAGGAGCCGTTGCCCTCGTTCGCCGGAGTCCACCATTTCCGCTCCACTGTCCGTTGAAAGCCCACGCGAGGCGGAAGAGAGAGAGAGCCCTTTATTGGAGCCCTCTCTCCACCTCCTCCTTTCGTCTCCATTCGTCTCCATTTCCCCTCCTCTCCTCGACCCCAAACCCTAACCCTAACCCTAACCCTCGAAGATCACAGGGGATCTCCTCGTCCTCCTCTACGGAGTCGTTGTCCTCAATGGATCTCTCCGACAAGTCTCGCCAATCGCTTCTCCCGAGCTTCCTCTACTCGTCCACGGCAACGAAGACCGTGGGACTGGAGAGGATCCTCGGCCGGAACCCTAGCTCCGCCGAGCCGGCGGCGCCGGCGCTGACCTCGCCGGTGGATCGCCGGGATTCGGCCGGATCCTTCCTCATCCAGGCGCCGAGCGAGCCCAGGAAGATTGAGATGTACTCGCCGGCGTTCTACGCCGCCTGCACCGCCGGGGGGATCGCGAGCTGCGGGCTCACGCACACGGCCGTCACCCCGCTCGATATCGTCAAGTGTAACATGCAGGTGAGCACGATTGATCCGCTTTTAGATTGGATTGTGATGTTAGGGCTACCTTTGTGCTAGTTGGAATTGGAAGGGATAGCGCTGTGTTTTATGCGAATTGTTGGGGGGATGTCCTGAATCTATGATTATGCCATGTGTTAATCACTATTAATAGTTTGTTTCGTTTGTTCGGATATTTCTTTGTACCAATACCTTGTTCTTAGTACCAACATATTGGTCGATTGACCTGCGAATTTGCATTTTCTCTTTTTTTTTTTTCCAATTGATGACGAGATCTAAAAGTTGGAAGGTTAATATCACATCTTCCCTTTAATTTTTTGTGTTTGACTTTAGTATTACAAAAAATTATTACATCCTTTTTTTTATTCAAACGGGTGTTTTCTGGAGGAAATTCGAAGCCTTACATATTGATCTTTTTAACTATTGTACACTACTGATTATGAAACTTACCAATTAATTATTTCGATTCGTCTATAGATGAATTTAATAAAATTTGAGGGTTTTATGTAAATTAATTTTGTGATCATACTTGTGATTTGAAGAAGCACTCTCTTTATACATGCTTCTGATATGTATTGAATACAGAATATATAGTAATGCCTAATTTTGTAGAATTTTTTTTTTTTTTTTCTATTCCTTTGTGGCCTGTACCTCCTTATCATTGTTGAACATATTTTTCATGATTGTGATTCTTTTTCCCTCCCTGGTATCTTTAGGAAAACAGCACATTTTTGTCATAAATTCCTCTAGATGTTATTTGCCTAATTCGAATTGCTATAACGATGCGTCCAAACTGAAGTTTTTTATCTGAAATTTCAGATTGATCCAGCTAAGTACAAGAGCATTTCATCAGGATTTGGTATCCTTCTCAAAGAGCAAGGTTTCAGGGGCTTCTTTAGGGGCTGGGTGCCAACGCTTCTTGGTTACAGCGCTCAGGGGGCATGCAAATTTGGCTTCTATGAGTTCTTCAAGAAGTATTACTCGGATATTGCTGGACCCGAGTATGCTGCCAAATACAAGACCTTGATCTACCTTGCAGGGTCTGCTTCTGCTGAATTCATTGCTGATGTAGCACTCTGCCCCATGGAGGCAGTGAAAGTGCGAGTGCAGACGCAGCCGGGGTTTGCCAGGGGTTTGTCTGATGGGCTCCCGAAGTTTGTCAAATCTGAAGGCTATCTTGGGTAGAATCTCATTTTCCTTGATCTTCTTTCTTGTTTGATGCTCCCTCCTATTGCGTTTCTAAATAATTTTTCTCATTTTGTTCTGAATAACAGATTATACAAAGGATTGGTTCCTCTCTGGGGGCGTCAAATTCCTTGTAAGTACTTCTATTCGCCATTTTAGACAGCTAGTTCTGCTAGAAATTCTATTTTATGTCTTAAGAAACTCTGCTTTTGATACATATCACGAGGCACTTTGTTAGATGTGGATAATTTCTGAATCAAAGCAACTTTATTTGTGAATACAGGAGTTGTATTTTTTGCCATGAGTGCTTGCCCTAGAACATGATTGGTGGTTTTGTTCAGTCATTTTGAAATGACAATTGTTCTTGCATTTTATGTATGGTTTTCAATATTTTATGTCTGCACACAGAACCATCCCTATCTAGATGTAATTGGAGACAGAGTAGAAAGGAAGTTGTTTGCATTGTCTTGCTAACATAGAATCATAAGAAATGCCTTAGCTTTTACTATCGGGGTTTAGATGTATCAATCATGTCGTTATCTTTGTTTAGATGTATTAATCAATTTAGTGCAACATGGGCTTTACTGCTGGGGGCTTTGCCAAAAATGCATATCATGTTTGCTAATTAGTAGCAGCTTCAAATGTTTTATAACAGCCACCCATCGATTTCTTGTGCTTCTTCCTTGTTAGAGTTACTTTCAAACATTGCCAAGTTTGAGTTCTATTTATACGTTACAGCTGTAAACAGGAAATGCTGCTATATAATTCTTCCCTAGTTGAACTTACAGCACTATCAAACTGGTTTGCACACTCCATAGTTTACCTTTTCTGATCTGCCGATGCCTTGACAAAAATAGTACTTGTTCCACTAGTATTTATGGTGGTGCAACCCACCAAAACGCAGACCCCCTTGCAGCATTTTCATTATTTTTTTTAATTTAATCATATAATGCAGATACCATGATGAAATTTGCATCGTTCGAGATGGTCGTGGAAATGATCTATAAATATGCCATTCCCACACCAAAGGATCAGTGCAGCAAGCCTCTTCAGCTTGGCGTGAGCTTCGCCGGCGGTTACATTGCTGGGGTCTTCTGTGCCATTGTATCTCACCCGGCCGACAACCTCGTCTCCTTCCTTAACAATGCAAAGGATGCCACTGTCGGCGATGTAAGTTAAATCTGTAGCTTTTTCTTCTTTGTAAATCTTTTTATTGCCGGCTGCCCATAATTCCTTCATTTTCTGATTCTTTTGCTTTGCTTGTGTAGGCCGTGAAGAAGCTCGGCCTTTGGGGGCTATTCACTAGAGGGCTTCCTCTTCGTATTGTTATGATTGGTACTCTCACTGGGGCACAATGGGGTATCTATGATGCTTTCAAGGTTATGGTTGGCCTGTAAGTATTTTCTCCGAGACTTCTCTAACTTTTTTTAAAAAGAATTGCGGCAAACTCTCTATTTTGTGAAGGATAAAATCCTGATGTGTTGAATATATGTTCTTCAGGCCAACAACAGGTGGAGTTGCCCCTGCTGCAGCTCCAGCCGCAGAGCTCGCTCCACTGAAAGTCAGTGCTTGATTTTTCTGAAGCAGTAACTAGAAGTGATTTCTAGCATTTATTTTGCCCATTCTTGGTGAGATTGTAGTAATTTCCAAAGAGCATTGCTTGTTTTGATTTTTTTTGTTTCTTGTGTGTACCTTAAGGGGATGGTTTTGGTCTCATCCCAAAGGCTCGTGAATTTCAGAAGCTCATTTAGAGATTACAGTAGTTGCCTGCACCATAGTATTTAAAGGGTTACCAAAGAATAAGCTGGAGGACAGTGAAAAATATTATTGTACACATTTTATTATCCCTCGAGATTTGCAGGGATTTAATTACATGTTTCTTCTCCTCTTACATCATCTCTTCGGATTTACAAGTAAAGCATATTCAATAGTACATCAGGCTACCATGTTCTTGTTTCACTTTGTATGATGGCGATGTTAGCTACGGTGATAATTACATTTCTTTTGTCCTCGAGTCTTTATGTAACTAAGTTGATTGGATTTCAAATGCTAAAGTGCAAGCTGAGTTTCTCTTTTTTTTTTTTACAATTACTGAGCTTGTTTCTCTTGTTTCCTTTTTTTTTTTTACAATTACCGAGCTTGTTTCCAAATTCCCATTTATTCACATCTGGGGTCAGGAAATTTTATCTCCCCTTTAAATGAACTGTTTAGAAAATAGGACTGACTTTCACTAGCTTCCTCAAATTTCTCTTTGTATCAAGCTGGAAACTATCAAAAAACCAAAAAGAAAAAAAAGAGACCACCAAAAAACAACAAAAAAAAGGGAAAAAAATTATGCTGGGTAAAACCAAAACTATCTAAGCAATGATGAGTAGAATCTCCTATCGACAAAGAACATGATGTTGGTTGATTAATTTCCAACAGCATCATTGTGTTGGTCTCTTGCATTTACTATTTTGCACCAAAATTTTGTAGTTTAGGTCTGAATGAGTCCATGACTCATTACAACTGAAACTAATTCAAACCTGCCATTCTCAACACCCTTCTCAGAATCCACAGAAATTGTGAATCTGAAAGGGCTGTTCTTACCTTGTCGCAGCAGAACTTTAATCAAGATTCGCCAAATAAGATAAAAGTTGTGTTTCTTTCTAGTCACACTGCCTTCCATGCTCTGTTTCTGTTTGGCATCTACAAGTTCCACCCCTTTCGACAATCCTGGCTCCAAAGTTTCCCCTAGTAAGGAACTTTGTTTTGTGTCTTCGAAGAAGCATTTGAAGACGTCCTCAGCGGTAACATTTGCGAATAAGATCTCGGCAGCTTTGTTCCTCACAAGCAGAGGGACTTGTCCTGTTTGGTCCCAAACATACAGCTGTATCCACCGGAATTTGGCATCACCAAGTTTAAAGACACATATAACACATTCAAGATGCTGATGTCTACAAATCAAACAGAGGTATTTTTGCGCTGGTAGACTACAGCATATGGACCCCAAAAAATTGAAGTATTCTGAAATGTTAAATACAAGCACCAATGTTTTTTAGGTATAAAATCTCACCATGAATGGTCGATATATCTGGCGTACATCATGAAGATACTTCGAGCTGCTCTGACAGTACAGCGGATATCTATCATTTCCAGATAGATTTTACCAAACAAAATTATTAGTGCATGTTGCTTCAGTACAGAAACTATTATTGTAAGAACAAAATTTGCCAAATCTCGAAAAAAAAAAAATCCAAGAAAATCAGGAAAGTGATGCCACAACAAACCTGGTATCTACTGGGAAGCCACATAGCTTGCATCCACTAGTTATAAGGTCTTCCACAATCTTATTGTTCATCTGTAGTCTCTTGCATGCAAATTGTTGCTCTTTTTCACCAGGATTCCAGGCGAATGTCAAAAAGATATCACCAACGCAGGCACAAATGTTTGCATTGCACGCACTGGAGAGGCATAACAATTCTGAGATTGAGGAACAGTTCTTTGATTTCTTTTCATCAACTGCTGTCCAGTTTTTTAATTTTTTCTGTCATACCAATCATAATATTGAAATGTTTAGTATTTCAGAAGAATAGGTTCCATAGCTACAAACAAAAATTAAACAGAGTCAGATACTAGAGGAAGGATAGCTTTTGGTACATTGACACAAAAACGAGAAATCTGATACTGGTATTAAACAAATTATTTAGGTTCACTTTGCCAAATCGAAGGGTGATCAATATTCAAATTGTCTTGTTTCATCTATTACAATTGATTTTCTTCTACTTTCAGTCAAGATTAACTCATAAAGTTTCTTTGATTTGCACACCATGTCAAGACTTCTTGAAAAAGTCTATGCCCCATGTGAACAACATGTGATACGAGACTTAATCCTTAACAACAAAACAGCTAATTTGTTCAGCTAAGATGGTTAAAAAGAGCGTAAGTTATCTTAAATCTAATCACATGAAACTTCCTTGTGGCAATTAAATGAGTTGAAATGTGAATGACCTCTGTATGCTGCGGAGGCAGTGGAAAATATTTTATGGAACTTAACCTGTCCGACGTGCTGAAGCGCCGATTCAGTATGCAGCACCCATTTTAATACCCTCTGAAACTTTTCTCTCGAGGCCTCCCCCAATTTAACATTTCGTATTAGGTCATCGCTTCCTGTATAATCTTGCAGAAGTGACTGTATAATCTTTTAACCAAAATAATGACAAATATCTTTGAGAGCAGAGATATATAGCTGCCCTAAAATCACAAAAGCAATGGATCTACATAGCTAAACATCTACAGAGAAAGGTGGCAAAATTGCTTGTGCAGTTAAAAGATTATGATGGTGATTCTAATTATATCATCAAAGATCATAAAATTTAAACATCAAGGTTGTCTATCCTCAAACTTCTATATCAGATCTCCTCCCCCTTCTTATCATCAACTTCCCACCCTTCGACAAAAGAGGTCAACGTAAGGACGTAAATCAACAA
Source organism: Ananas comosus (assembly GCF_001540865.1). Classification (NCBI taxonomy): domain Eukaryota; kingdom Viridiplantae; phylum Streptophyta; class Magnoliopsida; order Poales; family Bromeliaceae; genus Ananas; species Ananas comosus. The sequence goes on from NC_033622.1 coordinate 12,229,934, forward strand.
TTTTTCCTTGTATCAACTACCGAGCGACCTAGCGAAATAGATAGGAGCAGGGCATTAAAGCATACAAAATCTTCGGGCACTCAATTCAATACCTTTACACGCAATTAACCGGTCACGATGTGCGACGACTTGAAGTGTCGAGATCTGGACAGTTTTAGCCTCCGTGAGGTTTCTGAATCTTACAATTTTAACATCTGGAGCAATGCGCAAGTCATAGCATGATTAGCAACTGCATCAAAATGTCCCCCTATTTTGAATTATCTCAGAAAAATAGCGAAAAATGAGTTGCAAGTCAAGATCCTAACTCTGCAGCAATATAATGTCGCCTGCGACGATCATCGATCCCATGTGCTTTGACCAAACAGATACGAAGAAGCTCGACCTCGTATCATCTGCAACCTGAATCATAGTCTTTAGTAACGCCCCCGCATTCGAACCATTCGGTTTCTGCGCAAAATCATCTAGGGTTTAGAAAAAGCATGAACATCAATACGAGATTGAGATCGCACGCAGATCAAAAGTTCGTAAAAGTAACTATTCAAGATCCGTAACTGAAAAATAAGTTAAAACTGCAGTGTTCTAATCGCTAACATCAAAATTTCAAACCGATCCTTGTCTCGATTGAAAAGGCGACACGGAACACCTAAAACCCTAACAAGAACAAAAAGAGGGACCAGGATGGGTTGGGAGTGGCGGACGAAGACGAGGAGCTGGACGAAGCCGCCGCCGCCGCCGCCGCCATCGTCGAGATGTGACTCCGCGCTCGACAGGTCGATCAGAGGGCCGTACCATCCCACCGCCGACATGACGATGCTTTGTTTTCTTTTTTTCTTAAAAGTAATCGAAATCACAGAATCTTCGTATAAATTATCTCCTAACTAATTCATAATTTAGTTTGGAGGAGGGGAAAATAGAATAAAAAGAATAATGAATAAAAGATATAAATAATAATAATAATAATAATATTCATTATATTCAAATTTAAATTTTTAAAATTTTAAATTTTAAAATTCAGGATTTAAAATTTAAAATTTTTAAATTGTTATATTTCAAATTTTAAATTTTAAAATCAATATAAATATAAAAATATAAAATATCAAATTTTAAAGGCAATTTGCATAAAAAATCCACTTATTTTTGGCTTTTGCAAACCGGGCACCTTTTCATTTTTATAGATTCGGTTCGTTTTTCAGCAACTGACCAAAATACCCTTATCCTTTTTCTTATTCTCTTTTTCCATATTCCTATAAATTTCTTTCTCTTCCCAGAGAGCGGAGGAGGCGGCTTGTCCGGCTCATCCTTACCCTCGCCCGTACACCTCCGCACCTTCCTCGCCTCCGACCCTGCCGAGGCCGCACAGCAACTTTTTTTTTTCCCTCTCCGACTATTCTCTACCGTTTCCGACGACGACGCCCTCTCGCCTTCCCCGCCCTTCTCGTCCTCTCCCTCACCTTCCTCCTCTGCCGCCTCCGACGACGACGTATCTTCGTTGGCGCCGACAACATGCCGACGCATCCTTACCCTCGCCTGCACACCCCCACACCTTCCTCGCCTCCGACCCTGTCGAGGCCGCGCCGCGACTTTTTTTTATTTTTTTTTCCTCTTCGACTCTCCTCCACTATCTCCGACGATAACGCCGCTCTTGTCCTTCTCCGCACTTCTCGTCCTCTCCCTCTCCTTCTTCCTCTGCCGCCTCCGAAGACGATGCATCTTCGCTGGCTCCAACGCCGGCGCCGACACTATGGAGATCACTGCGACGCTGCAGCCTCGGAGCGGGGGGTCCTTAGCGGCATCGTCGCCGGCGCCGTGGAGAGAGGTGACCAAAAAAAATTATAAAAGGAGCAAGAAAAAAAAATAAAGATAAAAAATTTAAAAAAAAGAAGGATAAAGATAAAATTGCATAATTAACTGCAAAAAAAATTATAAGTTGCACTATTTAAGATGTAAACTGCAGCTTTAAAATGAAAATTACACTCTTTGGGAGATATTTACACTGTTTCTTCTCTTATTGTACTTTTTCAGATGTAAACTGCACCACTAAGATGAAAACTACACTCTTTAAACAAAAGTTGCACTGTTTTTCCCCTTGTTGCACCATTTTTTCTCTTATTACACTATTTTTTATCTTAAACTGCACCCATTTAAAAGATATTTATACTGTTTCTCCTCTTGTTGCACTGTTTTTATCTTAAACTGCACTCTTTAAGAGAAGAAATACTGCAACAAGAGGAGAAACAGTATAAATATCTCTTAAATGGGTGCAGTTTAAGATAAAAAATAGTGTAACAAGAAAAGAAATAGTGCAACAAGAGGAGAAACAGTGCAACTTTCGTTTAAAAAGTGCAACTTTTATCTTAATGGATGCAGTTTAAATCTAAAAGAGTGCAATAAGAGGAGAAACAGTGTAAATATCTCCCAAAGAGTGTAATTTTCATTTAAAGAGTGTAATTTTCATCTTAAAGCTGCAGTTTACATTTAAATAATGCAACTTATAATTTTTTTTGCAGTTAACGATACAACTTCATCTTCATCCTTCTTTTTCTATACTTTTTTATCTTTATTTTTTTTCTTGCTTCTTTTATAATTTTTTTGGTTACCCCTCTCTGCCAACGACCACGGCGCCGGCGACGATGCCGCTGAGGACCCCCTGTTCCCAGGCTGCAGCGCCGCAGTGACCTTCACGGTGTCGGCGCCGGTGTCTGCACCGGCGAAGATGCATCGTCGTTGGAGACGGCAGAGGAGAAGGGAGAAGGAGAGGACGAGAAGGGCGGAGGAGGACAAGAGAGGCATTGTCGTCGGAGACAGTGAAAGAGAGTCGAAGTGGAAAAAAAAAAAAGTCACGGCGCGGCCTCAACCAGGTCGGAGGCGAGGAAGGTGGGGGTGTGCAGGCGAGGGTAAGGATGCGTCGGCATATTGTCGGCGCCGGCGAAGATGCGTCGTCGTCAGAGGCGGTAGAGGAGGAAGGAGAGGGAGAGGACGAGAAGGGCGGGGAAGGCGGGAGAGGCGTCGTCGTCGGAAAAGGTGGAGGAGAGTCGGAGAGGGAAAAAAAAAAAGTCGCGGTGCGGCCTCGGCAGGGTCGGAGGCGAGAAAGGTGCGGGAGTGTGCGGGCGAGAGTAAGGATGCGCAGAACAAGCAGCCTTCGCCGCTCTTTGGGAAAAGAAAGAAAAAAGGAACGAGAGAAAAAAAAGAGGAGAGAAAAAAAGGTATAAGGATATTTTGGAGAGAGAAAAAAGTATAATGGTATTTTGGTCAGTTTGCTAAAAAAGCGGATCGAATCTGTAAAAATGAAAAAGGTGGCCCGATTTTACAAAAGCCGAAAATAAGTAGATTTTTTATGCAAATTGGCCAATTNTTTTTTTTTCCTCTCCGACTCTCCTCCACTGTTTCCGACGACGACGTCTCTCTCGCCTTCCCCGCCTTTCTCGTCCTCTCCCTCTCCTTCCTCCTCTGCCGCCTCCGACGACGACGTATCTTCGCTGGCACCGACAACGTGCCGACGCATCCTTAACCTCGCCTGTACACCCCCGCACCTTCCTCGCCTCCGACCCCCTGCCGAGGCTGGGCCGCGACTCTTTCTTTTTTTTTTTTCCACTCTTTTTTTTTTTCCTTTTCGGCTCTCCTCCACTGTCTCCGACGACGACGCCTCTCTTACCCTTCTCCGCCATTCTCATCCTCTTCCTCTGCCGCCTTCGACGACGATGCATTTTCGCCGGCGCCAACGCCGGCGCTAACACCGTGAAGATCACTGCGGCGCTGCAGCATCGGAGCGGGGGGTCCTTAGCGGCATCGTCGCCGGCGCCGTGGAGAGAGGTGATGAAAAAAATTATAAAAGAAGCAAGAAAAAAAAATAAAGATAAAAAATTATAGAAAAAGAAGGATGAAGATGAAACTGTATCATTAACTGGAAAAAAAATTATAATTTGCACTACTTAAGATGTAAACTGCAGCTTTAAAATGAAAATTACACTCTTTGGGAGATATTTATATTGTTTCTCCTCTTATTGCACTCTTTCAGATGTAAACTGCATCCATTAAGATGAAAGTTACACTCTTTAAGTTATACTGTTTCTCCTCTTGTTGCACCATTTCTCCTCTTGTTATACTATTTTTTTATCTTAAACTGCACCCATTTAAGAGATATTTATACTGTTTCTCTTCTTCTTGCACTGTTTTTCCTCTTAGTGCACTATTTCTTATCCTGTTACACTGTTTCTCCTCTTAAAGTGTGCAGTTTAAGAAAAAAATAGTGTAACAGGAGGAGAAATAGTACAATAAGAGGAAAAACAGTGCAACAAGAGGAGAAACAGTATAAATATCTCTTAAAGGGGTGCAGTTTAAGATAAAAAATAATATAACAAGAGGAGAAATAGTGCAACAAGAGAAGAAACAGTGCAACTTTCGTTTAAAGAGTGTAACTTTCATTTTAATGATGCAGTTTAAATCTGAAAGATTGCAATAAGAGGAGAAACAGTATAAATATCTCCCAAAGAGTGTAATTTTCGTTTAAAAAGTATAATTTTCATCTTATAGCTGCAATTTATATTTTAAGTAATGCAACTTATAATTTTTTTTTCAGTTAACGATGCAATTTCATCTTCATCATTCTTTTCTATAATTTTTTATCTTTATTTTTTTTTCTTGCTTCTTTTGTAATTTTTTTGGTCACCCCTCTCTGCCAACTGCCACGGCGCCGGCGACGATGCTGCTGAGGACCCCCCGTTCCGAGGCTGCAACACCGCAGTGACCTTCACGGTGTCGGCGCCGGCGAAGATGCATCGTCGTTGGAAGCAGCAGAGGAGAAGGGAGAGGGAGAGGACGAGAAGGGCGGAGGAGGGCAAGAGAGGCGTCGTCGTCGGAGACAGTGGAGGAGAGTCGAAGAGGAAAAAAAAAAAAATAGTCGCAGCGCGGCCTCGGCGAGGTCGGAGACGAGGAAGGTGGGGGTGTGTAGGCGAGGGTAAAGATGCATCGGCATATTGTCGGCGCCGGCAAAGATGCGTCGTCGTTGGGGGCGGTAAAGAAGGAAGGAGAGGGAGAGGACGAGAAGGGCGAGGAAGGCGAGAGAGGCGTCGTCGTCGGAAATGGTGGAGGAGGGTCGGAAAGGGAAAAAAAAAAAGTCGCGGCGCGGGCGAGGGCGAGGGCGCGAGGGTAAGGATGCGCAGGACAAGCCGCCTCCGCCGCTCTCTGGGAAGAGAAAGAAAAAAAGAACGAGAGAAAAAAAAGATGAGAGAGAAAAAGATATAAGGATATTTTGAAGAGAGAAAAAGGTATAAGGATATTTTGATTAGTTTGCTAAAAAAGCGGACCGAATCTGCAAAAATAAAAAAGGTGGCCCGATTTTGCAAAAGCCCAAAATAAGTGATTTTTTTATGCAAATTGGTCAATTTTAAATTTAAAAATTTTAAAATATTAAATTTAAAATTTAAAATTATAAATTATAAATTTTAATTTTAACTTTTTTAAATTTTAAATTTTAAAAATAAAATCACACTTCTATTGGCAACGGTTCCTACTTGTTAAGGTGAGAACAAAACTTTCCACCCACGGCAAATCTTGTTTGAATATAAAAGGGAGATAACCCCGTATTCCCTCTTTTGTTTCTGTACTAAATAAATGGTGGCCTAGAAACTAACCCAAAAAAAAAAAATTTATATATTTATGTAACTTTTTATTTTGAATAATATCTTGTAAAATTTTGTTTTTTTTTTTAAGAAATAGGTAGCAGATTATTCACTTCGTTTATTTTATATATTTAACTGAAAATGTGAATCAATTAGGATTCGAACTTGGATCTCGGGTACGAACCACCAAGCCCTCTGCCACTTGCTTTAGGAACAGTAAAATTTTATTGTTATTAATGAATTATTTTGTTATATCCGTTGAATCATGGCAGATTAAACTAATATTAAATTTCAACCATAAAATCTAAACAATAAAATAAAATACTTTTTTACTTATTAATCTATTTTTCTAACCTATCACCTCCCACTGTAATCTTTACTAATCCCTTTGGAACCACCTTCCCCACCCTACCTCAGTTTTAGCCTTTGTTTGAAACAAAAAAAAGAAGAACCCGCCTCTTTCGCTCACCCTGTGCCGTTTTTTATTTGCAATTTAGGATTTTCTTTGCTGGCGATGGTTTAGTAGGATTGGTTTACGGTTACGGAAAAGACCATCTCTATTATGGAGTACCTTAATTTTAATTCTCACTTTCCATTAGAGAAATGTAAAATATTATCCGCATTTTTCTTTTATTTCCACTCAATAATTAAGATAATACGTTAGTAATTACTAACTTATCAATTATACTATATATGTCGCGGTGCTAAATGATAAGGGCCAAACATTATTTGATCGATATTCAACATAATTGTACTAAAGTTTCAACATTAAAACTTATAAATTATTTTGAATAATTAAACAAAATCTACATTATATATAAAAATAATTTAAGTATATATATTATTTAGGATTAATTTTATACAGAGCCTTATAAATATGGTAAATGACAAATATATTCCTAAAAAGTTTAATTTTCATATGTCGTTCTTACAAAAGTTCTAATATTTTCAAATATATAGATTGGTTTGTTACTATTAGAGAACCGTTTACATTTTCAATTTTGTCATCACAAATATATCCCTCCAAAAGCCATAATATACTAACAGTATAATATAAAAGCGGTAAAAATGTTAAAAACTAATCAAAGTTAAGTATTTAATCTATGATTAACTAAATTTTTTTAACAAATTCTAACGACGGTAGTATATTTGAAAATATCAGGACTTTTGTGAGAACAACATATAAAATTTAAATTTTATAGAAATATACTTGTCATTCACTATATTTAGTGTATGAAATTATTACGTATTTAATCTATGATTAATTAAATTTTTCTAACAAATTCTAACGGCGGTAATATATTTGAAAATATCAGGACTTTTGTGAGAACAACATATAAAATTTAAATTTTATAAAAATATACTTGTCATTCACTATATTTAGTGTATGAAATTAATCCTCTCAAGTTCTAAAAAAAATATAAATAATTTATTTCCATCTCCATCCCATTATGTACGGATCTATGCAGGTCCCGAATTTAAATGGATTTTTCTCCTTAGAATTGAATTTGCAAAAATTACACTTTTGGTCCTCAAACTATGAGGCGTATAACACTTAAGACACCAAGCTTTAATTTATTATAATTTTTTGTTTAAATTTTTTAAATTATTATAATTAAGACCCGCAATTCAATAATAATATTGTAATTGATGTAGTAATGATTAAGATTTTGCATCAATTCCATATGATCAATACATTAATATTAACTCAACTAAAGCGGATTATCGAACTTGATTGTAATAATTTCAAAAAATTGAGCCAAAAATTACTGTAAATTAAAATTTAAAAATCAAAATATCGCAAATCTCATAGTCTACCCAATTTAATTTATTACTCAAGTCAATAACTAGGCACTGTTGAAATAGGATGAACCAAAATTAATTATGAAAAAGTTACAAAGTTCATTTGAAATGTCAACTAACCAATGTAACATACATGAACATTCACATGCACTGTAAAAGAGAAACATTTATTATCCCCTATCTAGTAAAAGAGATGCACATTCGAAATGTCAACTAACCAACGTAACATACGTGAACATTCACATGCATTGTAAAAGAGAAACATTTATTATCCTCTATCTAGTATATATAAATATAAGGGCATTTAGACCTCTTTATTTTTCTCTGCCTAGAATGGTCAATGCCTAACTTTCTCGGATTAGGTATAGAAAACACGCAGGGTACAACTATTATAATGCAAAACTCTAACAAATCAAAATTAGATAGGAAAATCTTGTTTATTGTACTTAATGTAAAAAATTGTTGAATATAATATACTAAATATAAATCTCCACTAACTTAAGCTTTCCAAAAAAAATTATTTTACATTATTTAACTTGGTGTCAAAATAAAAGGTATATATGAGTTATAACATACCCGTTTAACTTTAATTTTTTTAAAAAAATAATTATTTTATATTGTTTAACTTAGTATCAGAATAAAAAATTATAATTATGACATATTAAAATTTAAAATATTATTCTCCATCACCTTAAGCTTCTTGAAAAACATTATTATTTTACATTATGTAATTAACTAATATTGTTCTAAAATGTTTTTGATCCCGGTTAGGAAAGTCCTTTGCACTAAATGTTGTATAAGAGAATAAATAATGAATATAAGTTATGGGGCATCTAAACAATCATGAAATTAATTTATTGTGTACTACTAGTGCGGCGGATAGCAATTATTGCAATTTGTGACAACAAAATGTAATTGCAATCACCTGCGTAATCTCTATGATGCAACAATAAAATTGCATATAATAATACAAGTTGTTGATAACCTCTTTTAATGGTGAGTTCCTCTTAATCTAATTAATGGCAATGTGACAATGGTATATAGTTACCTTGCACGCAAAGGAAGACCATTTCACTTAAATATGAATACCTTGGTTACTTGCTAGTGAGGGCTCCAAATAATTATATATATATATATATGTGGAGAAAAAAAATAATGGAAAACTTGCTAATATTTTTTTATTGATCTCATTCACGAGTGAAAACAGACAAACACTCCTACAAGTTCAAATTGTGACCTGAGTGGTTACCAGTGCGGTAAGCCTATCTGATACGAAGCTTTATTTCCAAATACAATTGTTTCAAACTTTCTCCAACTACGTACTACATCTATAACAGCATTGCTATCAAACAGTTCCTGTATAGGTTTAACTACATAAAATAAAATTACACGAAATGAAAAAACTGAAGATGGAATTCTCGAAATATTGAAACGTTTTTCACTAGTAGTTGACCCGAGAAGTTGCGGACTCCCCCAGCCGCCACCGTTATCTGGGCCCAGACACCTGCTGCGACGACATGTGCGATGGCGACTCGCTCGTCGTCGTCGCAGTGCTCGTCATCGATCCAGTAGGATTACCGGCACCGCCGCGGCCGCCGAACAAATCGTTCGCCGCTCTGATCGCGGAGGCACTGCCGGCGAATCCCCTCCCGTAGAGCCGCAGAAAGTTGAGCGACGCCACCCGAGGCTCAGCCGCGCCCATCGTCCCGTCCAGCATCCCCGCCACCGCCGACATGCTCGGCCGCAGCGCGGGCTCCTCGTGTAGGCAGCAGAGCGCCACTTTCACCACCCTCTCCACCTCCTCCTCCCTCACCCTCCCCTCCAGTCTCGGATCGGCCAACTCTCTGTACCGCCTTTCGGCGTGGCGCTCCAGCGCCAGCATCGGAAAATATTCCCCGCCGCCGCCGCTGCCGCTCCATGAGCCACTCGATGAATCATTCGAATCGCCGTCGGTCACGCAGTCGGTGCGGTTCTTCCTCCCCCTGACCAGCTCCAGCAGCACCATCCCGAAGCTGTAGACGTCGGTGCGATCCGATATCGCCGCATTGGTGAGCCACTCCGGCGCCAGGTACCCGCGCGTCCCCCGCATCGTCGTGAAGAGCCCCGACTGGTCCGGGCCCATCAGTTTCGCGAGGCCGAAGTCGGCGATCTTCACCTGGCCGGCGTCGGCCAGCAATATGTTCTCCGGCTTGACGTCGCAGTGCACGATCTTGTGGTCGCAGCCGGAGTGCAGATACGCGAGCCCTCGTGCCGCGCCGATGGCGACCTCCATCCGCTCTCCCCACTCGAGCGCGGGGCCGGCGGAGCCGAAGAGCGATCGGTCGAGTGAGCCCCGGTTCATGTACTCGTAGACGAGGAGGCGCCGCGCGCCCTGCGCACAGAAGCCGCGGAGGCGGACCAGGTTCACGTGGCGGATGTTGCCGATGACCGCCATCTCGGTGCAGAATTCTCTCTTCCTCTGTAGCCCCACGGCGTCGATCCTCTTCACCGCCACCAGCGTCTTGTCCGGCAGCTCCCCCTTGTACACCGCCCCGAATCCGCCCGATCCGATCTTCGTCTGGAAGTTGTTGGTCACCGCCTCCAGCTCCGCGAATGTAAACCTCGTCGGCAGGCCCGGTATGAACACATCGTCGGACTCATCGTCGTCGATATTGGAGTCCAAGTAGTCCGAATTCTTCGCCGGCGACTTCTGCCAACGGAGCTGGAACTCCTTTGCTGCCGCCTGCGGTTTGGATCTCCTCATCTGCTTCTTCTGCTGACTGCGCCACCAGTGAATTCCCATCCAGGCGATCATGGCGACGAGGAGGAGCGAGGCGATGGACGGAAGCAAAATTGCCACAAAATGGGTCGACGACGGTGGTGAAGAATTCCTACCATTGGCATTTGATGGCGATCCCTGCACCGTCTTGATGTAGCCCGCGGGGTTCGATCCATCGCTGGAGCTGCTGACAAACAGAGAACCCAGTTGCCGCGACTCTAACAAGTAGCAGGACATCGACGAGTTATCATAGAAGTAGCCTAAACAAGTACAATTCCCCGAGCAGCGGCTGCGGCAAGCCGGACCGTCCCCGCCCGACGTCGTCGGCGCCGCGTACTTATTCGCGAAGTATTCGATTCCGGCTCTGAGGCCGAGATAGGAGAGGTTGGAATCATCGGTAGTGCAATTGGAGGAGGAGAGGAGGCGGGGGCCATTGGCGGCGAGTTCGCAGCCGCCGCTGTGGGACGCAACGAAGAGCGGTGGGCACGCGCACGTGGAGGCGTTGCTGCTCCCGGAGCAGAGCCCAAGGGGGCCGCAGGCCAGCGGGAGGTCGCAGGGGCCGCTCGGCGCGACGAAGTCGCCGCCGAGCGCGGCGGACGCGTTGAGCGCGGCGTAGCTGGAGATGCGGAGGGCGCCGTCGCGGCCGAGCCTGAGGATCCGGAGCGGGGCGGGGGGGAGCGGGAGCTCGAACACGACGCGCGCGTCCGCGGCGTAGAGGTAGAGGCCCGAGGCGTTGGCGGCCATGTAGGCGACGGGGGCGTTGCGGTCCTTGGCGGAGCGCACGTCGCCGGCGAGGCTCCAGAACTGGGCCCAGCCGCTGCCGCCGCCGCCGCCCCAGGCGAGCGCGGCGTCCGCGGGGGTCACGGCGAGGCGGTAGTCGCCCTCGGCGAAGTCGGTGTCAGAGGCGGAGGCGGTGAGGTTGGCGCCGGCGCGGAGGGGCTGGTCGGAGACGAGGGCGTCGGCGGGGTGGTCGAAGGAGCGCCAGAGCGAGGCGTTGCGCGCGTCGAGGAGGGCGAGGTCGCCGGAGTCGAGAAGGCGGAGCGCGGCGGCGGGGGCGGCGAGGGGCGGCGTGGACCAGAGGAGGGAACCGCTGGGGCTGGTCACGGCGAGGCCGAGCGGGGTGAGGGCGACGAGCCCCGAGCGGTCCGGGATGGGCGCGGCGCGGTTCGCGGCCCACACCGCGGCGCCGGACGTGGCGTGGAGCACGGAGAAGTAGAACCGCGACTGCTGCGCCCCCGGGTTGTAGACCGCTGCTTGGAAAACGCCGTTCCGGGACGCGAGGAAGACGCCGCCCGTGTCGATGAAGAGGAGGCTCGACGCCGTGAAGTTGGGGTACAGGTACTCCACCGCAACGGCCCCCGCTGCGGCGAGACGCGCGTTGAGGAGGAGCTGGTGGAAAACAGAGAGAAAGAGGAGGGGATAGGCGAAGCGACGCATTGGAGAAGAGAATGAGAGCCCATGGACCGGAGCAGAGAGGGAGGGGGGGAGGAGGAGGAGATGATGATGATGATGACGATGATGAGGTTGACGGGTGTGTCCGTTGACTTGTGGTGCTGGGACCCACACACGCAAGGGATTNCGGCGTGGACCAGAGGAGGGAACCGCTGGGGCTGGTCACGGCGAGGCCGAGCGGGGTGAGGGCGACGAGCCCCGAGCGGTCCGGGATGGGCGCGGCGCGGTTCGCGGCCCACACCGCGGCGCCGGACGCGGCGTGGAGCACGGAGAAGTAGAACCGCGACTGCTGCGCCCCCGGGTTGTAGACCGCTGCTTGGAAAACGCCGTTCCGGGACGCGAGGAAGACGCCGCCCGTGTCGATGAAGAGGAGGCTCGACGCCGTGAAGTTGGGGTACAGGTACTCCACCGCCACCGCCCCCGCCGCGGCGAGACGCGCGTTGAGGAGGAGCTGGTGGAAAACAGAGAGAAAGAGGAGGGGATAGGCGAAGCGACGCATTGGAGAAGAGAATGAGAGCCCATGGACCGGAGCAGAGAGGGAGGGGGGGGAGGAGGAGGAGGAGATGATGATGATGATGATGATGATGATGATGATGATATGAGGTTGACGGGTGTGTGCGTTGACTTGCTGGTGCTGGGACCCACACACGCAAGGGATTTAATTTAATTTAATTTATGGTTGGATTTTTGGACGGTCGATATTTGACCGGGCGAATCACTTGTCGTTGCGTGCTGCAGGTTTCACAAGAAAGGTGTAAACAGGCTTTATTCCTTCACATTAACGTACATTTGACCATAGCATACAGAAATATAAACGTTTTTTGTGAGACAAAAAAATTATATATATATATATCCAATTGTTGTCACATCATAAGATTTACAAACCATACTAATAGAATTTACCTTCGCAAAATGTTAATGTTAGTTGTGTCTCCATTGTTTCCATTCAAGTTTCAGTGCTCTAATTTGCATTAAAATTTATAGTTCATCTCTTTTAGGCTTTCCAATAGCTCGTTATTTATTTGACAGGAATTAAATTTCGATTCTCACTCCACTCCAAAATAAAAATGGTGCAATCTAAATATAACCTAATCTAAAATAAAAATGGTTCAATCTATATATAATCTGATAGGACTCTCTAGATTATTCTATTCTAAAGTAAATAGCTTAAAAACTTAACTAAAACCTCTCCTCCGAATCCTAAATATCTTAATTATTTATTTTAATTTTTACGTAAATACTGAACTAAATATTCTTACATAGCACGTTCCATTCTCATTTCACTCCTAAGCTAAACGTGTTCCTTGATTTAGGCATGAGCCGTAACCGACGACATACGAGCGTCATAAAACTTTTAAAATAAAAAATTGGGGAGAGGTGGGGCATGTACAATTTGATGATCCAAGCAACCGCACATTTATTAATCATCTATCACTCCTCTACGCAACTGTTACTGTTTTGCATAATTTGGTGGGATAATTGAATTAAAAATGGCAAGTAGGATACACTGGATTCGGAACATTTTTATTTATTTATTTATTTTAAGAAATAGGTAACATGCTTTCGATTTTGTTTATTTTATTTAAAAATAAATTTAGCTAGAAATATGAATGAACTAGAATTCTAATTTAGAATCTCGAATACCAATCATCAAATTTTCTATCATTTGCGATAAGGACGGTCGATACATTTTTCATTTATTATCCGCAAGAAAGTCAAGAACAACAACTGTTTGTTTTCCCGCCGAATTTGTAGTAAACGCGGAAAAATCATTATCACAAGAGGCATGCATAATCACACGCCAAACGACCGAGCCCTTTGCTCTGCTTTGTTATTACAAACAAAATTATGTATTATATATATATATACTAGTTGAGTATACGTGCAACTGACATGTAAACAATTATTTTAATTTATTTTAAAATCAATAAATATTGTAAATCATATTTATTCAAAATTTAGAATATAAATATTTTCTAAACTTATATGTTATATTTTATTAAAAAATACTACAATATTAAATTTAAATTTAATATAAAATAGATGATTGATAGAATTGATATCAAAAATTAAATTTAATTCACAATTTAAACTCAAATTTAAATTTTAATGTAAATAAATGATAGAAGTGCTTATGTTTTAACAGTATGAACATAATAGTTCATTTTTATTTCAATATTTTTAACCAATTGATTTAACCGTTCGTAAATTAGAAGTTATAAATATGTATAAATATTTTTTTTAATAAATGATCATAATCATTCATTCTTATTTGAGATAAATTTTTTACAATTGATCATAAATTTGTATATCATATATTTAATCAATATGATTTACAATATTTATCAACCAATCTATCTTTTAAATATTTTCTTATTATAATATATAGATAGTAATTATTTAATATTAATAAATGGATAGAAGTGCTATTTTTTAACAGATTAAATATAATAGTTCATTTTATTTTCAATTTTTTAACCATTGATTATAACCGTTCATAAAATTGAAATTATAGATATTATGAAGTTTTTTTTTTTAACAAATTGATCATAATCATTCATTCTTATTTGAGATAATTTTCTATATCATAAATTTGTATATCATATTAATTCAAAATTATGATTTACAAATTTATCAACCAATCATCTTTTTAAATTATTTTCATTGTAATATATATAAGTAAATAATTTAAATTTGAATTGAATAATAATTTACAGTAGATATTCTCGCAAAAATTTGAATAAGTAATGAACTTTTTTCTATTTTAGAGTAAAAAAATTAAATAAAATTTAATTAAAATATAGATTCATAGTAAATATCTTTCGTTGGCAAAAAATTTGGATAAGTGTATCTTTTTTATTTTAGGATAAACAAAAATTAAAGTTTGTTTAATTCTATTATTTATTTTACGTAAGGAAAGAGATTTAATTTTTTTTTCCTGCCGAAAATGATGCTTGTCGACAGACCCAAATTTGAATATACGTGTTTTTATATATATATTATATATTATATATATATTATATATATATCATATTATATATATATATATAATATATATATTATATAGTATACAGTTAGCGTACGTGCAAATGCACGTAACCATTATTTTAATTTATTTTAAATCAATAAAAATTTGTAATATATTTATTCAAAAATAGAATAAGATATTTTATAAATTATATGTTTATATTTATTAAAAAAATTCATAATATCAATTTTAAATTTTAATATAAAATAGATTGATATATTTGATATCCAAAACTTAAAATTTAAATTAAATTACGATTTCTTTAAATCAAATTTAATTATTAATTAAAATAGATGGATAGAGCAATATGATTTCTCGGCAAGAATTGGGATAAATATATTTTTTTATTTTTGAGTAAAGATATGATATTAAAGTTGAGTTTTATTATTTATTTATTTTACGATAAAGAAAGAGAAGATCACAAATTTTCCACTAAAAATGGTTTTTGACGTATCGAATTTGAAATACGTCCAAGATTATATTGATTATTATATTATAGTTAGAGATAAAATGAATTAAATAAAAATTCACAGTAGATATTCTCAGATTGGTAAAAATTTGGATAAGTATAAATTTTTTTCTGTTGTAGAAATAAAGAGGAAATAAAAGTTTTTTAATTCTATTATTTATTTTACGTAAGGAAAGGAAAGAGGAATTAATTTTTTTTCTCCCAAAAAATGGGTCTGTCGACAGACCGAAATTTGAAATACGTGCTTTTATATATAGTATAGATATATATATAATTAAAAATTATTTTATTTAGTTTTATAAATAATACAATCTTTTATGCATACTAAAAAATTGATTACAATATAGTTTATGAATGCCGCCAAAAATGTGCTGTCATCTCAATTTATTTTATTTATTTTTCTCCCAATAATATTAGCCAAACAACGCTTTAGATAGGCGCCGCTTAAATCATACATGGAGTTAAAAATATATTAATTATAATTATATTGTGTGTCGTTTAATTGAATGTAGTACAAAATTATTGTAACTATAAATAATTTATTTAGTTATATACAGTTGAGAATTATATGTTTAAAATTTTATCACTTTTTATATGTGATGGTGAGATAGAAAAATATTTTCTATTTAAAAGGTAATTAGAAGGACAAGCAATTTTTTTTGTTTAAAATCAGTCCACAATTGTTGTAGTTAGAACGACAATCAATTTGAACGTACTTCCAACTGTTACAGTTGGATCTCCTAATATTATTCTAACGACAGTAATTGAATTCAAATATATCAAATCAAGTACTGAATTTGAATTTTTATTTAATTATAATTACAATACAGTTATAATTACAAGCAACCAAATAGGCTCTAAATGTTTTTGTATCATTGTAGTCAGTTAACTTTAAGACTTTATAAAAAAAAAACTATTCAACATAAATGTCACTTTTGAAAACAAGAGTAATATTAAAAGAAGTAAAATATTTATTTAAAACTAATATGAAATTCGATATATGATGAATGCCTAATTAACTTGGATATCTCCTGTGTCAATTGCAATTAATATACTCTTAATATCACTAGTGCTGACTCCGTCTTTATGAGCACATCATTTTTCAAGTGCCAATCCAAACCACTCCCCCTCTATAATTCAATTATTCCATTGTATCATAAGAGTATTTGCCGATTAACAAGGTAATTAACAAAGGTTCGAGATAACCCATAATTATTTTGGGATTGATTTGTTCAAAAATCACAAAAATTTCACTTACTGATAAAACATGGAAAATGCTCCATATATCCTCAATCATATCAATCATAACACAATAAAGATAACAAAATAAAAAAGCAGGCATCTACGACATATTTTTTTAAAAAAAAAATGTATAGTTGAGAATTTGACCTACTATATCCAAACTCCATAGTCCTCTTAGCTGTTACTCGATTCTCAATCTCATCTCATACTTTCAATCAGGTCTCAGTGGTTTATTCACTATTGAATGATTTTCTGACAATATACGACTAGGGCTGTAAACGAGCCGAACTCGAGCGAGCTGGAGCCAGCTCGAGATCGGCTCGTCGTCTTCTAGGCCGGCTCGTGTTCGGCTCGAGCTCGTGACGAGCTCGAAAATTTTGGCTCGTGATCGGCTCGAAACTTAATCGAGCCGGCTCGTGTTCGGCTCGTTAGCTCAATTATATAATGCTACCGAAGTTCGCTGCCGCCAAAGTTCACTGCTTCTGCCGCCGAAGTTCGCTGCCGCCAAAGTGTCGCCGTCGAAGTGTAACAACCCTGAAGAATAAATGGTAGAAGTAGTAGTTAACAGAGGAAGTTAGCAAAAAAAATAGCAACTTTACTAGTTAAAATGGAGAATAAAAATGGCAGCAGCTCGACGGGAATGAAGGAGGGAGGATCGTGGCGTGGCAGTCGA
Source organism: Ananas comosus (assembly GCF_001540865.1). Taxonomy (NCBI): domain Eukaryota; kingdom Viridiplantae; phylum Streptophyta; class Magnoliopsida; order Poales; family Bromeliaceae; genus Ananas; species Ananas comosus. The sequence continues at coordinate 12,246,977 of NC_033622.1, forward strand.
GCCGTCGGGATGTCGCCTCCAAAGGCGGCGACGGGTGCTAGAGGAGGACCTAAGGTCATTAGGCAATCCTGGAAGCAAGAAAGAGTCTGAGCAAGAGGAGATCCAGACAGAATCTTGTGCTTGGGCGGGGGCGAAGAGTAGTAAGTAGCTCAGCCCGTGGCGGAGGCGGGTACGTGATGCGCGAATCATCTGGAGCGGTGAGAAACACGAGCCACTACCCTACCTGTGGGGATCGTCGCGGATAGGCACCGTTACCCGTTAACGATAGCGGATTACTTAAGGGAGACAAGACCTAGCCAAGCCCCAGCGTGCCCAGCTGCATCAGGTGCAGCCTATACGGTAGTTTTTTCCTCAACTCGCATTGGCTTTGTAATAACCCTCATAGATTGATTGTTACATACTTCAGTGTAAAATCACCAAATAGTATAAATACCAAGATAATAATGAAATAGAATAATCAATTGAAATGAAATATATATATATAGTAATAATATTACTATAATTTATAATACACATATAATATATATTATAATATATATAACAATTATATTAATAATAAAATAAATATAATCGATTGTTAGCGGAGCGAACACGAATGAAGCTGATCCGTAGTCGTGTTCGGCTCGTTTATAAACGAGCTGAAAAATCCAGCTGTGTGGCGGCGTTTACTAAACGAGCGAGCGATCTCGAGCTATTTCGAGCGAACACGAGCTGTGCCGGAAACAGCGGAGCTGGATTGCCACCCCTATGTACGACCAATTGAGTCAAAGAGGTTGAATCGGGCTTGGGCCTTTTTCAACCGAAAAATTAAATTCAGGCTCAAGTCTAACTTAGCCTAATTTGGTAATGTGCAGTTAAACTCCTAGAGAGAACTTAAAAAGAGCCTGGAAATGGGCTGGCCCAGATTTTGTACGCTTGGCCCATTACAAGAATCTGCGTAAAGATTGCTGGGCCAAGAACCCAAAAAGCCCATTGAAAACCACCAAAAAGCTTTCCTTTCATATGAAGTCGGCTTCATTACGCTACATGACACTTTACAGGTGTTTCACTTCCTATGTTGCACTATTTTTTTTTTTTTTCAAAGTTACTACTCAACTATTCTTTTTTTTCAATCCCTATATTATTAGCAATAAACCTATAATTTTATATATATGCTGTTAAAAACTACTAGTTAAAAATCGCAGAAAATATATTCAACCAATTATTAGATGTGAAAATAGTAAAGTATATAAAAATAACAAAACAATAAATGAAAATAACTTGATAGAAACTTTCAATAAGTCTATCATAAAGATTCATTTTATATTTTTAACTAGTAACTAGTGTCTCTTTATAAAATAGTTATATTTTATCTGAATTAATAGATTTATTAACAATAATGTAGAGATTGACGAGAAAAAAAAATTACCGATATTTATGAGAATAGAAAATAGTACAAATTAAAAAAAAATAAATAGATCTAAATCACGGTGTACGTATTGATAAAATATAATAATATAATGATGTATTTGAAAAAATTTAAAAAAAGTATAATGTAGCAAATGAACATAGCACTAAAGTATAGTAAAAGATAATTAAGATTTTGAAGTAATATAAATGAGATACATCAGCATGATTACACTAGTTAGGGGCCAAGTTTAACAAAGCAATACTCCATGCACACCTGTAGTCGACTAATAAATATAAATTTTACACTCTATTTATCTAAAGGCTGCTATTTTTCAGTAATCTCGTAATCTCTTTTTGCACTACAGATTTAAAAAAAATTTGTAAAGTTTAGAACGAGTGAAGTGCAAGATTTACATTTAAAGTAAAATCGACTTACTATTTTTTTAATTTACCATTAGCTTTGGGTTTGAGCATTGAAACCTTAAAAACAAAAAGGAAAAACTCAAGGACACCATTGCAGCAGCTTTATACCTAGAGTGGACTACTCATAGTCAATCTTTTTTTTTGTCTACTATTAATTATTAACTCATGAATCCGAGTGCAAACACAAAAGGAGAATTTAAGAGTGATTGGGATGGGATTTCGCAAAAGATATTGTCCTCTAAATGCCAAAGTCGCCACCCTAATTGGGTAGCAGCTTGGGATACGAGAAAGCGCCGTAGAAAAAGAAAGAATCCAATGAACTACGTACTATCATCATACCCTCAAAGATAAGGAGATACAGGTAAAAATTTGTGGGCACTTCACATATATACCATTTCCAAATTAAAAATACTATCTATTTATCCCGTGTAGAGCGCGTACACCTTATTTTCTTAAAACTCAAAAAAAAAAAAGGATTATTAAGACTAGTAGCTGAATACTAATGGCATGAAACTTAGGATATAAGATTTATATCTATGATATTGGTGGTTGGTACCTGAGGTCCCAAATTCGAATCCTAATTGATTCATATTTCCAGCTAAGTTTATTTCTAAATGAAATAAACGAAGCGGGTGGCGTGCTACCTATCTCTCAAAAAAAAAAGAAAAAAAGAAAAAAAAGAAATAGAACATTCAACTTTTTTGGATAATTAATATTGTGCAATTTTTTTTTTGTTTGATTAGGAATGTGTTAAATTTAACTATTTTCCTAGCTATCAATTGTTGGTAAGTAATGAAATTTGTAGGTATATAAGCTAGATTAACCAAAATTACCATTATATTTGATCAAGTCATTAATTTATTTCTAAAATTTAAATTGAGAATTTTAATTGCATAAAGAAGTATTTCCACACGGTTTTTAATATTTTGTCTTTATATGCTTGTTGATGTATGGACACTAATTATATGAAGTCCTTTAAGTGGTCCGTGTATGTAATCTAGTTTTGTTTTAGATTTGGAGGAGAGTGCATTACACACGGTAATAGTGCTAAAAGGAATATAATTTTTTTGCTTTCGTAAAAGATATAACATTGTATAAAAAACGACGATTTGAATATGATACAATTTATACGATTAAAAAATGTAGAAATATATATATCTTTATGTTTTTTTCTTAATTCCTTTTGACTCAATACTGCTTAATAGACCCTCTAAACTCAAACGCGACCTCAGTAGTTAATAATTTATAAAGACAATATTATAAATAGCCTACAATAGTTTTTAAAATATACAAAATTATATGTGACTCAATTTATTTCAAAAAAATAATTTATATTTGAGTAAGAATATATATATATATATATAGCAAAGTGGTTGTACATTTTCACCTTTGACGATAAGTAGGAATACAAACGGAATGGATATGCCAACGGAAGATTCGTTCTGCCACCCATTTCCTCCCCAATATGAAAGTTTGCCTTCCACCGATGCCTCCCATCTGCTCAGCCAACTAGATTTTTTATTTTTTATACAAATTTAAATTAATATATTAAATTTTTATTTTTTAACTAAAATACTAATGAAAGTATTATAAAAATAATTATATCTCAAACCACATTCCAAAAAAAATTCAAAATTGTCGTATATTTTAAATAGATATATACTTATATTCGAGACTTGTTCATGGCCGAGATTCAAGATGGAACTTAACAGAGCCGGATTTAACTTGATTGAATTTGTTTCCGATCATAAAAAAAAAAAAAAAAAATCCTCTAATTTCTCATTGCGAATTTGTTTATTATCGTTTATATATTATCTTAGTCGGGTGGATCATAGAAGAAACTCCGCCAACCCGAATCCATTTGCGAAAATGCACAATGGCTGCTACTAATACTATATATAAAATAAACTACTAAACACCTAAAAAGAGGAATTCCACTGTATCATACTTATACCACATTATCAATAACAAATTAATTACATCTCTCATTATGATAAAAAATATACAACAAAAATACTTTTTTATATAATTATGATAGGATGGATAATCCCAAAATAAGCTATTTGATAGGTTGGAAACGCCGCATCTCGAATACGCCGGGTGCATTCTAGAGTTTTTCGTAAAAAGAAGCCTTTTAAATGCGGCCAACTTATCTTATTCCGTTTACGGACCACGGCCTTGGAATCACAACCGTTGATTATCCTCACCGCCACCGTCCTTTTTTTAAGTTTTACTCCCTCGAAAAAAAGATGTACTCAAACTCCTTCCTCTGTAGTCCCGGTTGAAATTGTTCCCTCGACTTTTTAACCAAAATTAACTATGTATTATAATAATTAATTATTCTATCATCAATTAACTGTTAGCTAAGAAATAATTAAAATTGTTAAATATTTTACAAATTACTAAATTGACTAAATTTTTAATTCTAAAAAAACAATAATTCAGAGATGTGAATTTAATATTGAGAAGGCTATTTCAAAAAAATAAAAAATCATTTGATACGTATACGAATATATTTATGGATTATTGATGTACTGTATATATATATATATATATACACACACTTTTAAATTACATACATAAATTAATTAAAGTTTGACTGTATGTCCGTATACATTATGAAATTCAACAGGCTAAATTACACTATTCTTTCCCAAGTTTTAACTGAGTCTTATTTTGGTTTTAGAACTTTTAGATTTGACTGTTAAGATTCTGAAGTTTCAATACTAATGTTTCCCTTTGGCCCTCCAACTTAACAGTATTTTCTTGCAGTTCATAGCTTAAAACAAAAATTATTTCTTGCGACTAACTCATCTTATGTTGTTGATACACCATAAATTTCATCAATCCATCACCTATTTATATTTTTTTAATTAAACTGTACATTTTTCAAATTATATATAAAAAATATTACTTAAAGGATTTTGAAATTAAAATATATGATGAGACAAATAATTGATAAATGCATAGTATATAAATATATAAAATCAAAAAAAAAAAGAGTCTAGAATTTTAGCATCAAAGTTTTAAACTGAAAGGACAGAACGGTGTGTGGAAAACTACTGGTGCAATTTATTCGAATTTAACACAGCTAGAGTATATAAATATCGTAATGAAGACAATATTTCTATAGATACTTTATAAAATTAACTTTATGTATTATTAATGTGTTGGCAAATTTATGCATAATATCAAAATATGTACACATATCAATCACAACCTTCCACGCATATATGTCAACACATTAATAATACATAAAGTTAATTTTATAAAGTATCTATAGAAATATTGTCTTCNATTAACTTTATGTATTATTAATGTGTTGGCAAATTTATGCATAATATCAAAATATGTACACATATCAATCACAACCTTCCACGCATATATGTCAACATAACAATAACAGAACATTGGAGACTCATAATGTGAGACCCTAGATAGTACTATATATAAGATATAATATGACTAAAATTCTTAACTCGAATATAAAATTTGGGTAATGGCTAGGCTGAAGAGATTAAAAAAATTAAGCGTATTAGGATTAGAATAGTCTTAAAATGGATGACCTCTTGGGAAGTGGGGCGTCACAATTGATATCAAAGCCAATTATCAGTCGGAAGCATGAGAAGAGTCTCGGTTTAGCCAGGTTATACACTGAGGAGAGCGAGAGTCTAATCCTGATGACTGTTTTGGGTAGAGCGCAACTCCCCCGTAAGGTCGGTTAAAGCTAACGAGACGAGTCTCACATCGCTTGATATTTGTGAGTCTAAGCCTAATGAAAACATCAGCACTTAAAGTTAGGGAGAATGTGAGACCCCAGATAATTCTATACATAAGATATAATATATTTAGAATTCTTAACCTGATTATAGTATTTTGGGCGATAGCTAAACCGAGAGATTAAGAAAATTAAGTATATTAGGGTTAGAGTAATCTTAAGATAGGTGACCCCTTGGGATATGGGACATCACACATAATGGAGTACCTAAAGGACTATTTGGTTGATGAGAAAAGTTAAAAAAATTAAAAATTAAAAAAAATTAATTTATTATTATTATTTTTCATCCGATTGGTTTTAAAAAATAACTAACTTTTTTAAAAAGGTTTTTCCGAATTCATGAAAAATTAGTATTTTCGTTTTTTATTTTCTAAAAAAATAAAAATGCTAATTTTCCCTAGGATGTGAAAAAAATATTCAAAAAAATTAATTTTTCTGAAAACTAACAGCCCCTTGAAGCCTTCGTCTTAAAAAAAAACCGACGGTCCCTAAAGCAAGTGGCAAAGGACTTGATGATTGGTACCCGATATCCAAATTCGAATCCTAATTAAAATAAACGAAGCGAGTAGCGTGCTATCTATTTCTCAAAAAAAAAAAAAAAAAAAAAAAGAAGCCGAGGAGACCTGAAGTGCATTATTGCAAAATGGCTTGTAGATGAGGGGCTTCAAACAGAGGAAGTCTACTTTGTGATAGCTATGCCGCATCATTAATAATCAGCCAATCAGATTATTTTTTTTTAAAAAAATATAATAAAAATAAATTTTTAATAATTATGATGGAATGAATAGATTAAAAAAAATAATTTTATTGGTTGAAAACATCATATATAAAAAATAACATAATTGGTGCATACTAAATTTTTTCCTTCAAACATGTGCACCGCTAATTTAAATAATTAATTAATATGGTTGTTTATTTTTATTTGCTTGTTTGTTTGTTTTATGTCCGAGGAGAGGGACAGCAGGACAGGAGTGAGAGAGAGTAAGACTTGGGGTGGCGTGGGCCACCACCCGACCCTGCATGAGGGTCGGGAATCTGCTCAGAACTATCACGTTCCGAGGTCGAAACGGATTCCATTTCCTCCGCAGTCCTCCCCCCGCTCTCATTCGGGGGAGCAAAAAACGTGGTGCGGTCGGCAGCGGAAGAACCGAAGGAAGAAGTGGATCGAAGAAGATGCCACCATTCCGATCTCTTTCCCCGCCTTTCACGCTTCCGGATTGCGATTAGACTCCTGATTAGACCACTTTTCTACTGCTTCCTCTATCCCTTAATCATAACATGTGCTGATGTGCACCACTCCTTTAATTTTTAAAAATAAATAGTTATTTAATTTATATACTTCTTCATATTATTTAACATATCTCTTCTGTCACTTGACTTCAAACAAGTTCAGCAGATGAGTTGAATATATAGAAATGGGCTTCTTTTGATTTTTGAACGCTCTGATTAATTAAAGCGGTGGTAAAAATACCAAAGAGAGATGCAAAAGAGCCTGAAAATCCCACCGTGCATTAGTTTTGTACATTACTACACTAACAGCTAGCTAGCTAGCTCCCACCAGCAAGGATAAACTAAACTCTGATCAACTCGTAGATGGAAAATAATTAAGAGCCAGGGTTTGAGAACAACGACCACGGAGGGGGGGGGAGGGGAAAGGAAAAGGAAAAGAGGAAGGGCGCAGGTGAACGGAGAGAAATGAAGAGCGAGGTAGGGTTTTAATTAAGCGGAGAGCGGAGAACGCGGCATTAAGTTGAAGCCCAAGTCCTCGTTCTCCAAAACCAAGCGCGGCTTCGTGGAGGGCGACGTGGGCTCGTCCCGGTTCAAAGGTCTCTTAGGAGAGCAACCATTGAGGGGAACTCCGAAGAGCTTCGGCCTCGCGCTGCTGCTCTCTCCATTGTCGTTTTGGTTCTGCGGCGGCGGCGGCGGCGGCGGCGGAGAAGGCTCATCGGCGATGGTGAGGGAGCTGCTCGAGGTGGTGCTCGCGCTGTTGAGCTCGGGCTTCGTGGCCGCCGACCTGCGCTGGTCGACGAGGCCGCGCAGGCCGCGGGCGGCGACGAGCGGAGACGCCGCGGAGCTCGGGGCCACGGGCTGCACGTGGTTCTGCACGAAGTAGATGATGTCGTTGTAGAGCTTCCGCATGTGGGCCAGCTCCGCCACCAGCGCCGCGTTGCTCCGCCGCAGCCGCTCGTTCTCCTCCACCAACGCCGCCGCTCCTCCTACGTTGGCGGAGGCGGAGGCGGAGGCGGTCGGGGTGGGGCCGAGGACGAGGAGGCGAGGAGAGGGGGAGTCGGTCCAGGGGGGGAGGGGGAGGTGGTGGTGGTGGTGGAAGAGGGGGAGGTGCTGGGGACTAGGGAAAAGGTGAGGAGAGGAGGGAGAAGGGAAGGAGGAGGAGGAGGAGGACGCAGAAGCCGCGGGTGACTTGCGCCGGTGGATCTCGCACAGAAGATGCTTCTCCCCCTTCCTAAAGAACTCGTTCGCGAACTCCCACCGCTCCGGCACCACCTTCCTAAACCCCTGCGCATGCAGGACATTCAAAAACCCGGCCACTCGATCGATCAGAAGCGCCTTAATTAATTCCCCCCTCCACAACGTATGAATTAATAACAACAACAATGAAGTGCATGCATGAAGAATATATATGAAGAGCATATATATATATATATATATGTATGTATGAATAGGCTGGGATATATGCGTAGCGTACGTAGGTGTTGAGCTGGCGAACGAAGGAGGAGAAGTTGTTGTGCTTGAAGAAGTTGGGGAGGATGTCGCGGGCGAACTCGGGGGGCCGCCACACGACGAAGGTGGAGACGCGGTCGTCGCCCCACGACACCACGTGGTCGGTCGAGGGGTCGTCCACCAGCTGGTACGTCTTCGTCAAGAACGGCGCCGGCACCGCTTTCTGCGCCTCCGCCGCCCCCGCCCCCGCTCCCGCTCCCCCAACATTCCCTCCTCCTCCTCCTCCCCCTCCCACCTCCCAATACCTCTCCGACATCATCAAACCCAAACTAACTTAACTTAACTTATGAGGGAGACGGTCAGAGCGGAGAGTGGAGAACGGATTGTTTTTTGAGATTTTAGGAGGGAACTGCTGCTGCCACTAAGAAGAAGGAGACTGGGGAAGCATGTGGGGGATTGTTTTTGTTTGTTTCTCTCTCTCTCTCTCTCTCTCTTAAAATTAATAAAAACCTGGTAGCGCCTCGGGAGTGGCGAAGAGGGTGGGGGGGGAATATGTGTTGTTGTGTCTCTCGGACTCGGAGAGAGAGAGCGAGAGAGAGATGTGGAGGAAGCTTTAAAGATTCAGCTTTCGAGATGAACCCGTGACCCGTTTCTCTGTTTCGCTTCGCTTCGCTTCGTCTCTCTCTCTCTCTCTCTCTCTCTCTCTCTCTTTCTCGGGCGCTTGCTTTGCTTGGCCTTGGTTTGGTCTCGCACACGGAGTCACAGTTCGCTGTGTCTGACGCGCGCGCTCGGGCGCGGGGCAGAGCGCAGCGCGCACGCACTTAAAACAAGCATCAGCAAAAGCATGGGCTGACGCTGCTGCTCTGACCCCTCTCTCTCTCTTTCTCTCTCTCTCTCTCTCTCTCGATCGAAAAATTCGCGTGCACCTGGCGTTAATGTGTATTTCATACACCACATGTATTATAATACATAATTCGCTGGTAAAATATAAAGAGTATATTTCTTACAAGTTACATATGATAGTGAAGTGATAAATTTTGTGAACCGTATAGCAGCTACTAGTAAACTATATACTTTATCATACTATGACATGTCATTACGGTTAAATAAAGACAAAAATATAATTTATAATTTAAAGTAAAAGTTTTTAGACTACCAAATGAAAAATATAATATGCTAAGTTATAGAAAGGCTAACAAAATTATTAGATAAATTACTATGTTCAAACAGTTTGCGCAAAAAAAAATTATGTAATTTCAAAAACTATTTTCTCTGCATCCAATAGTTCAAAAAAGCAACTATAGAAAAATTATTATTCAATTAATAAAAATCCGCATCTAAAGTTTACATTCTCGATATTCTAAATATTATATAATATATCTAATAAATATCTTTTACATATGAAACTTATGTTATAGATATTAAAATGCTACGCATACACTCTGTCATAGGATATATACATCTCACACTTCATAATATAAAATATTTTTAAAAAAAAAAATCATATAGCAAATATTAAATTTTAATATTTAGAATGTAAAATTTAAACTTATATTATAGGCCTACCGAGAGAATTACTACATAGATTTTGAGATGTGGTATGCTTAATTATGCATGTGGTCCAGGCAATAACTTCTGTTTTAAATCTTTTGTTCTCTCTCTTGTCTTTCTCTCTCTTCTTTTGTGTACGGACTCTGCCTCTGCCCTGCAGGAGCCTTTTATACGAGTTTGTGAACGTGAGCATCATAAAAGGATTTCTATTTTGAGTGTATTCTTTTCTCCTTTTAATTGCAAGGTGCAGGACGCTTGTGATGCTCATGTCTGATCCTCACAGAGGTCAGGGGAGGAAGAAACAAGAATAAATAAATGGTAAAAACATATGAAACCACTTATCTAAAATTTGGATCATTTGAATTTTACTGTTCAATTTTTTAATATTTTAATTTTACTATACGGCTAGCAAATATATGTAAATCTGTCACTCTGATATGAAGTAGCTCCAATTATAACATCTCATGAATACAAAAACTCCAATGACTAATAACTCTAAAAATGTAATGCTGCTCCATACATAGATACCTCACATACAATTTGTCTATAATAAATACATCAATACCTCTTACAAAATACTCCTAAAAAATGAAAGGTGTATTAGGGTCCACCTCTATATAGTATTATCAATTTGAGTCAAAGTGCAGGTAACTGACTCAAATAAAATAAATTAAAATGTTGGATAGTAAAATCAAAATTTTGAATGATTAGATAGTCAAATTTGAATGATCTATAGTTCATATAAGTTTCATATATTTTAACTTATTGCTCCCTCCAAACCAAAAAGGAAAATGGCAACATTATAACCTACAAATAATGATACATATAGTTTTACGTATTAATAATTTTAAATAGGTATTTATACTTTGTTGAATATAAATATTTTAAATATCATTATTTATTAAACTAAAGTTTGTGGATAAAAATAATAATTTTTTATACGTTTTATTTGGATATATAAATATCTTATTTGGTATATTTTTTTTTATTTACTTAATACAAAATAGTGTAATTTTGTCTTAGAAAATACACCTTTTTCTTCTTTTTTTCTTCTTTCTTCCCTACTTCTTGTCCTTTTCTGTACCAGTCACAGCACATGATGACTTTTTCAAGAGGAGGAAACTATATTTCCTTTCTTTTTTTTTTCTTCCACTCTTTATCTTTTTTTTTACTATCGTGCCCTCTTCCTCGCCCTTTGCCGCATCAGTCGTTATTGCACCAACGCGCTTTCTTTCCTCGTCGTCCTTAAATCCGATTGGACCCTCATCGTAGTTGTCGTCGCTGTTCGTGCTCTATGCCGCAACCTCACCTCAGCGATCTGTGCCATATTTGAGCTAACATCATTGCCGCCAACATCAGTAGAGGTATGGTTGAGGTACAAGGGAGGAACAAAGCTTCGTTGTGATAGCGGTAGAGGAGAAGAAGAAGGGAGAGTAAGCGGGATAAGGAGGGGAAAGAACAACGAGACGAAGGGACGCAAAAAGGCATGAGAGAGAAAAAGAAAAGAGAAAGAGTAATAAGATTATTTTGGCCAATTTAGTAAAAATTTCGATATAATTAGCAAAATCTTAAAAAATTGTCTATTTTTGTAAAACCTAAACCCCAGCGAATAGTTTATATAAATTATCCTTTTTCGTATAATATAAAAAATATTTAATAAAATATTATAAATTTCATATGTTACAATTACGACAGAGAAAACCTAAGCTCCATTTCAGATTGCAAGGAGATTGCATTATCTACTACAGAAAATTGCATGCGATCGAGAGATTTTTTTAAATATTTTATTTATTTTCGTACATATTGTCACATTCCACATATCACAATGACAATGAGATAAATACACTATACTTTCTATGATTCTTTTTATTTTTTATGCTCACTTATGTATTATTTCACCCAAAATTTATAGTGTTAAAGTGAGTTTTAGTACCAAGCAGATTTTTACTCATGAGTCATGAACGAGGGGCCAGCATCTTCTGGTGAGCTTCGTCGCACTACTCGTATTCTCTGTTCAGTGAGTCGGGCCCCCGGAAAAAGCTGAGATCATGTGGCAGCATCTGCTAGCGAACATTATTTAGCAAGCATTACCTTACAACTTACAACCCCCCATCTCGAGATCCGTGTTGAGATTTCGCGACCACTGTTTTTCCCGCTAGCTTTAACAAGTGCGCAAGTGGATGGCCGAGCGAGTCCAAAACCCAGAAGAATCTCTCCCCTACACGACGACGTACGTGTACCAGTCCTCTGCGCCTCGGATCGATCCATCACCGCCGTCCATTTTGATCGACCATCTTTTATGTTTCCGGCATAAAATAGTTAATCTTAAATCTAAAAACATCTAAAATGCGCCAGTTATATATATTCCTTGAATTCACCTGTCCCACTATAATTAATAAAAAAAATATAATTAATTTATTATTTGATAATGTGATGCAAATATAACACAATAAATTTTTTTTCTTAATTATTAAATAATAGGTGGCCCGAGACTAAAATTTACCTTGAATATTGTGCGAGTTATATGATGAGATTGCCTGCTTTGATACGATTGATAGTGGGACTCTAATCTCCCACGCATCTATTGCTAAGATACAAATAATTAAAATTTTTAAATATAAATATTAAAAGTAACTATAATTTATTTTTTTTAAAATAAATGAGTGAAGTGGGACCCAAAGACTCCGTGCACCACGGATCCTATCAACTTCGGCGCCTCTTCACAAGCATGAGAGAGAGAGAGAGAGAGAGAGAGGAAGATTCTATTCTAGTTTTTTGAACGATGAACCCCACCGTCTCTTCTATGTTTTTTTTTAATACATTTTTTCTCTCTCACGTGACCACCGCAAACCCACTTTTGAGCTCGGATAAAATTCAAATACAACTCTCATAGTTTTACAATTTCTCACTTTAGTATCATATGATTTAAAATGTATCAAGTTAGTATACTATAATTTTATTTTAATTTTTTCGTCAATTTTTTCGTTAATATTTTGTTAAATTATATACAAAAAAAACTTCAGATACCCCACCTTGGTTTATCAAATATTTATTTTAGTACTCTTTAATTTTAGCTTTATCATTGATTTAACGAAAAAAAATTAGTGGAATCGATAATAAAAACATAAAAATGAAACCAAAAAGTACTAAATTGATACACTTTAAACCATAAAGTATTAAAGTAAGAAAGTATGAAATCATACAAATGATATTTAAAGTTTTTTCTTTAATTTTTGAGTGATTGAAGTGTTTTTATCTTATGATGGTCAGAACTAAACGGGCCCTCAGAGTAATGCTAAATGTACACCCCTATTATAGGTATAAATCTTTGCACTCCTCTTATCCAGGACTTTAATTTTCTACTCGTCATATAAAAAAAAACTAAAAAATTTAAAAAATTTGTGAATCTTTGGATACTTGAGGTGTAATATTTTCATCTACCTATAGATGTACATATAGCATTTTTTTATCTCTTATTTAACACATTCCTTGTACGTATTTATATCTTTTATCACCCATACATATAATGAATTGTGAAATAAACGGGCTCACAGTAGAGACTTTTCTGGCCAATTTTTTTTTCTCATGTCACTGCGGAGTTAAAGGGGTCATTTAAGTTAACATACAAAAGTTAGTATAAAATTATATGGAACTAGACAAATATACTATTAATAGCACAAAGTCATTGGTGCTACCAAGTTTTTGGCCATTGGATTAAGAGATGTACGGTTAGAATGATATAGACCTCCTAGGGTTAAGTGGGTGGTTGGTTGAATAGTATGATCTAACGGATGAAAGTGATCAAAAGGATAGATCTAATGGTGGAAAATTTGGTAGCACCAAATGTTTCGTACTATTAATAGCATAGTAGCCGAACTCAAATTACATGTTCATTAACTCATTGCATGATATAATAATTCTTGTTTGGAACTAGGAGAGAGAGAGAGAGAGAGAGAGTAGGAAGCAGCTTAAGTTTGTCATAAAAGTCAGGAAAAAGTTACTAAAATTTTTGGAACAGAGGAAACTTAATTGTTTAAAATATTAAACACATTAAAGAGTTCAAAAATTGTTATAACTATGTGAACCTTAAATAAACAGTACGTTCGTAAATTGAATTTACTGAGCACCACATAAATCTAGTCACGGCACTGCGGTCCCCTCTCATCACAATCAATAAAAAGGACGCAGAGAGGAATATTTTTGCAGTCCCAATTAGGACATCTGAGCAGGAACTGTGCAATTTTTTCCTTAGATGCTAGGGATATGTAGATGTTTTTTTAACACTTTTGGAACAAAAAGTGAGCATGTTGGGAACTTTAAACACATGAAAAGCAGGGAGAGAGAGAGAGAGAGAGAGAAAGAGAAAGAGAAAGAGGGGGAGAAAATGTAATGGTGTATTTTCTTGGGAATATATATATATATATATATTAAATTTCTTANCCCTTTAATTTTAGCTTTATCATTAATTTAACGAAAAAAAATTAGTGGAATCAATAATAAAAACATAAAAATGAAACCAAAGAGTACTAAATTGATACACTTTAAACCATAAAATACTAAAGTAAGAAAGTATGAAACCACAGGAATAATATTTAAAGTTTTTTCTTTAATTTTTGAGTGATTGAAGTGTTTTTATTTTATGATGGTCAGAACTAAACGGGCCCTCAGAGTAATGCTAAATGTACACCCCTATTATAGGTATAAATCTTTGCACTCCTCTTATCCAGGACTTTAATTTTCTACTCGTCATATAAAAAAAAACTAAAAAATTTAAAAAATTTGTGAATCTTTGGATACTTGAGGTGTAATATTTTCATCTAGCTATAGATGTACATATAGCATTTTTTTATCTCTTATTTAACACATTCCTTGTACGTATTTATATCTTTTATCACCCATACATATAATGAATTGTGAAATAAACGGGCTCACAGTAGAGACTTTTCTGGCCAATTTTTTTTCTCATGTCCCATTCTCTGTAGCTGCGGAGTTAAAGGGGTCATTTAAGTTAACTTACAAAAGTTAGTATAAAATTACATGGAACTAGACTAATATACTATTAATAGCACAAAGTCATTGGTGCTATCAAATTTTTAACTATTAGATTAAAAGATGTGCGGTTAGGATGATATAGACTCTCTAGGATTAAGTGGGTGGTTGGTTGAATAGTATGATCTAACGGGTGAAAGTGATCAAAAGAATAAATCTAACAGTAAAAAACTTAATAACATAAAGTATTTCGTACTATTAATAGCATAGTAGCCGAACTCAAATTACATATTCATTAACTCATTGCATGATATAATAATTCTTGTTTGGAACTACGAGAGAGAGAGAGAGAGAGAGAGAGTAGGAAGCAGCTTTAAGTTTGTCATAAAAGTCAGGAAAAAGTTACTAAAATTTTTGGAACAAAGGAAACTTAATTGTTTAAAATATTAAACACATTAAAGAGTTCAAAAATTGTTATAATATGTGATCCTTAAATAAACAGTACGTTCGTAAATTGAATTTACTGAGCACCACATAAATCTAGTCACGGCACTGCGGTCCCCTCTCATCACAATCAATAAAAAGGACGCAGAGAGGAATATTTTTGCAGTCCCAATTAGGACATCTGAGCAGGAACTGTGCAATTTTTTTTTTTTTTTCTCTCTCTCTCTCTCTCAGAGAAGCATAAAGAAGCATCTCAGAGTCTCAGGTGCCACCAATGAGAAAAATTAAAAATAAAAAAAAATAAAAAAGGAGAACCCACTTTATAATAACACAACTCCTTGCTCGAAAGGAACGATGTAATTTGACAAAATGCGTCAACGTTTCCATTATTCCTTAGATGCTAGGGATATGTAGATGTTTTTTTAACACTTTTGGAACAAAAAGTGAGCATGTTGGGAACTTTAAACACATGAAAAGCAGGGAGAGAGAGAGAGAGAGAGAGAAAGAGAAAGAGAAAGAGGGGGAGAAAATGTAATGGTGTATTTTCTTGGGAATATATATATATATATATATTAAATTTCTTAATCCTAAAGCCGAATGCTATCCTGCAAGGTTAATAGGAAAGTGATGGGAGGATTGACTTGCTCCTGTGGAGAAAAGTGCTTTTCGAGCAAGCCGCATCATTCCATCAGGCTTTGTGAAAGTCAAGTGGACAAGATTAAAATTAAAATGTTAATTAATATCCAGTGTAAAATTTCTTTGGCACGCCTAGATCTCATAATGAAGATTTATATGACTATAATTATCTAAAGTATCAATAATTTTGTTCAGAGAGTTTCATAATTTTTCATTATTGTGGAAGCCTCCTTTATTTTTGTTGTTCAACAATCTGATGTTCAACCGACCGTCCCTAGACCAAGTGACAAAAGATTCGGTGGTTAGTACTCGAGGTCCCAAGATCGAATCTTATTCGATTCATATTTTCAGCTAAATTTATTTTTAAGAATAATAAAATTATTGCAAATAAAAAAAAAGAAATAAAGTAGATAACACGCTATCGTTCTATCAAAGACACTCAATTGGTCTAAACCTTGATCTAAATGTTCAAACTCATATAACAATATTGTAGTGCTTAGTTCTTTTAAAAAGGAAAGAGTTTTGAATAAGAAGTTAGGTTTTTGGACTCTATTGTAAGCTTATTTCAGATTTTAGTCGTTTGCCAAATACCTAATTGTTTACTTTTTGAATTCGAAAAATCAAAACCTAGCTACCAAATAGGAACTAAGCCATTATATTACCTACCAATTTTGTTTGAGAATTCCAGAGTGGCAGTTTAAAATGAATTCAGAGGTCTCCAAAGCAAACAGAAACATATTGTAGAGCTGGTCAACATGCATAAGAAGTTCCACCCCAGATTATTGCATACGTTTGAAAGGTCATTTGAGGGAATTAACAGGAGTGCAGGGAGTGGGCATAGACTTATGAATCATGCATGATGCCTTAAAAAGCTTGGTCAGATGATTCAGGAACTGAGCATTTTGGAGTGGCACTGGGACCAAAAAAAGCAGAAGCAAAGTTGAGAAGAAAACAAAGATGGGAGAAGAGTTAAAGGGCCTGCGCACACTCTGATGCCTAGGGGACACAAAGGCTGTTCATAGCACATGCTCCTCCCCCTCTCCTCCATCTCCTCTACTCTTCTTTTTATTTTGCCCATCAAAAGAAGCTTTGGAAGGACCCACTCTTAAAGCCTGCAATGCACAGGGGAATTCAATGGCTCAATCAAAAGCAATCAAAAGTAAATCACACCCCCTCTTCTTTTTTTTTCTTTTTCTTTTTTTTTTTCCTACTATTGAAAACCTTACTTGGGCTGAAAATTACTGTGTGGATTTGGTTCATGACATCTATCCTACATTCAATAAATATAACTTCATGAAATTACTATCCACTGTCCTTAGTGCTGATGGGAAAGTGTTTTTCAGATTTTTAGTAGAATAAGAAGGTTCGCAATTTGCTAATGCAGATCATCTATAAGTTTCTATGTAAAGCACAAATTTTGTTGAAACGTAAGGCGAAGCATGTGGCAAGTGTTATTTGAACATTGGATCACATTTTTATGAATCGCCAAACCACCAATACTAAAATCAATCCACCTAAGGATAGGTGGATTAGGTATCTGCTTGGAAGTTATAAATTCTAAGTTCATATCCAAATTGGTTTACCAAGGAGACATGATTAGAGAGCCATCGGTCTATATTCAACAACAACAACAAAAACAAATTTTTTTTTTTTTTTTTTTTTTTCAAAAGCTCAGTGCAGGTGGCAAAGTGTTTTTCAGCTTTTTGGTAGAATAAGAAGTTTTAAGATTTTCATAAGTAAATCATCTGTAAGTTTCTATGTAAAGCACAAAATTTGTTGAATACATAAGGCCGAGCATGTCGCAAGTGTTATTTGAATATTGAATGACATTTTTAATGATCGCTAAACCACCAATATTTGATCAATCCAACTCTGGAGAGGTGGATTAGGTATATGCGTGGAAGTTATAAATTCTGAGTTCAAGTCCAAATTGGTCTACCAGATGCATGATTAGAGAGCCTTCGGTCTATATTCAACAACAACAACAACAACAAATATATATATATATATATATATATATATATATAGAATTATGCTCCTATACTATCAATAGTACCAAGCCCTTGGTACTATTGAGTTTTTGGCCATTGGATGAAAGGATGTGCGGTTAGGATAATAGTGGTCCCCTAGGGTTGAGTGGGTGGTTGGTTTAATAGTATAATCTAACGGGTGGAAATGATCACATGGTAGATCTAACGGTAGAAGACTCTATATATATATATATGTATGTATACATAGAATTAGGCTACATTACTATCTCTAGTACCGAGCTCCGGTACTATAGTGTTTGTTTTCGATCTTAGGGCGTTCAAATCAACGATCCACACCGTTAAATATGATCTAGGGTATATGAATTTCTTAGGAATAAAATTTTAGTTCTTTTCGATATCGTTTACTTAGTAAATAAATTATATCAAAATGGACGGTGGAAATTGAATAATCTTTAAAATTTGAGCATAGGACTTTTAAATTCAAGATCAAGAATGTTAACCTTAATCTATATAGTTTAAAGTATTTTCTATCAAAATTTGAAGAAATTTAGATTCTTCTACACCGTTAAACTCCAAACTCGTCATAATAGCCATTGAAAATTGATAATTTTGAAATAGTTTGATCATAAAGTAAACTATGTCGAAAAAATATAAAATTTTATTTCTAGAAACTTTAAATACCCTAGATCAGTTTTAACGGTGTGGATCGTTGATTTGAACGCCCTAAGATCGAAAACCAACACTATAGTACCGGAGCTCGGTACTATAGATAGTATAGTAGCCTAACTCTATATATATATATATATATATATATATATAGCACCAAGTTTTCGGTATACGTGTGGAAGTTATAAATTCTAAGTTCGAGTCCGGCTACAATGCTATCGATAGCACCAAACACTTGGCGTTATCAAGTTTTATACCGTTCGATTAACCTTTTTAATCATTTTCATCCGTTAAATCACACTATTCAACCAACCACCTACTCAACCCTAAGGGATCACTATCATAATAACCGTACATCGATTCATCCAAGGGCCGAAAACTTAATAGCAGCAATGACTTGGTGCTATTAATATTATTTTAGCCTAGTTCTACATATATATATATATATATAGAGTGCGTCTGGTATGCTTCTGGAAGCACGGAGCGCTCCGTGCTTCCAAGTTGTTTTCGATGTTCGGACTTTCGAATCGACGATCGGCTCCGTTAGGCTTGATCTAGAGTATTTGAAGTATCTAGAAAATAAATTTTGCGATTTTTAGATATCATTTGCCTAGTGATCGAAGTGGCTTAAAATCAACGGCTGAAAATAAAAATCTTACAAAATATGATGATATGACATTAAAATTTTAGATCAAAGTTATTGATCTTGTTTTATGTGATTTGAATATTTCTATACTGTTAAACTTGCAAACGGCTCACCATGGCGATTAAAATTATCGATTTTGAGCCCCTTCGATCACTAGGCAAATGATATCGAAAAATTACAAAATTTATTTTCTAGGTACTTCAAATACTCTAGATCAACTCTAATAGAACCGATCGTCGATTCGAAAGTCCGAACATCAAAAACAACTTGGAAGCACAGAGGCCTCCGTGTTTTCAGAAGCATATCAACCCACTATATATATTTCAAAAGCTCAGTAACACATTTTGGTAACTAGATTCTCAGAAGTCAACCATATAAGAAGTCAAAGATTCGAGCACCTTGTACGCTTAAATTTGAACCCAACAAGACTCCTCAGGAGATGTTGGAACTGAACGATCTACAATTTATTTGGAATAATGTAAATGGGTTGTTATTTCCAATGATTTTTACCTGTTCTACCACCTCTAAATTTTATAAGATTTTTGGCCGGCTAAGAGGTATTTTTGTTCGTCTATAAAATTTGTAGGAATATATAATTTTTTATCTTTTTTTATCGAGCTATATTACGTATTTTAAAGAATTTGTAGGGATATGCAAGTAATTAGCCCTTTTTTCTATTTAATTTTTTTTGGTTGAGAAAATCTACGGAATCTTTGTGAAGGTCCTAACACACTGATCCTTTGGGCGTAAACATACGAATCCCAACCTTAACCTAATATGATATTTTGGCCTGTACTAGGATTGAACATGAACTTTAGTCTTACGGCCTTTAATTGCCCAATTTCATTCTCAAGAGGCCCCAACAGTGTATTTTGGGCTAAAAAGTGCACCGCACAATAGGTCGTTGATTCTTCCTAACACATCTGGCCCCTGTTTCGTATGGGGTTAAGGGCTGGAATAACACCTTAACCCCATACTCCCAAACACCCATGGGGCCCCAAAAGGGGTTATCCCATTGGGGTGGGGTTTGTTATTCCACCTATTCCAACCAAACACTATTTTTTATTATTCTGAGCTAACTCCAACCCCGAATCAAACAGAAAATACTCTAACTCCACCTTAACCCTGAACTTAACCCTATTCATAGAATAACTAGTTTTTTCTTAACCCCAAACCAAATGGTAGCATAGAGTTGAGCTCCTATATTTTTAAAAGTATCAAGTGATTGTTGGGCCCTCAGATTAAGGAATTTGCAATTAGGATGATAATGGTCTCCTAGAATTTAGCGAATGGTTGGGTAAATAATATAATCCAACGGATAAAAATAGTCAAAGGAATAGATCTAACGGCGAAAAATTTACAAGTACCAAATGCCATACCTAGACTCACACATCTTATATACACCAAGCCGATAATATTATGCCATGTAAAATAGTAAATAGTTCAATAAAAGGATAATATGACAATACTATGTTAAAAATAATGACGATAAAAAATTATCATACATTTATGTAATATACAGATATTTAATCGAATATTATTATTTTTATATAAAATAATTGGAGTAGAACAGAGGTTTTTTCAATTCTAGAGCTACTAACAGTTACAGCATCAGTGACAGCCCACATGGCACCACAAAAAAGCAATTACTCTTGCAAGTCTCTTTTTTGGTGGTACGCCCCATTACACTCACAAACGTATTAATTAATTTAAAATATAAAATTAAAATAAATTAAAGAAATCATATAAAAGGAGCCTAATAAAATTTAATAATTTTTGTTACATGCACTTGTTTAAAAATAAGATTAATATGTATACAACCCCCTAAATTTTTATTTGATTTAAACTCTATCTAATTTGTAATAGTTTGCTTTAGCTCTTTTTATTAAAAATTTTACGGATTCTGTTAGTATCAAATACCCACGAAAAATGTATATGATTTTTCAGCTGGCTAAAGTAACGTTTTAACACCTTCATCTCTCACGGACGTTTACTACAATTATTACAGGATGATCAAAAAATGTTAATAAAAATCAAATGAGTAATAAGCGAAAGAAGTGTAAATCACGTTAAAAAAAAAAAAAAAGGGACTAGAGAATCAATTTTACAACGGGATAAAGTTTACTGGGATGTTCTACATACAACTGAGAACGAGTAAACGGAAGGACGATAGTACTTCTCTTACCGATCTCTGACACGTGCACATCTGAGTGGCTTCTCACCGTTGGATTCCGTTATACGCGGGACCGCACCATTAAAGAGCGTACTGAGAGGCCCAGGAGACATTCGTCCTCCGAGCCCTGACCGCGTCATGTGATACGGGGCGGTGACGATATAGTAATATAAATTCTGTACCTCCACGTCCGAAATATATATATATATATATATATATATATATATATATATAGGATAAGTTTTCTGTACTTTCGAAAGTACGGAGACCTCCGTGCTTATAAGTTATTTTCGATGATAGAAAATCCGATTCGACGATCGGCTCCGTTAAATATAATCTATCCTATTGAAACTATTTAGAAATCAAATTTTATAACTTTTTTACATCATTTACCAAGCGATCAAAAGATCTCAAAAATGACTATTTTAACGGCCGATGTGGCACGCTTTTAAGTTCAACGGTGTAGAAGTATCTAAATTAGATGAAAATTTAATAGAAAATTCTACTTAACATCAATAGCAAGACCAATACTTCCGATTTGAAATTTGA
Organism: Ananas comosus; assembly: GCF_001540865.1. Lineage (NCBI taxonomy): Eukaryota > Viridiplantae > Streptophyta > Magnoliopsida > Poales > Bromeliaceae > Ananas > Ananas comosus. Next base: position 12,268,891 of record NC_033622.1, read on the forward strand.
GTCTTTTATCATTATTTTTTATGAGATTTTTATTTTCAGCCGTTCATTTTGAGGCTACTCGTTTACAAGACAAACGAAGTAAAAAATTTATGAAATTTGATTTCTCGGTAGTTCTAATAGCGTAGATCATATCTAACGGAACCGATCGCCGAATCAGATGTCCCATTATTAAAAACAACTTACAAGTACGGAGGCTTCCGTACTATCAAAAGTATAGGAGCCTAGCTATATATATATATATATATATATATATATATNATATATATATATATATATATATATATATATGAGTTGAGCCAGAATGCTATCACTAGCAAACGGGCTCCGTTGTCATCCATTTGTTTTTGATGATGGAGCCTTCGAATTGACGATCGACATCGTTGAATATGATCTATACCACTTGAAGTATTTAGAAACCAAATTTCAAATCTTTTCGATATTATTGACCTAATGATCAAAGGGTTGCAAAATTTATAATTTTAATGGTAGATATGATGTATTTTCACGTTTAACGGTGTAAAACTATCCAAATCAATTGAATTTTTGTTAGAAAATTCTTTAAACTATTTAGAACAAGATCTGTACTCTCGATCTTGATTATAAAATTTCTATCATCACTTTTTAGAGGATATTCATTTTCAACCGTTTATTTTTGCGCTCACTTGATGGACAAGAGAATAATATCGAAAAAGCATGAAATTTGATTTCTAGATACTTTAACTGGTTTAAATCATATTCAACGGTGCCGATCGTCGATTTGAAGGCTCCATTATTGAAAACAAATGGGTGACAACGAAGCCGGTTTGCTACCGAGAGTATTCCAGCTCAACTCTTATATATATATATATATATATATATATATATATATATATATATATATATATATATATATATAGGGTCCGGCTACTATACTATCGGTAGACGCAGAGGCCCCAATCTACAAGTTGTTTTCATGATCGCTCCGAAGATCAATGATCGGCTCCGTAGACTTAATCTATAGTATTTTTTTTAAAAAAATAAAAGTATTGAAATTAAATTTCATAATTTTTCGATATCATTTGGCCGTGATTCAATGGTCTCAAAATTGACGATTTAACGTTGATGTTATAATCATTTGTAGAATTTAACGGTCGCAAAACAGATCCAAACTGATGATTTTTATAGAAAATTCTTTACAGATTTAGAGTAAGATCAGTGTCTCTGATCTTAAATTCAAGTCTTTTCATTATTTTAATAAAATTTTTATTTTCAGCCATTGCATTTGAAACTACTCGTTTGACAGGTAAATAATGTCGAAAGAAAATAATAAATTGTAAATAAAATTTAAAAAAATAATCAATAAAAACAAAAAAAAAAAACATTATTATCGAACATTTAGTTTCCAATACTTTTAATAGTGTAGATCAAGTCTAATGGAACCGATCGTCGATTTGGAAACTACATCATTGAAAACAACTTTGTAGTAAGCGGAAGCCTCCATGCTACCGATAGTATACCAGCCTAGCATTATATAATACTATATATATATTGAAAAATCACAAAATTTCATTTTAGATACTATCAATTGGCTAGATCAAGTCTAACGGAGCCGATCTCGATCGAAAAAACTCCATCATCGAAACGGCTAAGGAGCACGGGGCTCGCGTGCTCCTAATAGCATATAAGACTACTATATATAGATTACTATATATATATATATTTATATATATATAATTATATATATTATAATATATATATATTAAATGAGATAATTGGGATCTGTAGTGCTAAGGCAACTATCTAACATCACGTGTTGATAGAAAGAAGCTACTCTCGCCTAATGGCTTGCTTCGCGAGTTTTCAATCCTGAATCGATCAACTACTAAAATGTTGGATCTATTGTTAGGCTTCTTATCGTTAGGTCTCTTGTGGATCACAGTCTCATTCAACTTATTTTAACCAAATAATAAATAGAGAACAATTCCCCTCCTCCCAAACACATGCACCGTTAATACAGTATATGAAAATCGAATCCACGCCACTGGCTTGATACCATTTGTGGATCATAACTGCTAACTAACTATCTCAAAAGCACGTGCTGATAGAAAGAGCGTACGCCGCACAGCATGTGCTGATAGGAAGAGCGTACCCATCGCACTTAAGGCTTAACCACAGTGCTCGCGGGTTTCGACCTGACTTAACGCATTTGGACATTGAATCTATTGTTGAGCCTCTTGCCATTAGATCTCTTGTAGACCGCAGTCCCACTCAACTTATTAGGCTCACTCAACTCAACTTATTAGTCTTCTGAGTCTATTGCCACATGGCAAAAAGTTGAACCTGTTTTAGCCTTAATAATAAATAGCCAACAATATTATATTAAATTTTTTATTTGATCAAGGAGCATAAATTTAATTAGTTCCATTTACATATATCATTTAGAGTTCAGTTACTATACCAACGATAGTACCAAGCGCTTAGTGCTATCGAGTTTTCTGCCGTTAGATCTACTTCTTTGATCATTTTTATCCGTTAGATCATATATACTATTCAACCAACCATCCACTCAAGCTTAAGGGACCACTATCATCCTAACAGCACATCCATCCATTTAAGAGCCGAAAATCTAATAGCACCAAACGTTTAGTAATATTAACAATATAGTAGCCTAATTCTATCATTTATATGTGATGATATAAATTGCAAAACCTAAGTAGGAGGGTAACAGTACTTATGATGACAAGTATGTATCACATGGCTTTGAGCGAATAATTCCAAGTAGTGTTGTTTTTGAGGGGAAAAAAAAAAAAGGTTGTTGTTAATTATACGCTACGGACATAGTATAATTGTACATGCTTAACATTCTTATTAGTGCACGTGATTAAGTGTGTACATATATAGGTCAGCAACGCGTAGATGAGGGTCAAAAATACGAAATGTGCTAACTCTTTCCTAACTGAAAATTGACAACAAAATTTAATTGGATGCTAAATAAGCACTATTTATTTTTATGATTTATAATTTAATGATAGAGATCGATTTGATTCTAAACAGTATTGCTTACAATTTCATGGACATGTCCGTTGGTATACTGTTTTAAAATTTTCGAACAAACATACAAATTGCTGTTGCAGTTTACAAGTGAAACGCACTAATTACTACATACTATACCGACCGGAACATTAGGCTTAATTAAATCATCAAATAGTTTGTATGCGTGGTCTCTGCTCTTAAAATCCTATTATCATCTCCTTAAATATGTCCGATTAATTAGTAAAATATATGTCGGCGATGCAATTCGAAAACAACTGCATATATAGTTTGAAGTTGCCCAGGTAAATTATGAATCTGCATAATCTATGGCTACAAAATTTAATATTTTAAGATTCAAAAATTTGTAGAGAAGATGCAGTGGCGGAGGAAAAAGTAATATATATATAATAATAATAAAAATGATGCATTCATTGCGATAAAATATTGTACCGTCCATCTTATAAATAGCCCACCCGCTGATTAGTATGGTTGTCTGCGACGACGACAGAGTTAGATAGAGATAGAGCAAGATAACGCTCTACCCAATTGAGCTATTTTCGTTTACTGAATTTTCTCTGCGAATCTCCTGCTACACCATCCCTTCCCATCCCCATCCCTCGCGGCTCAGTTGGCTTCAATGGACGTAGACTTCTTTAATTCCTCCCCTGAGGCCCAAATGGAGTTCATGGACATGATGGAGAAAGTGACTTCCCTCTGTGATCAACCCATACGCGACTTCCCTGAGCTCCCCGCAACTCCACTTCCCCACTCTCCCCCACCAGTTAATCTATGCGGTCCCCAAACTGCTCCTCCACCCTTCCGCTGTGGTGCTGCGCAGGAGCAGTTTGCGACCCAGCCCATGTCGTCGGCGGCCGCGATGCGGGAGATGATATTCCGCATCGCGGCGATGCAGCCGATCCACATCGACCCGGAGTCGGTCAAGCCGCCGAAGCGGCGCAACGTGAGGATATCCAAGGACCCGCAGAGCGTGGCCGCGAGGCTGCGGAGGGAGAGGATAAGCGAGCGGATTCGGATACTGCAGCGGCTCGTCCCCGGCGGCACCAAGATGGACACCGCCTCGATGCTCGACGAGGCGATACACTACGTCAAGTTCTTGAAGACCCAGGTGCAGTCCATGGAGCGGGCCGCGGCCGTGGCGGCGCAGAGCGGGGGGACCGCCCGGGCGTTGTCGGCGGCGGCATCTTCGGCACCCGTCGCCTTCTCCGTCGACGGGAGTTGTTACCCTCAGTGGGTGTTGGACCAGGGATTTGTTAGTACTAACCGTTCGTGCTGAGTTGAATTATGAAGCATCTAGTATAGTAGAATTAAAAAGTTTGTACTTCGACGCGTTAAGAAGGGTTTTTGAACTGATGAGTTCGTGTACTTCATGTTGATTAGTTGCTATCATGTGTAAATTGAGCTTGTGCTGATTATAAATCTCTTCTTTATGATTAGCGGAAAAAAATTATAACTGCATGCATAAGGCTCTCTTACTAAATTTTGAAATTAAAAATAAAATGGGTGTCAATCAATTTAGATGATCGATCGAACCATGGAAAAGCACTACCTCTGCATGCAATTTTGACTGTGTACGAAGCTGACTAGTCAACTAGTACGACTTAATAATTACTCGTACGAAATTAAATTTGGGAGCGAGTGGGAGGAATGCGTTGCAAACAAGTTAAGGGAATTTTGTAAAATAGTATTTTCACCCTTGCGATTGTGATTGTACCATTAATGGGCCAAATATTTATAATTTATTATGAGTGGAAAACGTATATAGTACATTTTATTTGTTCTTGCAAAAACCTTTCACATCAAATTATTTTTGCTCACAGTAGTAACACATAAATACATTGATACAGATCCTTCAGATTGCTTACAGTTGTGTTAAATCTACGATCTACTCTGGATAGTAAGCCTACATTCTATTAATTAATTCAAAAGTTATCTTTTTATTATAGATCTTATCATTTTTTTTTAATAAAAGCCAAAAATAGTTGGCTAAATCCAGAAGATTATTGGACATATAAGAAATTGTAAAGATAACAGCCCATATTTAATTATAGACCTAGTATTTCTATAATTTATTTGCTATATGTATACAGGGGATTCGGATATATGCTTATCTTTTACATCGATGGGAGCTTCACGTGAAGTACCGATTTGAGAGAGATTTCTACTAAAAATGCACTTTTTGAAACTAAAGAATAGAGGTATTCAGAGTTAATGCTAAGATACATACATTTTATCCTCATAAATAGATTTTAAAGTTCATACATATATTCCTGAAAATAAAAAAAAAAAGTTAAAAATGTATGTAAGTTATCTGAACTATACACTAGTTTGAATTAATCACCCAACCTTTTGAAAATCTTGATATTACTATTCAACCTTTCAATTTATTTGATTTCAGTTAGTCAATAATAGTTTGACTTTAAAATTTAAGTTAATAATTTATTTTAATAAATTTGTTGTTGGAAAAATTGGATGAAATATATTAATTAAATCCGTGAAGATAAACAACACCTGTAAAAATAAAAAAACATATTTCAATTTTGAAGTCAAAGTATCATTGACAGACTCTAATCAAATAAATTAAAAGGTTTGATAGTAAAATTTAAATTTTAAAAGGCTGGATAGTCAATTCAAAATGATTTATAATTCAGATAAATTTTGTACGTTATTATCTAAAAAAAAATATTTGACCCCTATGTATGATACAATAATTGCACTGATGAAGATCCATACCACTAAAACTTATTTTTTATACCAGCCGTCGTTTAGGCAAGTTCCATGAATTCTCTTGACTTGGTTGGAAAAATATATAGTATATTTTATATTTTATACGGCTAGGGCTACTATTTATGAGTATTGACTTTATTGTACTAATAAGTATTTAGCCTTTAAATGAAGAGATACACGGTTAGGATGATAATAGTCCCCTAGCGTGAGTGGGTGGCTGGTTGAATAGTATAATCTAACGGGTAGAAATAGCCAAAGGGGTGGATCTAATAGCCGAAAATTTATGAGTACAAAATAGTTTATACTCATAAAAGTATAATAGCGGACTCTTTTTATATCAGTCAGTCATTTTAATTTTTGGGATTATATTTAATATATTTTTCAAAATTTTAAAAATATCTTACTTATCTTGGAGGATCAAAATATTCTTTTTGATTTTAAAAAATTTCTTCTAATAGCTCAATTTTTTCTAGTGTTTACTAATGGGATTGAATTTTAGAAGTATATTTTGACAGTTTCGTAATAAATTTGAAGATTTTGAATAGTAATTAACATGGGGTAAATAAGCAAACTTCTCTTAAAATTTTTTGAAAGGCCTAAGCCCTCATGACACTCAGTAGGATATATAAGATACTTTACCCAAATATTAATTTATCTTATTCTTGGAAAATGATTCAAAGGATCAATATATTTTGTACTTCTAGACGTTCAATTGTACTCCTGATCTATTGAACACTACAAGTTTTTTAAGCAAATAAAATAAATATATTAAACAAGATATTTACGCTTGCATTGAAACATACCTTATGACGGACACACTATATTTGTTTTTCACTCTCTGATAGTTGTATAACTCAGTATCTAAAGTACTATAAATTAGAATAACAAGGAGAAAAATATTAGAGGGATCACCTAAAGTAAAATGTCCAACCAATCCATAGCTTTACATTGGTTTTTTCTTTTTCGAGTTCCATTAGATTTCCTATTTACTCTATCCTCTAGACCAAGTACAACTTAATTTTAAAAATAATAATAATAACATCATATACTAGATCTACTCAATCTTTATTTCTGTAAAGTGTCCAGTACTATTTACCTATTTACTTGGAGCTAGCGAGTTACAATTAGAGTTTTGGTTGTTGAGGGATCGGAGCTAGGAGATGGCTTTTAAGGCGAGTGAGTCCATCCTTCCGTGGTAATCGTACGTCGATGTGCTTTTCAACTCGTCGTCCTTGCTCGGCCTCGATCGTAAAGATGATCCTACCGGTACATGCACGGAAAATTGCTCGAATAAATAATCCGTGGGAAAACATGCGCGTAAACAAAATGAGACGTTGATCATATTGGTTGATTAACAATGTATCGCATTATGTTCTTATGAGCTGCGTAAAATTTAGTTGGTATATATGTATATGTTACTTAAATTCGATATGTATATACGCTTAGAGAAACTTCTAAAATTCCTACTAGACTTAATTTTAATTGTTAGTTGCTTATATACAAATGCATCCGGATTTATAATATTGTCTTTGGTAAATATAATTTTATTCTCTTGCTAAGTGTCGTTATGTTGTTAAAATTAAGTTTTTAATCTGGGGTGCATGCGTATTTCATATGCACACATACACAAGCATACACTTGTGATGCATATGTATAGCTCAATTATGTGCACTTAACATCATTAATAATTGAAATCACAAGTTCTCCATATTTCATTCATCAAAATCTACATATATAATCAACTCGATACCAAAACATAAGTAATAATACAAAGTGAGACGTATGACACATAGAAAAAACATTATACCTTCGATAAAACAAAATAAAGAGAGAAAAAAATAACATATCCTCACTCTGCGACCCATTCAGACACTCATGTGACGCCATCAATGGAGCCAGGAACCATGTGCAAAGGAACTGGTGGTCCACCAAATCTTCTCCTAATTGTTATAAATGGACACTCACCAACTTAGACTCCTACAGGGAGGACCACTCGTTCAGTTACCTTTCACATAACTAGTTCTAATAGATATTCCATTTACCAAACTTGTCCAATTTATTAGGAGTTTGACCCAGGTGAAGAGCGCAGTAACAAACGTAAAAACAAAAAACTCCTAATGAAGTAGTAGACACCAAGATGGTCACCGCATTCACGAACTAACAAGAACGAGTTGACATTGAATGTATGTACCTTCAATCTTTATTGTGTTGGTGCAGCTTTCACCTGTGTTGGACTCAGTTAAAAAAACTTGTTCAGGAAATCTTCGAAACACAACAAGAAGGCTAATATTCACATCTTCAAATTTGATAGGAACAGAGTACGTCAATATTATATTGATATATTTCTCTGCTTCTAAAGTATATATTGATTATTTTTTAAAGAGTTAGATATTGAAAAGTTGGTCTGGTAATATCAAAACTTGGTTCGCGAATATCATCTCCCACCCACTAGTAGTTGAGATTGTCGTATCCTATCTCCGTGTATTACAAGCACACGAAAGCTGGATTGACCTACACGAGTCGACAATAGGAAATACGATTACATGATCGTACGTACAATTTTCCATACAAGCGTCGCAGCAGCGCATCGCTATCGCAACAACCATTGACCTGAGTAAATTCTCCTGAATAAACACAGCCCTAGAATTTGCCTTAGGATTTCATTGAATATGCCTATACATCCCCCCTAGCCGAAGGGACAGAGGAACCAAAGAATGTATACACAGCAAAAATTGTGCAATGCGTCCCTACACTCCCCAACCAACCTAATCTATATATCTATCTCCATGCCCATCTCTCTCTAACTCTTTATTTCTCAACCCCACCACATACCTTTGTGCTACAGTTGCTATCTCTATCATTGGTGGGGATCTTCTTGCGGAATGTTAGGTTCGATGCAATGAACCGAGCTAATTGGGTCGTGAGCCCAAATTTGGTTTTGACAAGTCCACTCTATTATGTGGGGTGTTGGGATCTCGATTGGTTCGATCACATGGGCCGGTTACTAGACCACTATTTGGGTTGTTGACCGTTGCTCTCTCTCTCTCTCTGTCTCTCTGTGTTTCTCTCTCTAAATTATTATCTGCACGAGTGTGTNCATCTGCCGTTTTCAAGTTTAATGGTGTAGAAGTATTCAAATCAGATAAAATTTTGATATAAAATTCTTTATACTATCTATAACAAGATCAATATTTCTGATCGAAAATTTTAATGCTATATCATCACTTTTTATAGGATTTTTATTTTCAGCCGTTAAACATTATTGCTTTTAAATCCTTTCGATTGCTAGGTAAATGATATTGAAAAATCACAAAAATTATTTTTTAGAAACTTCAAATACGCTAGATCAAGTCTAACGGAGCTGATCGTCGATTTAAAAATTCTATCACGGAAAACGGCTCAGGAGCACGGAGACCTCCGTGCTCCTGAGAGCACAGCAGCCTTGCTCATATAATAATCTCTTAATATATGTCAGGCCCTGCATTCAATAATAATCTCTTAATATTAAAATCCAATTTGATAATATATATATAATTTATAATATCTAAAGATGACTGATTCTATGCAAGAAAAATATATATTATATTATTTAGATCTAAAATAGTCAAAGAAAACTCAACTGTAAATAAAGTATTATTGCTTGATTTTTTTTAAAAAAAAATAGTATTTAAAATTTATAATTTTTAATAAATAGTGTTGAGCTTATCGAAATCACGTTCTGAGTCGATTCTATGATCAAGCATCGAGGATGAAGGTTCTTGCAGGATACCATATTCTGGAACCTAAGAAGTCATGTTTTGGAACATAGATCAAGTTCCGAAACCTAAGAGGAGGGTCTGTAAAATCCAAGGGTGTTGAAAGCTTGTTTGTAAAGTCATATTCCAGAACCTCTTACTCGCAGAACATGAACATATTCAGGAACCAACCAACAACTCGCGTTTCAGAACAAGACACGTTGACCGTGGTAGACAAATCAAGTTGGATTCGACTCTAAATTGATCTAATCTTGTGCTTTAAGATTAGAAATGGATGAGAAACAACTGGTTAATTGAGGGCTTTTAAGCAGAAATTGATGACTAGAAGTAAACAAGAAGATCTGGATAGACAATGATGGTTATCGTTTTCTTTTTATTTTGGAGTTGTGTGGTTTAAAACCTTGTAATTCCTATTGTAAGATCTAGAGCTTGATTGTAAATTCTTTATTGAGAGAGAAAAAGAGCATTGAGAGAGAGATTCTTCCATCTATATTTACTCCTTATACTTGTTGTGCCACTGGTCAGTAGAATAAGGCATTGACGAGGTCTTGTTCGTGAAGTAGGTCGAGACATTATTAACCGAACAACCTAATTTTTTTTTGTCTTGTTTGTTTCTCAATTATTTTGTCGTTTTTGTGCTTATTTTTTCGATCAATCTCGTCAAATTTCTACACACAAAATTTAATTTTTCACTGCTCTATTATATCAAAAGGGTTTCCAGATGTGCTCTAATTTTTTTCTAGCCAGTTCTTTCGTATTCTATCAATTGATATCAGAGTTATCAAAATATATAAAATTAAAAATATTATTCTTTGATAACAAAAGCTTTCAAAGTTAAACGATTATTCCTATGACTTAATACGGCGGTATCAAAGTATAAAATCTTGAGTTCAAAATATCATTTCTCTACTAACTTAAGCTTTTTTAGAATAACAATAGTTTAGTATTACATAAAATTTCTCCTCTCTCTCTCTCTCTCTCTCTCTCTCTCTTCTCTCTCTCTTGTGGGGAATTGCATGGTGTGTGTGCGCGCGCGCATGGGAGCATGAATGGCGTATAGCGAAGGCAGGGCTGGTGATACAAGAACACTGTTGTCGACGCATCATGTGGAGTGGGGTCCACGTGATCCCTGTCGTCTTTGACCAATTCTTTTTATTTTTCTTTTTTATCCTTAGATCCGGACATCATGTGCGAACGAATACATAAACTAGATTTGGTCTCATCGATACACAGCACCGTCCCAACACGTGGCGCGACCACGTAGATGGGAACATATATGTATATATATTTGGTTATACGTTATTTTCACAAATTTATGATCGTTTTATTTATAGTGACGGTGTACATCAATCATACACTCCGAAATTGGATATATGAATAATATTACTCGAGTGCAAATGCATCATATTACCTAGCGAGTAGATGAGTTTGGATACTAGTATACAACTTTAAACTGCGTCTAAACTAATAAGTTTGAAAATGCGTTTGCCAAATGCACTTTTCTTGATGCTATAAATTTAAAAAGGGTTTAAAAACTTCTTTGCTCCAATTTTTTGAAATTTTAGCGAGGACCGCTAAAGTATCATATCTTGCACGATGATCATTAGTGACGGTTTTTTTCTAGCATTTTGTAGAACTGGGCATGAAAAACTTTAAAAACTTTCATATTTTTTCAAGTTTCTAAACAATCAAAGTTGGTGCTTTTAGATAACACATTTTATGAGCATTTATAAAGATATATAAATTTCTAAACTATGGCCCCATGGCAACGATATTTAGATTTTTGGTGGATCCATCGGTGGGGCTTCGTTTCCATGGGCCAAATTTGGGCCACAATTTGAAACTCTTATGTGCAGAATCTGGGCCTTGCCACGGGTAGAGCTTTTACCCGAAGATGTCCGCTTTACATATTTATATGAGTTATATTAATTTATTATTAAGAGAGCTAATTCTGATATTAAGAACTAGAAACTAGAAATGTCGAATTCCGCCACTAAAATAATCTGATATGCACATAGTAAAAAAATAACTTATGTTAATATCGCTTTCCTATTTACATATTATTAAATGTAATCCGCCACAATATACGCATGAAATTCTTCTCAACAATTGGGCCCGCCCAACTATTAGGGCCAATAATACATTTTATTTGGGCCTTTTTTTATGGGCCCATGTCGGTTCTGTGATAGCCCGTGTGTGTGTGTATATAGGCAATAATAGTTTGACTCGACCATTGTTCATCATCCACGAGATGGGTAGGGGAGAAACGCGGAGGCCCGAATCGAGGCTCGCTTCTACCGTGGAGATACCCGAGCGATCTAGGGTATCCCCCTCCCCCTTCCCCTCCCCGCTCCCCGACGCGGACGACGACGATCGCCGCCGCGGGCCTCGCCGGAACCCTAGATCGGAGACCCCACCGCCGCGGCGGCGCTCCCGTAGCCCCTATCAGGATCGCCGCCGTCGATGGTCCCCCTACCACGATCGCCCTTCTCGGAACGGCAAACCCTATGGCTCCCGCGACGACGACGACTCTGAGGAGGACGATGAGGAGCTCAAAGGTTTGAGCTACTTCGAGTATCGGCGCCTCAAGCGCCAGAAGCTGAGGAAGAAGCTTAAGAATTGCATATGGACGGCGACCCCGAGCCCTCCCCGGAGCGAGAGGGAGCAATCCGAGCTGTTCGATGAGCCCGATGGTGCGTCGGATTCGCCTGTGGAGGAGGAGGAAGAGGAGGAGAAGAAGGTAGAGAAGAAGGGGGCCAAGGAACGGAGTGCGAGCTCTGGATCAGATGAATCGGAGCGCAGCGTATCTGATTCGGAATCGGAAGATTCGAGGAGGAGACGGGGAAGGAGAAGTGGAAGAGGGCGGAGCCGGCGGAAGAGGAGGTACTCGGATTCGAGCGAGGACGCAAGCGAGAGGCGCTCTGATGAGGATTCGGGCTCAGAATCGGAGAGTTTGGATGATTCTTTGAGCGATGATGAGGATAATAAGCGGCGTAAGAGGAGGAGCAGGAGATCGGGGAGTAGCAGGCGGAGGAAATCGAAAAGAAGCACTAGTAGTCGCAAGAAGAGTAGGGCTAGTTCAAGCACAGGTGAGAGTGAGGAGTCCGATTCTAGCCCTAGACCCAAGAAGAAGACGACCTCAACAAGGAGCAAAAAGAGCAAACAGTCGAAATCGGAGAGCTCTTCAGACTCTGATCCAATTCCTGCTAAGGTTGATTCGAAGAAACCCGAGATCGATCCGGAAGCGCTTATGTTCAAGGAACTGATCGAAGCCCAGAAGAAACCTGTTCTGGAAAATGAGCCTCTCGTAGGGCCCGTTCCCCTCCCACGTGCGGAGGGCCACATTAGCTATGGTGGTGCACTTAGGCCCGGAGAAGGTGATGCCATTGCTCAGTATGTGCAGCAAGGGAAGCGAATTCCAAGAAGAGGAGAGGTCGGTCTCTCTGCGGAAGAGATCCAGAAGTTTGAGGGCTTGGGATATGTGATGAGTGGCAGCAGGCATCAGAGGATGAATGCCATTCGTATCAGGAAAGAAAACCAGGTTTACAGCGCGGAGGATAAGCGGGCTTTGGCTATGTTCAATTATGAAGAGAAGTCAAAGAGAGAACACAAGGTTATGGCCGACCTGCAGCGCCTGGTGCAGCGGCATATTGGCCAGGACATGGGCCCTTCCCATGATCCGTTTGCTCTGAAGGCTTCTGATGCTGCAGATGGTTGAATCATCTGTGCTAGCAATCTTGTCCATCGAGGTTCTTTAGGTATGTTGATTATTGTGTGGCTTTAGCATTTACGGTGTCATTCCTGGCTACCAGTTTATTTGTTTTGGCGTGTATCTGTAAGTCTTACATTTGAGTATTTCATGGTATAATTATGCTCTGCTGCCGTCATAATGTAGAACTACAGATTACGGTATAGTTGTGATTTACAATCATAAGAATGTTACTGCTATAACATCAATCATAATTACATTTGGAAATAATGGTATAATGATTCTCTAAATTGATTTACATTTGGAAATAATGTTACTGAATCTTGAGTTTGCTACTTGAACAGAGTGTGATGAATGGTGAAAACATGAAACACAACATCGAACCATCGCCGACATTGGTTATCGAGTAATAACTTTTGGTGATAGGAATTTACTGCTCTTATTGCTAGTAGCCGTAATTGACTTTGTGATGAGCAAGATTCTCTTTTAATTTTTTGAGAATATGACATGGATTGAACAAAAAATTTAATCAGCTCCACAGGTTGTAATGCACATGTTGAAAAATGAAAGTCATCAAATATAAGTAGTGTAGAACTATAAGCAAAAAAGTACTAGAACCATAAAAATGTTTAAAATTATGTAAGTAGAATCCTAATGATCAATCAGCTAAAAAGTTCTCAATCAACAAGTTGGAGATTCCCTATTGTTATTGCATTAAGTATATCAATTTTTACATGTGAATTCAAGGTTTATCTTTTTAGTTGCTCAAAAGTTTAAAGTTGGATGCTGTCAGATTTGAATGCTGGGAGAAATGGCCTCAGGAACTTTCATTGCAAAATGTTAGAAACTTTTGTTACCATTGAGGTTAATAGGGCTGCTGTGACATTCATCGTACTCCCCAGAAATGATGAAAACATGCCTCTGGGAGTTAAAAGGAGTTAAAATTCAGAAGCACTCAGCTCTCATTTAAACATAAAAATTTCTTAATTAGTTGTATCAACACAACGACCAAATAGCAAAATGCAATAATTAGCATTTGCTTATAGTTTTTTGCTGGTGTTCCAGATTTTTCTATTTAGTGATTGTAACTAGCAAAATGTTCTTTTATGACTGTTTTCCTGTTAGGACTGAATCATGCTATATGCTCTTTCTCAGAAGTTTAATACAGCGAAAATGAACAAGTGCCATTCTAAGATATTCCGATGATCAACTTAATTCCTTGCCCCCTGTATTCCCCTTCCCAACCACCCACCCACCCCCCCTCCGCTTGCTTTCCCACTTTGTTGTTACCCTTTTCCCCCTTAAATGTGATTCACGACCATATACCGTGCATCCAGTTGTCTTTATTTTCCTCTGAGAGCTATGTATCAGATAAATGTGATTCACGACCATATACCGTGCATCCAGATGTCTTCTTTTTCCTCTGAGAGCTATATATCAGAAACTTACTGAATGAGCAGTTTCAGAGTAATTGTCAAATAATAGAACAAAATTGCTAATTCATGCCAGCCAGTACAAGTATTTGGACAACGTATTGCAACTCACATGATCACATTAATGTTTTATTTGAATTTGTCAACTTTACTGGTTGCGCAACCTTATTCTTTCTTATGTTCATATTCCAAGATAGTTAACTGCAAAAGGTAGTGCAACCCTTGCTTGTATTTTGACTTAATTAATGATTCAGTTCTTTTAAAATAGGCGACAGATCTAGAAAAAGATTTTTCTTGTGCTTTTTCATTTTATTACTATGATTTACACTCTGTTCTTTCCTACTGCAGCTCATTTCTGGATTCTCTAATTCAGCTTTTGCAACATTCTGATCCAGAATTCTCTCTCCCATATTATCTGGAGTTGTATTATGTGCTATGTATTTTGCGAAACTCCCGTAATGGTTTTACTGCTATGGTGCTCGAGATAATTGTTATGTATTCGACCATTTACTATGCATAATATTTTGAAGAATTTTACTGTCATTTTCTCTGCGTCTCTGCTGTCAAATTGCTCGAGCACTAAACTATGGTGTTTGTAGTGGGTATTGCATCGCACCCAGATTTGTCTGTCGCTTACAGGCTGCTGCGTGATCAAACCGTGAATTGTTTCAAACGAAGTGTAAAGATTCAACAATCAGAACAATGCAGGGGTCGGTAATGGATTGCATGGTTCATATCTGTTTGATGTAATTGTTTTCAAATCTAATCCTGGGATTTTATATCCTTCAGCGCAAAGCAGTGTGCACCGCTGAACTACGGCAATGTTTGGTGTTGCTGATAATGGAATAGTCCTTCCTCAGGCTTAGTGTTTGTTGACAGCTATTTCTTCTCTACTATTGAACTCTATTTACTAGTTTTTAGAAAGGGAAAATTCTTTTCTCAACCTATTAGCTTTTTTTTCCTAATTAAAACTTATTTTAGCATGATATCTGATTGTGCCGGATGAAAAGTTTCAAATGAAAAGTTTGTTTAGCATCTGGAGTATTCACTGATTGCTGTTAAGGTCATTCAAGTTTATTCCTAGCTAACGTTTCTGAGCACAAGGGGTTGGGCACAAGGATTGATATTACCATCTCTGCAGCGTTTGGCGTAGGCAATGATAGCTTAGCAAAAACACATGGTATTCTTGACAGAATCTTTATATCATGTATCCGAAAGGTTAACATTAAGAATATCTAAGGGCAGTAAAAATGCCAGCTGTATCTATCTTGGAATACTGTTAAAGACGCTGCACCTGCTTTATGCAACTATAGCACACGCCACACGGTGAGCTACATTCTGTGATCTTAAGTAACCCTCTATCCTCAAAATTTTTTTAAAAAAAATGATAAGCCCTAAAAATTGATAGCAAATTGCATGAAGTTCAATAAAGGATAACACCAGAATCTTCTACTTTTGAGGTGGGACATTTGCTGCTTCTAATCTGAACTCGCATTTCTTATAAAGCATCATAAGAGCTTCAATTATATTCACACTTCATCCCTAGCAAATGCTGGAACCCCACTTTTATGGATAGCCAGTAAAGAAGACCCTTCCATGTAATTAGACCGGCTAAGATACAACTGTACTGATGTAAGCCCTTCCATGTACTTAGAAACAGATACTACATCAAAGCATAGTCATAGAATGGTCCAAGAAGGTAACACAAAGGATTTCTTAAATAAGGAGGTGCGCATCAATTCAAAAAATATGTGAAATACCAGTTTTCCAACCACCGAAGCAGAACTCCCCATCCAAACCTCTAGCAGGGAAAACCTGGAGTGCAGTCCTCAACCTTCCAAGAAATCATCCTCCTCCTATCCCTTCCCCTAACAGCTCTAGTAAGTATGGTTCCACCAACTGGTTTGCAGAGTCCAACATCAATAACTGAAGTGCTCTTTCGCTTCTCACGGCACTCATCAAAATGGAAATCATACAGCATTGCCAAGCAACGCACTTGGTGAGCAAGGATATAATTTTCATAATCCTCAGGTAGAACCTCAAGAATATGAAGATTGACCTGTAAATCGATATTCTGGTTAATGCATTATCCAGTTTCAGCTCTCCTAGGACATTTGAGGTGTTTAACTCTTAAGTACAAAAGTTTTATTCGATAACCACAAACCTCTGCTTCCATGGCACGAAGTACATTGTACCATTTCAGACTTTGTGACTCTTCAATAAGCAAGCTCAATTTGAAAAGCGGAGGTCTGATAGGATACTCGATGCTAATTTTAACCTGCAAAGTTTAGAATTGTAGCTTAGGGGCCAAAAAATAACGAAATCAGCAAAAGAGTAAAAGAAAACTTATTTTACCTTGGCTTCTAACTTCATAGCCTGCCCACTTCCAAATATTTTACTTAAAATCAGGCTAAATTCTTTCGAACCTTGTTCTTTCCAAGGTTTCTCAACAATGCAGCTCGCATCTTCGGTATCTAACTCGGTGCATGTTTGCTCCTCTGTTTCACTCTCACTATCCAGCATAATTTCTGGATTGTCCTCACTCATACTGAAGCTTCGAGAGAAGATCTTCTTTGGATGGGTAATGCTCTTTGAAATCAAAGATAAGCTTCGCGAATGCTCAATAAGATTAGATGCCCCATTAGAGAGAGTGATTAAAGAATCATCTGATTTGCTTGCAACAGGTAATGCTAATGGAAGTTCTCCATCTTCTCTTGTACTCTCTACTTCTTCCAAAGATGTCACAGATCTTTTGTCGAGATCATGGTCAACAGAAACTGTAGCTACGCCAGTTGCAGCAGCAGCAGCAGCAGCAGCAGCAGCAGCAAGAGAAGAAGAGTTTGGAAAGGCTCCTGCTGGTGACCAGCCGTTCAAAGTACACAAAGGGGTGTGCAAGGCCCATGGAGTATTCTCATATGCTAGTGGTGGCCACTTGAGCTTTATCAAGGAATCAAGCTGCACCCTGAAAATTCAAATAAGAGATCCCAATCTTCAAAATAAGAAATTCCTGATCAACCAGAATAGAGAACACAAAATCAAGGAGAAAGAAGCATGCAATGTTTCAAAAAGGAAACCATTCACAACCAAACAGAAAAAGAAACTTGCATCGAGAAAACTTTTCATGATAATTGCTTAATTTCCCTGCGAAAAGTACATCCTAGAAAGAGCATATGGGATCAAAATATCAGCCACGAATACATTGTTCTAATTATCCAAGCTGGTGCTATTCTTATGGTGCTCTCAACATTCCCAGAACTAACAAAACTTTTGTAGTGCAGTGACTCACACGAGAGCCATCTGTGCCCTTTTCCTGGAACGGATCCTCTGCAAAATGGTCTGAACACGATTCTGGTGACGGTATAGATAAAGCCCTGAAGAAATTTCAGCAGATTGAAATGTCTCACTGTTAGAACTCCCATTAACCGTATGTAGAGGAGGTAACTCAGGCAAGAAGTCAATCCCAGCTAGATGTTGTGCCCATTTGTATGGCCGTGAAGTCTTTCCACCAAAGTCCAGAGAATCCCCAGCATGCAGCTTAGCAGTCTGCATGATTTACCAAAAGTTGTTACTCTAAAATTACAGGAAAAGAAAACCCCTCTATTAAACAGCTAAAAACACAAAAATCAGAATGCCCTCCCAAAATCAAGTATTTTGGGTGCATCTGGAGGTATGCATCTAGCTACTTTCATCTGAATTGTGCAAGTTAGAGCTCCAGGTAATTTACCAGAAGATATTCAATAACAATTGCCTGACAAACTGGGAGTAACAATATGAACAGAAGTATGCAGAAAAATACTCGGAGGGCAAATGTCATGGTTACGAGCTAACTCCATCAATGAATCATATAATCAGCTCTCAATTTTCCAACTTCTACATCTGCAGTGAATTGGATATAGTACTAGGGCTAAAAGAATACCTGATGAGGAAGCTCCAGGCCAGTATCATCAGGAAATAAGTTGCATAAGATATTGCTGTCAGATCCTTCCTCTGCATCTTCGAGTCCAACGCATACAACATTTAGCTTTACCAAGTACTCAAATCTCAGAGTGGTTAGTTTAACAGGTTTGGCTTCAGTGTCATCATCATCATATATATGAAGATTGATTTTGAGTGGATGAATTTGGTGAACTCCTGCTTGTTCGGAAGCTTCCTTGACCGGCTTCTTCTTTGGCCTCTTTCTTCTTCTCTGGGCATCTTCCTCCTCATCAGGTGCATCATCATCCAACTTGTCGTTATCATTGTTTGACGATAAACCTGTAATTACAATTATAGCAACTCAAATGTTGATAATGAGCTACATCTATACAAAAATACCATATGCCAAATCTAAAATTATCACCACAAATAAAAGTCAGTCCATACGAATCAGCAACTACCATTTTCCTTATTAGCTTGCTGCTGTGCAAATGTTTGAGCCTCCTTAGTACTTCCAACGATTTCTAGTTCAATCCTCTCTCCAAATGCTTCTTTCTGGGATAATAGCTGCGAATATGAAATATAAAGAGGCGGCGGAAGGTACTCTGCAGCATGGTGCTGCTTTAGTTTCTTGGTATGCAAAATCCCTAATTGCTGTTGCACTGGCAAAGATGCTTTCTTCAGAGACTTCAGATGTGATGGGAGACTTGATAGAAATTTTTTCCGATTTGCTATTGTTACAAGAAGCCTACTTTTCCGTTGTTCCAATTTCTCATGAAGCTTGCAGAGCTCCTTTCGCTGAATAAAAAGACGACACAAAAGTGCGCTATTAGATCATTAATACAAGTAAACACAGGCATAATAACATACAACGAAGAAGAGGTTAATAATCTCAGTAACAATGATGTCATTACAACAAAGAGTAGTCTATGACCGAGGTAACGAAATTTTTCACTCTGCAAACGCTGTATCTCACAAAATATACATCCGTCCTAAGAAGAAATATAGTACTGCATCATTGCATAATAGAGTTCACGCTATGAGATTTTTTTTTTTTTTCAGTTGCTCAAGAAAATAATTCCCATTGTAAAATCCTCTTAACTCAAAAATTATAAACCTTAAGGTTGTGATGAAAACGCTTTCCAACGCTTTGTACTACTCACAAAATAGTTCAGAAGCTAAATAGTCCAATACTACACTAGTTCCAGAGAGAGAGAGCAATAACCACAGAAGCTCCACAAACATTGAAAGGAATCAATTCCATCAAAGAGTCGAACCACTCATACAACAAAGGTAAATAAAAATCGAACATTCCCACCCACACCTTTCCCCTAAAACAACCACCGTCACCACCATGAGCGCACCAAGAAGCGTACAAGAGGCAAAGCATACCTGAAGGAGCTCAAAATTGAGCCTTTTCAGCATCAGATCGTGCGCGGCGTCACTCGCAAGCACCTTCCCTTTGATCTCGTCGGGCGCGCTACCAAAAAACTCCTCTTCGGGGACGAGATCGATGTCCGGGTACTTCGTTTTGAAATCATTACACGCCTTAATCGCCTTCAAGTAGTGGTTCTTCTCGTACATGAGGTTGTGGAGCTGGAGCGTCGCGAAGTCCACGGGCGCTTTCGCGCTCTCCGTCTCCGCCCTCACGCGGTCCTCCTCCAACAGTATGTCCCGATTCACCTAAAGAAGAAGAAGAAGAAGAAGAAGAAGAACCCTAGGGTTATAGAAAGCTTCCTCAGTTCACGGGAGTATAAAACCCTAACCCTAATCCTAAGCCACATCCCTAACCTGGCGAAGGGTGACGAAAAGGAGGGACATCTGGGTGATGAGCTCACGGAGCTCGGATTTGGGGCGCCCCTCCCTCTTGATGAAGAGCATGCGAGCGACGATCTCCTCCATCGCCATGCGCGTGTCCTTGAGGAGATCATGCGGCGTACCAAGCCCCGTCGTCGTCGTCGTCGTCGTCGTCGGAGCCTCGACCTCCATCGCCTCGCTCGCCATTCGCGATCAATTTGGCGGCGTCCGCCGAAGCCCACGCGGCGGCGGCTTATAAATTCTCATATTTTATGGACTCGTCGGCCTTTTCCATTGGGCCGCTAATGGGCCGACCAAAGGCCTCAACAAGCTTTTTGAAAACTAGGCTGGGCCTTTTTATCTTTTTTTGGGGGAAGTTTTTGAGAGTGCGCATACACCCATCCACGGAAACATATTAAATCGAATCTATAACCTCTCGCTCCAGGTTGACTTAGCAACCCGGCTATAATATTTAATTTTAGAATTTTTTATTTTTTAATTATATTTGTTTTTGTGAAACCTTGTATTAAATCTCACCGACATTCTTTCAATTATTTCTCAATCAAACATTTTATGGTTGATTATCCCTCTAACCTAACTCTTTAATAGGTTTACAGGATTTTAGAATAACTTCTATTTTTTTTTGTTAGAGCTTGAATTGGTATCTTGGATACCAATAAACAAATCTTAATTTACTGTACAAGATATGATCGATAGAAAATTAAAATAATTAAAAATATATATATTGTTTAAATTTCTATAATACATACTTTTCAACTAATGAACAATGGGGAGATATATGTATCGCGTGAGAAAATTCTTCTTTGCTACAATCATTACTTGAGCAGGTAACAATTAAAAATTCTGTACTGCATGTAAGTATAATAAATTTTTTACATTATTATTTTTCATGTCCCATAGAAAAAAAAAAAAATGTTATTTTACAAGACAACTACAATCCAAAAAAAAAAAAACTTTTTCTTACCACATAGAGAAATTTATCAAATGATAAAAAAATTATAAAATTTATCTAAACTATAAACTATTTAGATTTAACAATCCAATCGATCAAATTTTAAGATCCAAGCTTTCAGTCTATTTTATTTGAATCAGTCGGCAACACTTTAACTCCAAAATTTAACCTAATTATTTATTTTAATAAACTTATATTTATAAAAATTATATAAAATATATTAATTAAATATATAAAGATAAACAGCGCATTCAAATTATGAACTCAAACTAGTATCGACCGACTCAAATTAAATAAATTTAAAAAATTAATAGTAAAATTAAATTTTTTAAAAAAATTTAAATAATCAAATTTTAATATAACTTATAATTTAGGTAAAATTGGCCAATTTGCATAAAAAATCCAGTTATTTTGGACTTTTGCAAAACCGGGCCACCTTTTTCGTTTTTGTAAATTCAGTCCGCTTTTTCAGCAAACTGACCAAAATATCCTTATACCTTTTTCTCTTTCCTCTTTCTCTCTCCTCTTCGTTTCTCTCGTTCTTTTTTCTTTCTCTTCCCAGCGAGCGGCGGAGGCGCCCTTATACCTTTTTCTCTCTTCTTTTTTTTTCTCTCGTTCTTTTTTTTTTCTTTCTCTTCCCAGAAAGCGGCAGAGACAGAGCGGAGGCGGCCTGCTTCGATTTTGTCCGGCGCATCCTTACTCTCACCCGCACACCCCCATCTTCCTCGCCTCCGATCCCGCCGAGGTCGCGNTTTTTTTTTTTTTTTACCTCTTCGACTCTCCTACACTGTCTTCGACGACGATGCCTCTCTTGCCCTTCTCCGCCCTTCTCGTCCCCTCCCTCATCCTCTGCGGCCTCCGACGACGATGCATCTTCGTCGGCGCCGACGCCGACACCGTGGAAGTTACTGCGGCGCTGCAGCCTCGGAACGAGGGTCCTTAGCGGCGTCGTCGCCGGCGCTGTGACCGTTGGCTGAGAGAGGTAACCAAAAAAATAATAAAAGAAGCAAGAAAAAAAAATAAAGATAAAAACTTATAGAAAAAGAATGATAAAGATGAAATTCCATCGTTAACTGCAAAAAAAAGTTATAAGTTGCATTACTTAAAATATAAACTGCAGTTTTAAAATAAAAATTACACTCTTTAAACGAAAATTACACTCTTTGGAGATATTTATATTGTTTTTTCTCTTATTGCACTTTTTCAGATGTAAACTGTATTGATTAAGATGAAAGTTACACTCTTTAAACGAAAGTTGCACTGTTTCTCCTCTTGTTGCACCATTTCTCCTCTTGTTACACTATTTTTATCTTAAACTGCACCCCTTTAAGAGATATTTATACTGTTTCTTCTTTTGTTGTACTAGTTCTCCTCTTGTTGCACAATTTCTCCTCCTGTTACACTATTTTTTATCTTAAACTGCACCCCTTTAAGAGATATTTATACTGTTTCTCTTCTTATTGCACTGTTTTTTCTCTTGTTGTACTATTTCTATTTTTGTTACACTGAGCACAAGAGGAGAAATAGTGCAACAAAAGAAAAAATAATGCAACAATAGGAGAAACAGTATAAATATCTCTTAAAGTGGTGCAGTTTAAGATAAAAAATAGTGTAACAGGATGAGAAATTGTGCAACAAGAGAAGAAACAGTGCAACAAGAGGAGAAACAATATAAATATCTCTTAAAGGGGTGCAGTTTAAGATAAAAAATAGTATAACAAGAGAAGAAATGGTGCAAGAAGAGGAGAAACAGTGCAACTTTCGTTTAAAGAGTGTAACTTTCATCTTAATGGATGCAATTTACATCTGAAAGAGTGCAATAAGAAGAGAAACAGTGTAAATATCTCTCAAAGAGTGTAATTTTTGTTTAAAGAGTGTAATTTTCATCTTAAAGATGCAGTTTACATCTTAAGTAGTGCAACTTATAATTTTTTTTGCAGTTAACGATGCAATTTCATATTCATCCTTCTTTTTATATAATTTTTTATCTTTATTTTTTTTCTGTTTTTTCTATATTTTTTTTTGTCACCCTTTCTGCCAACAGCCACAGCATCGGCGACGACGCCGCTAAGAACCCCCCGCTCCGAGGCTGCAGCGCCGCAGTGACCTCAACAGTGTCGGCGTCGGCGCCAGTGAAAATGCATCATCATCGGAGGTGACAGAGAAGGAAGGAGAGGGAGAGGCGAGAAGGGCGGGGAAAAGCGAGAGAGACTTCGTCGTCGGAGACGGTGAAGGAGAGTCGGGGAAGAAAAGAAAAGAAAAAAATTTTAAAAAAAAGTCACAGCGCGGTCTTGGCTGGGTCGGAGGCGAGGAAGATGGTGTGTGCATGGATGAGAACAAGGGCGAGGGCGAGAGCATGAGAGTGAGAGGCGAGGCGGACTGTTTCCGCCTCAGTCTTTGCCTTCATTATTTTTTTTGGCGAGAAAAAAAAATGAGAGAAACGAAGAGGAGAGAGAAAGAGGAAAGAGAAAAAGTAATAAAGGTATTTTGGTCACTTTGCTAAAAAAAGAGACCGAATCTGTAAAAATAAAAAAGTGGCTTAGTTTTGTAAAAATCGAAAATAAGTGAATTTTTTATGCAAATTGGCCCGTAAAATTTTATACATTTTTACTTTGGGTAAAAATGGTCCTTGGTCGGATGCATGTTACCAGATATGATTGGCGCCGCACGGGAATACGACCGGACGAGACACAGCGGACACATGCTCCGATGTCTTCGCTGTGGAGCAACTCATACTTAATGCACCCCCCCTCCACCTACTTTTTTTTTATTATTTATTTATTTATTTATTCGTTCCCCTCAAACAAAAATTAACAAAAATTATATATATAAAAAAAAAAATTTGTCGGTCGGAGCAGCTTACAGCCTGTGTTTGTCTAACAAGTCCACCCGCAGGGAAAAAAAAAACGCTAGAAATACATTATTTTTCTAATTAATCAAATTATTTTTTTAAATTTATCCGTTTCATCATAGTCATTAAACATATATTTTTATAAATTATGTTACCATACTGTCGATAGTACTAAGTGTTCGGTGCTATCGAGTTTTCGACCGTTGGGTAAAAAAATATGCAGTTAGGATTTAATCTGTCAATTTGTTTGATTTGAAAAATACAATAATATTTTCACTTAAAAATTTAAATTAACTATTATTTTAATAAATTTATAGNCTATTGTTTTTTTTTTTTTTTTTTTTTTGAGAGAGATAGGTAGCACGCTACCCGTTTCGCTTATTTCATTTAGAAATAAACTTAGCTAGAAATGTGAATCAACTAGGATTCGAAGTTAATGTATCTTTAATTTAATTGCTACAAATGAAACAAATTGAAATATTGACTTAAAGATTAAATAATCAACTTAGAATGATGTTTATATAAGTTATGTATTTTCTAATAAAAAAAAAATCTCTAATATGGCATCTGATTCGTGTATGAGGAGGAAATAAGTCATTATTCTCTTTTAACCCAAACATTATTTTAAAAGAAGCGGAACAACAACTAGTATAAATCCGAAACTGTTTTTCCACTCATCTCCTAAAGCAAGCTTGTTCCTACTGAGAACAAACTTAGGTTTAGTTTGGTATTGAGGTAGATCTAACATTATTAGATAAAATGGAGTTGAGAAAAAGCATATAGAGATATACTTCTGCGTTCTATCAGAGCATATAGAGATATACTTCTGCGTTCTCTGATAGAACTGTAGAAAATATATCGTAACCGACCAATCGCAATATGCGTAACCTAATATTACATACGAAAACAAATAGGGTATTAAATTAACTATTTACTTTAATAAATTTATAGTTATAAAAATTATATGAAATATAATAACTAAATATGTAAAGATAAACAATGTATCCATATTTCGAAGTTAATGTATCTTTAATTGCCACAAACGAAACAAATTGAAATATAGACCAGTAAAATTAAAATTTTTAAAGATTAAATAATTAACTTAGAACGATGTTTATATAAGTTATGTATTTTCTAATGAAAAAAAAACTCTAATATGGCACCGTTTGATTCGTTTCGTGTATAATTAAGGAGGAAAGAAGTCCTTATTATTCTCTTTTCACCCAAACATTATTTTGAAAGAAGCCGGAATAACATTATAACAACTAGTATAAATCCGGAATTCCACTTCTATCCTAAAACAAGTTTGTTCCTACTTGAGAACAAACTGAATTAAAGCAAATATAATTTTAATTACTGTATTAACTCTTTACTTAATCTAATATTTTGAATAATCTAATTATTTTATTAACTAATTATCTAACTATTAAATAATTAACTAATTAATATATTAATTTAGTTCTGGCTCATTGTTAATTATTTTATTAATTTATGGTTATCTAGCACAATACATGATTAATTAGTTAATTAAATAATTTTAATTATTACGTAATTAATATTTTTTATGTTAATTACTTTTATTTTAACTATTATAATCTAATCATCAAAACACTATTTTTTTTATGTATGAACACAGCCTAATTTTTATTTAAATATAAATTTAATTTAATTTTTTCTTATCTCAAAAATTATATTTATATCAGGAATTAGTAAGAACAACTTATTTACGG
Source organism: Ananas comosus (assembly GCF_001540865.1). Classification (NCBI taxonomy): domain Eukaryota; kingdom Viridiplantae; phylum Streptophyta; class Magnoliopsida; order Poales; family Bromeliaceae; genus Ananas; species Ananas comosus. The sequence continues at coordinate 12,294,811 of NC_033622.1, forward strand.
ATCAAACCACACGTTAAGTATAGCGTGAATGATTGATTTAGAACGGTGCATTTAATTAGATAATTATTTTAGAAATGATGAGGGATGATAATAATAATAATAATAATAATAATAAGTTATATTTCGTGCGTTACGTGAATCCGTCCTCGGTGAAATCAAACACGTCACGGGATATGGGCACCTCCTTGTTCCCACCCCTCCGAGCCGGGACAAAAAAAAAAAAACCGGGACACCGTGGCCCGTGGGACCCACCGCCCCGCGGCGTTCCCCCGATTAATTCCATCGCCGATTCCCCGTGCTTTCCTGTGCTTCGACATAAATAAATTCCGCAACAGTCAAAGCTTACACTACTCCGCGGCTCACCAATTAGGAGATCCGACGCACCAATAAGACAACGCCACGTGCACCTTTAAAAAAAAAGCAACAATTTGAATCTTCTAAAAGCTTATCGTACTTATACAACCACTCTAGTTATATGTCTTACACATAATATATAAAAATAAAAAAATATTTTTATATATAATTAAAATAATTTAAGTTTAAAAATTTATTAAACTATTTGATGAAGTTTAAAGAATCTAATTGTAAAAAATAAAAATTTAAACTTAAATTATTTTAATTATATATAAAAATATTTTTTTATTTAATTAAAATAATTTAAGTTTAAAAATTTATTAAACTATTTGATGAAGTTTAAAGAATCTAATTGTAAAAAATAAAAATTTACATATCCATTTACATGCAAAAAAAAAAAAAAAAGAATCCGAGAGACATCATACCGCACAGTCGTTCCGCTTCTCCTCTCTTTAGTGCAAACACTGTAAACTGGCGACTAGATTGATGACACGTGTCAAGCTGTGTGGTGGGTCCCACAAAGAAACGCCGAGTTTATTTGTCTCAGCTGATCGGGTCACTGTAGCTGATTGGTGGGAGAAACGTCCAAACCGGAATCTGACTGTGGAGTGTAATGACGAAAATGCCCTCCCATTAAAGAACTGATTATCCGTAACCAATCTTAATTTAACTAATTAATTAATGTTTAATTAGAACTAGTTAAAAACGAATCGAGCGTCTCGAGGGGAATGCGGTAGAGCCGAGGATGCCGAGCCTCGAATTAGGGTTAGGGTTAGGGTTTCGAGAGGCGGAGGGGGACGAGGAGGAGGAGGAGGAGGAGGAGGAGGAGGGGAGGAAGAAGAAGAAGGCGGAGCCGCAGCATTCGCGATCGACGGTGGGGAGGAGGCGGCGAAGAAGGAAGAGGGCTGCGGAGGAGGAGAGCTTCGATTCGGCGATCGCCTACTCCCCCAACACCGCGCCCGCCACCACCCGGTGCTCCTTCGAATGCGATCGCGACGCGCTCTTGGTTCTCTCTCGATCCTAATTTCTTCGGATTTTTTTNATTCGGCGATCGCCTACTCCCCCAACACCGCGCCCGCCACCACCCGGTGCTCCTTCGAATGCGATCGCGACGCGCTCTTGGTTCTCTCTCGATCCTATTTTTTTTTTTTTTTTTTCCTCCCGCGATTTAGATCGCGCTGTAATTTGATTAGGAAATTTTGAGTGTGTTTTTGCTAATGAGAGAGTCGATGGATCTGACCCTTTTTCTCTTCTTCGTAAAAATAAAACAGTAAAATAGACTCGAATCCATTGACCCACTATATGGATAGAAGATTAAGTATAAAATATTTTGAGAAAAAGCTAGAAAAGAGAGAGAGAGAGAGAGAGAGAGAGAGAGAGAGAGAGAGTGTGTGTATGTGCGCGCGCACACAATGTATGTGCAGTGAGTTACATAAAAATGGGATTTTTAGGGATATAAAACTAGGAAATTGTTCTTGTGCGGTGCGCTTCTTCGCTGTATTTCATCGTAAGAGCTTCGGTATCTTCGTGTGGGCTACAAGCAAGCGAGAGTGTGTACAATTGTATGTGCGGTGAGAACATTAAAAAGTGTGGGGTTTTGGGGATGAGATTGGGAAAATTCCTTTGTTGGGTGCCACTTACTTTGCCCTATTTTCTCCTTTTTATCTCGGTGTGGGCTTTGAGACGCCTCCATATTTGTTTCGCTATTGTTCACAGCATTTGGCGGGATGCGAGCGCTCCGGTGGCCCTGGACCAGATCCAGATCCAGCTAAAAGTGCCTCCTTTTCTCTCCCTTCTCGTGATACTCCCACCCCCCAAATCCACACCCATCGCGCCTCTACACCCCTCAACAGAGGTCAGTAGAAGCACTGCTCTTCATACTACCAAGGGTTGTCACTCTCACACTCTCTGTGTATGCTTTTTGAGTTCATGTTTAAAGTTTTTTCACAGGGGCAGAGGAGGGCTTAGTACATGGCGCAGGAGAGGAGGAAGCAGGAGAAACCCTAGACGCAGCAAGAAATACGTTCTCTCAGGCCCCCGGAGGTAAGAGGAATCACTCAAAACCCGCTTCCCTCTTCGAAAGTTTGGATTTTTACCACCGCCCATATGTTGTTCTGTAGAATGCCACAACCAACGGTTCAGATCTGAAGCTCTCCCGGTGCCCGGTAAGGAACCCCTGAGGCGGCGCCCCGCGTCGCTCGATCTCAACGGCCAGGGAGCGGATGCGAGTGTTCTGTCTCCGAGATTTGTAATTGGGGGCTTAGGAGGGATGAGCAAGAGCTCCACAGCTTCTTCCCGGAGCAGATCGGGCACGTTCCCTAGCCCCAGCACGCCGAACTATAACAGGCACGGCGTGGCGGTAATCGGGTATAATAAAGGTTGGAGCTCGGAGAGGGTGCCGCTCCCGGCGAATAGTAGCCGGAGATACGCGAGCGGTGGGCTGGTGCTGCCTTTCAACAATGGGAGGGCTTTGCCGTCGAAATGGGAGGATGCGGAAAAGTGGATCTTCAGTCCGGTTTCCGGAGATGGGATTGGGAGATCGTCAATGCCCCCAGCGCATCATTACAGGCGACCCAAGTCGAAAAGTGGCCCGCTGGGGCCTCCTGGTGCGATTGGCGTGGCCTATTCGACGGCTTCGCCGCTTGCCCCGTGCTTTGATGGTGGGAGAGTTGGGCATTTCACGGCAAGCTCGCCGTTTCTGGCTGGGGTTTTGATACCAGGAAGAGGTGGGGGCGGAGTCGGCGGCAGCAGGGATGGTGGGGGTGGTCGATCTTCTTCTTCTAATGGCGAATCCTGCATTGTCCCATCTTCCACCTTGACTAGCTCTCGGGATGCTACACAAGGTATAGGATTGTCTCTTCCATTCATTTGTATATTCGTGCATGAATTCGGTCCGATTCCTTTATAATTTGAGCCCGCAGGTTATGACCATCACAACTAGGATTTTAGACTTCACTGCTTTTCTTGGCCCTCCTTCTGAGCCATGACCCGAAAAATATTGCGGTGGGATTCCAATTTTTCAATTGTTTTTTTCCAATACCTGATGTGCCAGTCATCTTTTAATATTGCGATTGGATAATGGAGACGCGACGATGTACTCACATTTCGCACTGTGATTGTAGTAATACACGCTGCTCATACTCTATACAGATAAAATTTTGTTATCTTTTGCCTCCAACAGACATTATATAATAAAAGGAACTTCTGGAATCACCTGAAGTGAAGGGGATACTGTCCAGAATTTGATTTTAGATGTAGTCTTTTGTGAACTTAGGAGGTGAATGCAATCTTGTTGATGCGCAGCAGAATTTATTTTGCATTTCATTACTTTGATATATTTATCTGGTAATTATGCTCATTTTGCTCTTTGTTCCTGTAAGGGGCTGCTTTCAATAGCCAACTCCACTTAGCCTACTACTAAAACTGATTGCAAATAAAGTGAAAGCATTTGAACAATAAGCACGCATCTCTGTTGTTGCTTCATTTGTAGGATCTCTTAATTGGTAAACTACATGCGCTAAAACAATGTAACAAATTGCATGTAATGCTGTAAGTTTGTGACGTTTTAGCTTATCCTTTCTTAATTTGCTTTGTAGATGAAGAAGTTGAGAACGCAAGAAAAGCCATTACGATATCTCCCGTAATTCTGAAGAAGGATGTGGCGACACAAATGAGTCCCGAGGGAAGTCCTCTATCTTCTCCCAAGGAGAGGCCTCCTTTCTCCAACTCTGCAATAGCCAGCCCCATTGATGAGCTTGAGAGCCATTTCTCTAAGCTTGAGGTCAGAGATGTGGAGGTGGATGATCGGGTGACTACTGTAACTAAGTGGTCAAAGAAGCAAGTAACTCGATGCTCTGACAAGCGCTCAACAAATATTGTAGAGTGGAAAAAAAAGACTCTGGAGGCTAAGGATTCTTGCTGGGCAGTAACTGAAAAGGAGAAAACCATATCAAGGTGAGGATTGCTGTCTGTTGCCAGTTTTAGGCAGAAGTGTCTCAGTAAAGTTTAGTTAATTTAATTCCTTGAAGTAGAAGGTGCATATAGCTTTTTCTTTTCAGATATTATGCTACTGCAGATAAAAGGTCGAACATGCTTATTTGGTGATACCAGCGATGATAAGAAATTGCTCGTTCTTTCTGTGGTTCAAATAACCACAGTTACATGAAAAGGGCAGAAGATTAAGTTAGATGACGCTAGAGTTTACAGGCCCAAATTGTCTCGTATAGGAGTATATATTTGTGCAATTCTCGTATAGGAGTGCAATTCTCGTATAGGAGTATATATTTGTGCAATTCTCGTATTAACTAAGTCATGATAAAAACATGAAAGATTTCTTTGCCTTTTTTTTGTCTTTCTGATTAACTTTTAGATCATTGTTGTCATACATCGACCTATTGAGTTGCTTTTTCTGATCTATTCTGCATCTAAAATTAGAATTCCCCAATATAGGTAGTCCCAGGACACTTTTGAAAATGTGGTTGAGAAACTTCAATGACTTTTATTTTTATAAGAACTCTGACCCCTCGATGCAATTTCTGCAGGTCTAAGAGAGAGGAAGCAAAGATCACAGCATGGGAGAATCTGCAAAAGGCTAAAGCTGAGGCATCAATAAGAAAACTTGAGGTATGCGCCTTCAGTTGAAGTTTTGTCCATACATCATCGTAAGGTTCTGCTTCAACTTGACAACATATAGTAAAATGATGCTCAACTTTCTGATCATTTTCCACGGGGTAAATTGCACGAGGGGTCCTCAACCTTTTAGCGTAGTTTCAATTTGGTCCCCAACCCTTCAATTATTTTCGATTTGGCCCCATTTCTTTGTAATATTTCTCTTTTGGTGGAATATTCCCATCAAATTAAACCGAAATGTCCACACTATCATCATCTAACTGCCAATAAAGTGACTTGCAGACTTATCATGCAACGATTTTTCACCAATTTAGGAAGTTAGTGAAAACAACAAGATGACAATGGGATGAAAGGTTAGGGTCACAATCATAATAACTGGAAGGTTAGCAACCAAACTTAAATCCTCCTGAAAGCATTGGGGACTCTTGTGCAATTTAAGGTTATCTAGGAGTGAAGTAGGAGATTTCTTACTTGGAAACTTGTGTATGTTTATTCAGATGAAACTAGAAAAGAAAAGATCATCTTCAATGGACAAAATTCTGGGGAAGCTTCGATCTGCTCAAAAAAAGGCACAGGAGATGCGTAATGCAGCAACAGCCGACCAAACTCATCATGTTTCAAACAAGGTTTCAAACTTCCGTCGAACTGGTCAGATCGGTTCATTGAGTGGCTGCTTCACCTGCCATGCCTTTTAGCTTATTCACAGCAACAACACTTCAGTGAGTCGTACTCTCAAAATTTAATGTGGACATTGTTAGTAGGTTCTTGTCAATTAATTGTTTAAGTAATATTAGCGTTTGGTGATAGACAATAACGGATGATGCCGCTTTTTTTTCACTTATTAAACTGAGGTAATAATACAATTGCATTTATTATTTGTTTTCAATCCGAGTTGTTCTCTTATCGGAATGACTTTTTTCCTTCTTACTCTCAATTAAATATTTTGCAAAATGGGATCATATATTATTTTTAGTGCAATTCTTTTTCCCTCTGCTTTCTTAGCTTGTTTCTAATGAATAAAATTTCTGCTCCGACCAGGTAAAAATGGAATGCTGCTGCTAGTTTCTAGACGGGAAAGGCGAGATGCGGGAAGCAGCAAGACGGCATTTTCAACGTTGTAACATATTTCAATGTTTTTTATTTGACAATCAAGTGTTTCGAGAACTAGGTATCATTTAAAAGTTCAATAGTAGGAGTATTCTTGGTAATATCTAAATAAAATAAAAGTTACCTGCTCAAGATCTTCTTCAATAGCAGAAGCCATAATCGGGTTATCCAGCGTGCATCTTATTCTAGCTGCGCATTTGAACAAGTTGAATGATTAAAGCTTTGTAGGAAACGGTGGTTTGACACACACACTTAAGTTGTAGGATTTTTTTAAAAATAAAAAAATAAAAAAAAATGAAGGGGAAAAAAAGTTTATGGCTTGAAATATCACGAAATCGTATCATTGGATCCTCTCCACGTATAAAAGCATCTTCCCGTGTAGTATGCTGAAAAACAGGGACCAGCTGAGACAACCTATTATGTCTCGTAGCTCGTGCCATTCTTTTGTTGCATAAATATGTTTTTTTTTTTTTCTCTCCCCCTTCATTGAGGAAAAAAGAGATATGCCCAATTATGACTGCCATATTAAGAAGCTGAAATTAAGCCTATAGAAAACATCATGCAATTTAAATAAAACTATATTTTAGATCCAAAAACTTGGGAATACAAAAACTTGTGGTAAGAGAGCAATAAAAACGATTGAGTCACGTTTCCAATGCATATATGATGAAAAATTCATAAACATTTATGATTGATTCCATGCTTACCCACTTTTTTAGAAACTAGTCACTATCTTCTCAAAAGCCTTGAGAAACAACAAGGGACTATATTTTCTACACCGCTGTGCCCAGAATGTTTCTACTCGGTTGTAGGCAAACGCACCTGCACCAAGAATTGTGAAAAAAAAAAAATTAACTGCACAGCACAGACTACAGCTCTATATGATATTCCACTACACTTACTGATGAAGTATAACAAAGGGTAATTACGAAAACGACTCTTGCTGTTGTGCCTATCGTTTACTTGAGGAACTCTTGCAGAATAAGTTTAACTAGCTTGACAAGAGTGGCCTGAAATCATTTCTTTTTACCACTACAAAACAGTGGGTGAAACAAACAAAAATTTTACAATGAGGAAACGATGGGCATAAGTTGGTTCAAGAAAAAATTCGGAAATGTATTGCCTGCCATCCAAACTCGTGCAAATGTAGTTTCCATAAATCACCAAGTAATAGTACAGCAAGAAAAAACGTATCGTCACTTTTGAACGGTGGCACAAATAAATGCATCTATAAATACAAATGTTGCATTGCTTAGCAAGGACTGCGGCACAGCACCAAATAAATCAAACAAGCTGGTCACATCTATGAACTATGCTTGCAATTTTGATTCTTCTACGCAATTCTGATAAGAAAAAGAAAGAGTTGCAACTTCAACCGACCACAACAGCAAAATTCATGGCTACGGGCTTTTCTAAACTGTTATTTAAAGAGTAGGGAAATGAATCAAAGAATGAAGTAAACATCAGTTTGAAACTTAAACAGTGTAAAAACTTGGCAAAGCTGAACCGCATATTGAATTACCTGTATCACAGAACATAATGAGATCGTGCGATCTGAATCCTGTGCAATCAACAAAACTGTTGCTGTAGTCGAACCCTCAAAAGTGCTGTCGAGCCAGTGAAGAAAATTTGACTGTATCCAGTACAGAAACACTGACGGCAATCCAATCTAGAAATGTAGTCACTAGTGTGCCTCGTTACATAGTGGTACCCCAAATATCTCCGACTAAATCTATTCATCTTCTAGCAACACCTTTCCTCATGCATAGTCAGAACAATTTTCCTTAGCTTTTAGGGTAGTCGAAAACAATCCCTTCTGCCACGCTTCTTGCCCGTGCATGGCCAAAAAGTTTTTTGACAATAGCCAGTGACAGATCCATCATAGTTCCAAGGCCCTGTCCAGTGATTAGTTTTCCATCAATTACTACACCAGCGTCATCAATTACTTTGCCAGTAAGCTGGCCAATAACAGAGGGATGAGCTGTGGCTGTTTGACCCTGTTTAGAATAATACGGATGTCACTATTTCATTCTAGTTAGTGCAACTTTTTGATATTCACAGTTTTACAAATTGTCACCTTGAGCAAACCTTGCTTATGCAAGATAGCTGGTGAAGAGCAGATCCCACCATACATCCTTCCCACTTCCTTTTGTTCTCTCAGTAACCTCTTCAGAATTCTAGACTTGGCAAGGCGCTCAGCACCAGCAACTCCTCCCTGTAATATTTCATACAGTACAAATAACACGATCAGTTATTATTCAACTTCATGCATGTAGAGACTAGACCACCGAAGGCAAATATCATGTCATTTTATTGCTGTTTAATACACAAAATTTGGTGTTCAAAAGTTTCAGAATCATCATTAGAAACAAGGATAAACCATCAGTAGGAGAAAGACAGTGAACCAAAAGTCATGCTTTATATGCATTTAAGCGCATCGCATAGGCCAAATACTATGAAATTTATTTTATATTACATCTACGTATGTAAGCATGTACTACCTTACGATGGATCGCATACATGCAACAGCCATCACCAAAAACTTACATCAGATTTGCAATTACCAAGCTAGTACACACGAGATTCACAACACAAAATGATCAGAAAATGTCATATCTTACAGGGAGAATGATCAAATCGTATGTTGACTTTGAGGCATCAGAAAGAGACTTGTCTGCAATAATCTTTATATTTTGGGATCCTACAATTTGCAGAGATTTTTCAACTGATGCCACAACGGCATCCACTTTTGCTCGCCTTAAAATGTCCACCAACATGACCACTTCTATCTCTTCAGAGCCATTAGCAACCGGAACAAGAACCTGTTTGCCAGAGGCAAATCGTAAATAAATGTCACGAACAAAACTCACTTAAAATTCACCAGAAATAGTAATTCAATATAGCATTTGTTATAGAAACATAAATGTCAAGAATGTTATCTTTCTCTCAAGAGATAAATATAGATTAGTAATCTCAATGACAGGGATATGGTGACACAGGAAGGTTCGTTTCAGTAATCTGATTCCTTCCACCCTGCAACCACCCTCCCCCCCCAAAACCCGCAACCCGAAACTTTGCAAGGTTTGTGAAAGGCAGAAAACTAAGCCAGTCGGCTAAAGAATTTTCATTAAAAAATCAGATGTTTCATCCATATTAAACACTGGACAAGACTAGCAACATTGGAGGGTGTGGCATGAATAGACTCAGACATCTAAGGACTTACCAGTATTTCATACCTGGTTTTCAGTCCTACAAACAAAAGATGTCAAAATGCTAGAATAGCTGTAACAGTATTAGAGTAAACAGCTTCAAAAGGATGCAGGAGAATAGGCACTTACATGAGGTGTATGATCAAAAGACCAGTCAACTTTGTTGAATTCTTCACTTCTTTGACGACCACCATCAATTTGCATCAACTAGACATAGTTTAAGAAAGAATAGGTTTCAATATTCAACTATAACAACATATGAGATAATTTAACTTGGTAACTTAACCACAATGCAAAAAAGCATAAGTGACGTAAGAAACTCAATGTCCTAAGAAAAAAAAACTCACGAAATAACACACTACAAGGTAAACATCTGCTAGTGCTTATAAGAAAAATTAATACCTTGGTCCAAACTTTATAGAAATACCGAGTTATTCTATTAGTCTCCAAAGTAAAACGCTTTATTAGTTCTAAATAACTAAAACTAACAGGTAACCTACCAACTGTTTCCCCTAAATCACATTATTACTAATGAGCAGGTAGCCACTGAGCCAGCCTATTAGAGTTGGTCACATCACAAAGATAACCAGAGAACAAGAAAGAAATAGTTGAAACTAGGAAACATCCAACAGATATTATGCCAAATCATTACAGGCAAAGACTCCTCACTCTATACAAATGTCGTTCACTATAAATATTGACCATCAATTTATAGGAGTTTTGAGTAACAATTTTGTAAGAATCTGCTATGTTTCCATACAACCATTACATAACAGTTTACAAAAGGACATGGGACAAATAGACTAAATATTATCATCCTAATTTTATCAAACATATTTGAGTTCAAATGTGCGAAAAAGCATACAAAAATAAAAGTAAAGTGATCATTTAACAAGGACAAACCAAAATTTTTGCAATATCTTCAGCCAGCGTGCACCCAAACAACTGCTCAACGAATGATAAAGCAAACTGAAAAGTCGTCCCAGGACCACGACTTGTGGTGAGTTCCCCGGACACCTGAATATTAGATTTAACTGCACGGAAGTTGGGAAGCTTGTCCATGAAGGCCGGATGACAAGTAATCTTGCAAAACAAAATTGGAAATCAACATCTAATGCACGGCTGGGTCTATGGACACTTATCCATTGTTGCATTAGAATGACCTCACGGTGGTTTTAGTTGATAATCACCTGTTTTCTCCTATGCAGACCCCAGGGCATAAGGACAACAGCAGGAGCAGCACATATAGCACCGTATAGTCTTTTCTCCTCTGCGTGCTTGATTGTCATCTTTCGAAGAATTTCGCTATCTCTCAGCCGCACAGAACCTGGCATTCCTCCCTGAAGAAAGCATTAAATAATGTTTTCTAGAATGATCCTCTAAGATGTTGATCGACTGACAGATAAACAAAAAACATGAAATTATATCTTAATAATAACCAACATGTGATAAATTCTTTCTATACATTATCCTAATGACCCTCAGAGGAAGAAAGGACATACTTAAAAGTAATCAGGCTGTAGAAACAGAGCACTTTTCTCAAAATGTCACTTTTGTAGAAGGGTAAAATATAAACTAATAAAAAAATACAGTTCCATGCAGCAAACAGGACGGATATATGGTCAATAGCACTAAGTATAATAAGAATTTTTGGTTCCTAATAAATGTTTAGCATCACAGCAATTCTAGCTTAGAATACAACAAACAGAAAACATCATAATTCCTGCGCGATAGTATAAGTTTCATATGCATTTGATACCAAGAACTGCGACAAAGAGCTTGAATCGGGGTTTCGAAACGTACTGGTAACGCCACGAGATCAAAAATCTCGTCGGCGCAATCGGCGATGGACGCATCCGCCACCAATCTGGTGCCCGACGACGCCTCCACCTCGAGCTCCCTCTCCACGGAGGCGACGAGAACGTCGGCTCCGGCTCGGCGGAGGACGTCGACAATGATTACCGCCTCCATCTCCTCCGTCCCCATGCCGATCGGAACAAGCACCTAAATCGATCGCAACTAGGGTTAGGGCCTCAGAACAAAAACGAAGAGAAGAGCGAAGATGAAGAGAGGGAACCTTACCTTCTTCTTCAGTGGCGGCGGCGGCGGCGGCGGCGATGCCGAGATCGATGGGACCTGTCGCGGCGCGGCGCGCGCGGAGGAGGAAGGGGATCTCGGGGATCGAGTGGCGAAGGCGTAGCGATTTACCAAGGAGCACGTAGCGACGGCCATGGTCGCCATTGGTGGGGACTTCGTGAGTGGTAGTGGTGATGCGAGCGTATTAATAGCTTGAGCGGGGAGGAGAGTGGAGTGCGGGTACAGGGCGGGCGCGAACCGATCCGAGCCGTGCGGAATCGGATCGAATGTTGAACCCTTCGCGAATTTGGGCCGCGCCTAGTCGGGTCGAGTCCATTTGCTGATTCGGATGTGATTTGAGTTTGGATCCATATAAATAGGGCGCGGAAAAAAGTTTAGAATAGGTGAAAGTATATTTTAATTTTTCTATTTAACTAGCACTGGTTTATACCATGCTGTATGCCAACTATAAAACTGTTTTTGATAATAAAATAATATTTAGAATGATAAATATTTTTATTCTTAAATTTAGAGCATTTTCTAGAATAAAGAAGAATAAAATAAATTTATATAAAATTCTTTTATTCGAAAAAAAAAATTTATGTTTGAAAATTTTCTTAAAAATAGTAGAGAATAGTAGAAAAGGCGGATTAAGTTTTTCTACAATTTTAATATTGCTCTTGTATATGCCTCTTTTATATGTAATATTTAACAAAATAAACAACATTTTTTACAAAATATAATATATGATATTTTGATGAAAGAAAGTCATATTTAATATTTTAATATTCATATTATTTATAAAATATTTTAAGAATCAATTACAAAATATTTTACCTTAGGTATAGTTAATTAAAAATATTATATAAAATAATATAAAATATCGCAATAATTTTTAACTGGAGACGTTTTTTTTTTTGGGAAAACTTCAAAAAAACCCCCTGTGGTTTCGTAGTTTCTTACTTTGCCCCCCTGTGGTTTAAAATGTTTCAATTTGCCCCCTGTGGTTTGGTTTTTATTTTTTCAAGTAGTTTTTTCGTTAATATTTTATTAAATTATATAAAAAAAACTTTAGATACTCATCTAGATTTATCAAATATTCACTTTAGTATTCTTTAATTTTAACTTTATCACTGATTTAAGAAAAAAAAATAATGAAATTGATAAGAAAAAGAGAAAAAAGAAACCACAGGGAGGCAAATTGATACATTTTAAACTACAGGGGGGCAAAGTGAGAAACTACGAAACCACAGGGGGGGTTTTGAGTGTAGACTAGAATAAGTGGGCTCGGAAAAGGAGGCGACTTTTTTATTCATTGCCCTTCTGAAGGATACAGCTATTACAGGGTTGGAGAGGAATAGTTGTTAATAATTTATTTTAAAATAATCTATTTTGATCAAAATTAAATATTTCTTCCAATTTTTATTGTGGTAGAATTGCAGGAATAAAATATGTTTTATCCTAATTATAACTTGTTACAAAACAAGGTCTAATAGTTTGCTTGGTTCATTGATTTTAAATTTTAAAATTAAAAATATAATTTATTGATTTTAATAATTATTTTGTAGAAATAAAATTTCAATTTCTTTTCTATTTTAGAGTGAAAATGGCTGAATCTATTTATGATCATTTCAATTTGGATTCGTCTATTATAAAGCAAACCACTCAAAACACTCTCACGAACAACTCTCCCTTATCTCTATTCATAAATTTTTTTTGGCCAATTTGCATAAAAAATCCACTTATTTTGGACTTTTGCAAAACTGGGCCACCTTTTTCGTTTTTGCAGATTCGGTTCGCTTTTTTAGCAAACTGACCAAAATACCCTTATTACTTTTTCTCTTTCCTCTTTCTCTCTCTTCTTTGTTTCTCTCGTTCTTTTTTTTTTCTCGCCGGCAGAGCAGAGGCGGAAACGGTCCGTCTCGCCTCTCACCCTCATGCTTTCGCCCTCGCCNAATTAGACTTATAAAACTATATAAAAATATTAAAAAATATATAATTTATTATAAAAATAATTTTATATCCGCAGCATCGCGCGGGTAATTCACTAGTATATATATAATAAAAGGGAGGTCCACCGTGGACCTCCTCTTATGCGGCCCACGAGGTCGAAGTGGCCTCGTGGACCGCGCGCTTCTGCTGACCCCTCCGCTCCCAACGCCGCACCAATTCCCATTCTTGTTTTCATTTTCCGCGGACGGCACGCGGAAAACGAAAACGCGAATTTTTTCACAAAATCTGTAAAACAACTTTTCCAAAACAAAATTTACGAACAACCAAACGCGGAAGAAAAAATTTTCAACCGAAAATTATTTTTCGGAGGGATTTTGCAGGGACCACTAAACTCTTCTCTCAAATTTATTTCTCATTTCTGTTCCACCATTGACCACTAAACTTTTGGTATTTTTTTTCGGCGTATATGTTAAATGAGAGGAGTAATATTTAATATACTCTTTAAAAACTTCAAAACTATTTAATGTAATTCTATTGGACCAAAATATCTTTATTAGTTTTTAAAATTTCTTTCAGATATACTTCTAATTGCGTGAGTTTAATAATAGAATTTAAGGTTTAGAAGGGTATTATTGAAAATAGAGGAATAAATTTATTTTTTTTGAATAGCAATGAGATATATGAGCCAAAATCCTTAATAAAAAATTATATATTTTTTACGGGCTTTTCTTGTATTTAGCCTCCTCAAAACCTTTTTTTTTTTACAAATAGTCTTGACATATTTATATTTGAATAAATAATCCTCTTCTTGCTACGTAAGCGTCTATGTGACGTTTTTAAATTGAACTAAGTAGTGTTTAAATACGGTGATTGAATCACTGTTTTTCTTTTTGTATATTTTATTGATCCTAAGTTAAAAAGAGACTAAAATGTGAATATTAACATGGCACTCACGTTGCAAAGAGACAGATATATATATGCACATATAAATTTGTTAATATTATTTATAATTTTTTGGTTTGAGAGGACTAAATATAAAAAAAAGTACTTTTTTTAGTAGGTAAATTCTTCTTATTTTTTTTTAAGAGAAAGATAGCATGCTATCTGTTTCGTTTATTTCATTTAGAAATAAACTTAGTTGGAAATATGAATCAACTAGTATTCAAGTTTGAGTTTCGAATACCAACCACCAAGCCCTTTAGTATGTAAATTCTATAAACTACAGGATGCATCCAAGAGCAAGCTCCACTACATGGGCTATTGCTACTTCCAAACAACATTTTTTAATGAATCTTTTAGCTTCCACCTAAAACAGTAAATTTATCAACACTCATGTGGAGATTGAAAGAGAAACATTAACAGTTCAGCAATATATTTGAAAAATAAAAATTATACAGTACGGAAAATAGTATAATAATAACTAGACCTATATAAACATAAAAAAAACTGACATTCTATAAAACAACATGTTTAGAAGAAATATGCTATTTGTACACTTCACGAACAGAATGTAAATTTTACACTTAGGACTTATTTGACAATTATTGAAAAATAAAATACGGTTTTATTTTATATTGTACTTAATATTTTGAAAAGATTTATACTCTGTAAAAAAAAATTATTCTATTTTTTATTGTTTGCATTGCCTCTTAAAAAAAAACTCTGTTTTAATTTTTATATAAAATATAAAATAAATTAAGAAAAAATGTAATAATCAAAACAAACATTTTTTCATTTTTAAATCAAAGTATAAAAAAACAATTCATTAATAAATTGTATAAAATTAAGAAATTTTTTCTAAACATAACTAAAAACAACTTCCTTTACTCCTCTAGCCCTATCTTCACTGCCACCTCAGCTCACAACCCCCTCCTCTTACTCTTACTCCTCCTTCTGTTATGTCCGTTAAGGAATTGTACTATCTTTAGAAACGTTTTCGTAGACCGCAAGAGGATGGTAGTCAAGATAAGGAGGATGGTGATTTTGTGGGAGACTATTTTTTTGTCTAAAAATTATCTTTCTAAACTTTTTTTTTTCTGTTGAGATTTTTACTGTCTCACCGATATTGCTAAATTTATATTTTTAATGAATGAAACGGATAGCGTGCAATTTTTTTTCTTAAACAAAACAAGAGTGGCGTTGTCATCATCGTCAGAAAGAGTAAAGGAAGGAGGAGGAGAAGAAAGAAGCGGAAGGAAGTGCAGAGAGCAAAGGGACAGGGACGAAAGGGAGCGAAAGAATGAAGTAGGGATGCAGTGTGAAGAATGAAATATATTTTTTTTAAAAAAGTTTAACCAGTTTTTTCACTCGAAAATTACTGTTCAACTAAAAAGAAATAGTCTATTATTTTATATTACAAGTTTGCCTGACAAGCCTCATCCTTTCAATAGTTTAAATTTTTAAATTTTAATATAAAATAGTAATAAAATTAGTTAAAGGACATTAATCTTTTAAATGAATCAAATGTAAAATTTATATTCTGTTCATAGATGCGCAACTAGTGCTGCTATTTTTAGAAATCAAAATGTTTTCGGTCTTACGTGCTTCGTCAAATGTTCGACCCGTAAACCTCTCGACATTGTGCGTTTTGACGATTAAGGCAAGTGTGGTCCCATTCCCAACATCCCGCGTGCGTGCGCTCTCGTGTTCTCACCATTTTTCGTAAAAAAAATATTTTTCCTATCAATAAGTTATAATAAAGGCTATAAAGCATCTTACAAATTGTAAAATTTAATAATTAAATTTTAATCTTAAAATTCCAAATTTTATTTTCTTATTAAATTAAATATTAAATACTACTTAATTTATATTTATATTTTATTTTTTAAGCTCTCGTCCGCGCCCAAAACTCGGGGAGTCCGTTCCAATCAATACGACTACGAACTGATAATAATAATAATAATAATAATTAAAATTAATAATTGGTAATAAATAAATGGGGCATCTTTATCCCCACCCTATCACAAAGTCGAAGTCACATCATGGTTTCAACAGCAAATTTTGCACCCTCTTACTCTAACTCCACCCAGTTAAATATACCCAAAAGGAGACCTTCGAATCCCACGACGCCACGAACACAATGTCTACACATGCCGAGACTTTCTTTTTCGTGAGCACGCACTCTTATCCTTTCGCTTTGCTCACCTCACCCACCCGCTTTTCCGTGTGATTTACTCTTTTTTTTTTTTTTCTTTTTTGGTAAACTTTAAATATCGCATATGTAATTTTATACTTTCTCACTGTAATATTTTATAATTTAAAGTGTATCAAGTTAGTGTCCTGTGATTTTATTTTTATCCTTTCGTCAGCTTTTTCGTTAATATTTTGTCAAATTATATACAAAAAACTTCAGATATCTCACCTAAGTTTATCGAATATTCACTTTAGTACCATTTAGTTTTAACTTTGTCACTAATTTAACGAAAAAAATTAGTGAAATCGATAATAAAAAGATGAAAAGAAAACCATAGGACACTAAAGTGAAAAAATGTGAAACTACACAAGTGGTATTTTAAGTTTTTTCTTATTTTTTTGGGGCTCAGATGAAGTAATTTTTGGACACAAATATTCATATTTATCATTAGGAGTCCGGCTGGGATACTATCGATAGCACCATGCATTTGGTGCTATCAAGTTTTTTACCGTTAGATTTAATTCTTTGACTATTTTCACCCGTTAGATTATACTATTAAACCAACAACTCACTCAACCCTAGAGGGCCCACATCATCTTAACCGTACATTTTTTAATCCAAAGACCGAAAACCTAATAGCACCAAATGCTTGGTGCTATTGATAGTATTCCGGCCTAAGTCTTATCATTACTCATTAGACTTATCCTAACTTTATTTTTATTAAAATTTAAATAACAAAATAATAATTTATTTATCATATTTTTGATTTTTATATTGTTTATTTTTTTATCAAATAAATAATAAAATCAAAAAAATTGCAGCTCAACTGCTAAATAAATAAATAGTGAAAGAAGAAAGATAATAAGAGTCTATTTTAATCTGAATTTCATTTTTGATGAAACAAACAGAATTTTAACTTCATAAAAAATTAAAAAAAAAATTGTATGCAGACCTCAACTGTAGCTCGTGTTCAAATAATGTCCTCAACTTTAATTTTATTTTCAAACTGTTTTGGTTATTTAATTATAAAGGTTGTTAAAATTCATAATTGTATAAGTTGTCATTATTTCAATTATATTTGCTAAAATATAATTTAAGTTTAGTAATATTTTATATTTCTGACTAAATTCAAGTTAAAGGAGTCCCAATTAAAAATTGAGGCAATCATATTTTGACCTAAAGTTGTCGGTGTACTTTTAACAAAACATTACTTATACATTTCTAGAAGGAGGTGTACGATTTACACTTCTCAATCCAAAAATTGTATAAATTTTAAAAATTTTAGGTTTTCATTAAAAAAAAATGGATAAGATTAAAGTCATTTTTAGCCCTCCAATAAAGAAGATGTAAGATTTATACTTCTCTTTAAGTGTATCTATAGTATTACTCGTCTGTTTATATTTAACTCAAATAAAAAAATAAAATTATATAATAATCCCTGATCTATTTGCTATTTTAAAAAAGGTCACGGACTTTATTCTGAATGGACACCTGTCCGTTTTTATTGTTTTGGATTCAAGTTGTTTTAATTAATTTTAGAAATTTTGCCAAACGAATTTATCAAAAGAAAATGAAATTTAAGGCCTCTTTTAAAGAATCTGCAGTTAAAGAAAATCTATATTCTATAGCATATATGTGAATTAAAATCTTTTCAACTTGTATAAAAGCGCAAGAATTCCAAAGTATTTCTAGCATATTTTTAGCTAATAATATTTAAATAATTTATAAATACTAACTGTTATTATCATTTAATTTAACAACTTTTTAACCGTATTAACAAAAATAAATTTGAATAAAAAAATTAAAAGTTAAGGCCATGTTCGATGTTGTCGTCATTTTTTTCACTTTTTTCAAAATAACTTATATATAATATTCAAGTTGTTTATTTGGCAACAAATAATTAAAATTTAAAATATTTATATTTATTTTTATAATATTTTAAAATATTTATTATTTATTATTTAATTGGGATGTGTAATGTGTTGTAAGCTGATCGATAATAATATTACTAAGAAAAAATAAATTCTCCAGTCACACTTTAAATTATTTATATAATAAAGATTTAAAAAATAAAAAGACTGACCGTTCTTAAAGCAAGTGGCAAAGAGCTTGGTGGTTGGTACCCAAGACCCACGTTCGAATCCTTGTTAATTTATATTTCCAGCTAAGTTTATTTTTAAATGAAATAAACGAAGCGGTTAGCATGTTATCTATTTCTCTCAAAAAAAAAAAAAATAATGATAGTGACATACGGGATGAGACCGAAAAGTAAGGTAACACAGAGGGACCTGTTTCGAAACAGTTTATCGTTGAGGGGGGTATCAGTACATTTCTACCTAACAAAAAGCCACTAGCGGTGGGAGCCTAAAAATCCGACCGTCGCAGTAATTTGTCGGGACTCGGAACCAACGGCGGAGATCGTACCATATAGCAAGCTGTGATTGGTTAGCAGGTCACATCTCGAGAGCTCGCGCTCTCTAAGGCCGCCACGTTTCACCCCACCCGAGTCCAACACCCACCCTATATATATTCTATATTGTTTTTGGGGCGCTTAAATACCCCCGAAGCACCTCCCCACAAACGCCGCTGTGAGACGACACCTGTCCCTTCCCCCTCTCTCTCTCTCTCTCCAACGCCGAGATCCGCACCAGAATTCGGAGCGGAGCAGAGCGAAAAAAGCAAAAAAAAAAAAGAAGAAAAAACTGCTCCCATCTACTACGCACCAAAACAGGTCACCCTCTTTTCTCTCTCTCTCTCCCCCTCTGTTGTAATTAATCGACAGCAAAATTACCGAATTATTACTATTTCTCAACGAATTAAAGCTGAGCATGTGTTGATTAAGCTTGATGATTAGGGGTAAAGTAATAGAAGGATTTAATTAGTTCTATTTTTAGTAAGAAAAGTTTGTCCTGGATTTTAGCTAAGCTGCTCGGGTAAGCGTGCTATTTGTTGCAAATTAAGGATAACTGCTTAAACTGTATGGTATGTGTGGGGGGTTGTTTTGTTTCCTGCTCGTTTGTGGGAGTACGGCCGGGGAGGAGGATGAGATTAATCAGGGGTTTCTGGGGCTGAATTCGTGTTAGNGCGTGCTGTTTTTTTTCTTAAAAAAATAAAAGTGGCATTGTTCGAAGAAAGGAGCGGAAGGAAGCGCAGCAAAGGGAAAGAGACGAAAGGGAGCGGAAGAATGAGGTAGGGATGCGGCGCGAAGAATGAAATATTTTTTTTTAAAAAAAGTTTAACCAGTTTTTTCACTCGAAAATTACTGTTCAACTAAAAAGAAATGGTCTATTATTTTATATTACAACTTTGTCTAACAAGCTTCATCCTTTCAATAGTTTAAATTTTTAAATTTCAATATAAAATAGTAATAAAATTAGTTAAAGGAATTTATATTCTGTTTATAGATGCGCAACTAGTGCTGCTATTTTTAGAAATCAAAATGTTTCCGTTCTTACGTGCTTCGTCAAATGTACGACCCGTAAACCTCTCGACATTGTGCGTTTTGACGATTAAGGCAAGTGTGGTCCCATTCCCAACATCCCGCGTGCATGCGCTCTCGTGTTCTCACCATTTTTCGTAAAAAAAATATTTTTCCTATCAATAAGTTATAATAAAGCATCTTACAAATTGTAAAATTTAATAATTAAATTTTAATCTTAAAATTCCAAATTTTATTTTCTTATTAAATTAAATATTAAATACTATTTAATTTATATTTATATTTTATTTTTTAAGCTATCGTCCGCGCCCAAAACTCGGGGAGTCCGTTCCAATCAATACGACTACGAACTGATAATAATAATAATAATAATAATTAAAATTAATAATTGGTAATAAATAAATGGGGCATCTTTATCCCCACCCTATCACAAAGTCGAAGTCACATCATTGTTTCAATAGCAAATTTTGCACCCTCTTACTCTAACTCCACCCAGTTAAAATGTACCCAAAAGGAGACCTTCGAATCCCACGACGCCACGACCACAATGTCTACACATGCCGAGACTTTCTTTTTCGTGAGCACGCACTCTTATCCTTTCGCTTTGCTCACCTCACCCACCCGCTTTTCCGTGTGATTTACTTTTTTTTTTTTTTCTTTTTTGGTAAACTTTAAATATCGTACATGTAATTTTACACTTTTTTACTGTAATATTTTATAATTTAAAATGTATCGAGTTAGTGTCCTGTAATTTTATTTTTATTTTTTCGTCAGCTTTTTTCGTTAATATTTTGTTAAATTATATACAAAAAACTTCAGATATCTTACCTAAGTTTATCGAATATTCACTTTAGTACCATTTAGTTTTAACTTTATCACTAATTTAACGAAAAAATTTAGTAAAATCGATAATAAAAAGATGAAAAGAAAACCATAGGACACTAAAGTGAAAAAAATGTGAAACTACACAAGTGGTATTTTAAGTTTTTTCTTGTTTTTTTGGGCTCAGATGAAGTAATTTTTGGGCATAAATATTTATATTTATCATTAGGAGTCCGGCTGGGATACTATCGATAGCACCATGCATTTGGTGCTATCAAGTTTTTCACCGTTAGATTTAATTCTTTGACTATTTTCACCCGTTAGATTATACTATTAAACCAACAACTCACTCAACCCTAGAGGGCCCACATCATCTTAACCGTACATATTTTAATCCAAGAACCGAAAACCTAATAGCACCAAATGCTTGGTGCTATTGATAGTATTCCGGCCTAAGTCTTATCATTACTCATTAGACTTGTCCTAACTTTATTTTTATTAAAATTTAAATAACAAAATAATAATTTATTTATCATATTTTTTATTTTTATATTGTTTATTTTTTTATCAAATAAATAATAAAATCAAAAAATTTGCAGCTCAACAGCTAAATAAATAAATAGTGAAAGAAGAAAGATAATAAGAGTCTATTTTAATCTGAATTTCATTTTTGATGAAAACAAACAGAATTTTAACTTCATAAAAAAATTTTTAAAAAAAAAATTGTATGCAGACCTCAACTGTAGCTCGTGTTCAAATAATGTCCTCAACTTTAATTTTATTTTCAAACTGTTTTGGTTATTTAATTATAAAGGTTGTTAAAATTCATAATTGTATAAGTTGTCATTATTTCAATTATATTTGCTAAAATATAATTTAAGTTTAGTAATATTTTATATTTCTGACTAAATTCAAGTTAAAGGAGTCCCAATTAAAAATTGAGGCAACCATATTTTGACCTAAAGTTGTCGGTGTACTTTTAAGAAAATATTACTTATACATTTCTAGAAGGATGTGTACGATTTACACTTCTCAATCCAAAAATTGTATAAATTTTAAAAATTTTAGGTTTTCATAAAAAAAATTTGATAAGATTAAAGTCATTTTTAGCCCTCCAATAAAGAAGATGTAAAATTTATACTTCTCTTTGAGTGTATCTATAGTATTGCTCGTCTATTTATATTTAACTCAAATAAAAAAATAAAATTATATAATAATCCCTGATCTATTTGCTATTTTAAAAAAGGTCACGGACTTTATTCTGAATGGACACCTGTCCGTTTTTATTGTTTTGGATTCAAGTTGTTTTAATTAATTTTAGAAATTTTGCCAAACGAATTTATCAAAAGAAAATGAAATTTAAGGCCTCTTTTAAAGAATCTGCAGTTAAAGAAAATCTATATTCTATAGCATATATGTGAATTAAAATCTTTTCAACTTGTATAAAAGCGCAAGAATTCCAAAGTATTTCTAGCATATTTTTAGCTAATAATATTTAAATAATTTATAAATACTAACTGTTATTATCATTTAATTTAACAACTTTTTAACCGTATTAACAAAAATAAATTTGAATAAAAAAATTAAAAGTTAAGGCCATGTTCGATGTTGTCGTCATTTTTTTCACTTTTTTCAAAATAACTTATATATAATATTCAAGTTGTTTATTTGGCAACAAATAATTAAAATTTAAAAATATTTATATTTATTTTTATAATATTTTAAAATATTTATTATTTATTATTTAATTGGGATGTGTAATGTGTTGTAAGCTGATCGATAATAATATTACTAAGAAAAAATAAATTCTCCGGTCACACTTTAAATTATTTATTTATATAATAAAGATTTAAAACAAAAAAGAATGATAGTGACATACGGGATGAGACCGAAAAGTAAGGTAACACAGAGGGACCTGTTTCGAAACAGTTTATCGTTGAGGGGGGTATCAGTACATTTCTACCTAACAAAAAGCCACTAGCGGTGGGAGCCTAAAAATCCGACCGTCGCAGTAATTTGTCGGGACTCGGAACCAACGGCGGAGATCGTACCATATAGCAAGCTGTGATTGGTTAGCAGGTCACATCTCGAGAGCTCGCGCTCTCTAACGCCGCCACGTTTCACCCCACCCGAGTCCAACACCCACCCTATATATATTCTATATTGTTTTTGGGGCGCTTAAATACCCCCGAAGCACCTCCCCACAAACGCCGCTGTGAGACGACACCTGTCCCTTCCCCCTCTCTCTCTCTCTCTCTCTCTCTCTCTCTCTCCAACGCCGAGATCCGCACCAGAATTCGGAGCGGAGAAGAGCGAAAAAAGGAAAAAAAAGGGAAAAACTGCTCCCATCTACTACGCACCAAAACAGGTCACCCTCTTTTCTCTCTCTCTCTCTCTCTCTCTCTCTCCCCCCCTCTGTTGTAATTAATCGACAGCAAAATTACCGAATTATTACTATTTCTCAACGAATTAAAGCTGAGCATGTGTTGATTAAGCTTGATGATTAGGGGTAAAGTAATAGAATGATTTAATTAGTTCTACTTTTAGTAAGAAAAGTTTGTCCTGGATTTTAGCTAAGCTGCTCGGGTAAGCGTGCTATTTGTTGCAAATTAAGGATAACTGCTTAAACTGTATGGTATGTGTGGGGCTGTTTTGTTTCCTGCTCGTTTGTGGGAGTACGGCCGGGGAGGAGGATGAGATTAATTAGGGGTTTCTGGGGCTGAATTCGTGTTAGATTCGTAGTAGTCGTGTGAGTTAATTTATGGTGTTTTTTTTTTTTTTTTTTTTTTGGTAGGGAGCGATGATGCATCCCCAGCAGCTGGGATCGGACGGCGATGATGGTCGGCCACCGGCGACGCCGCTCCCGCTGGCGCGGCAGGGGTCGGTGTACTCGCTCACGTTCGACGAGTTCCAGAGCACGCTCGGCGGGATCGGGAAGGACTTCGGGTCCATGAACATGGACGAGCTGCTCAAGAACATCTGGACCGCCGAGGAGAGCCAGGCCATGGCCTCCGCCCTCGGCGGAGGGGCCGCAGCCGCCGCGGCCGCCGCGGCCGCCGCCGCCGCCGCCGCCGGAACCATCGGATCCGCCGGAGCTGCCGGTGGCGGCGTCGCTGGCGGCGGGGGTGGGCTCCAGCGGCAGGGGTCGCTGACGCTGCCGCGGACCCTGAGCCAGAAGACGGTCGACGAGGTTTGGCGCGACCTCATACGGGAGGGCGCGCCGGGGCCGGTCGCGGGCGGGGGCGGAGGCGGAGGCGGAGGCGCAGGAGCGCCAGATATCCAACACCAGCGGCAGCCGACGCTCGGGGAGATGACTCTGGAGGAGTTCTTGGTTAGAGCTGGCGTGGTCAGAGAAGACATGACACAGCCGAGGACGCTCGGCGGGGGCAGTAACAATACCAGCAGCAATCCTCCCAATAGTTTGTTCACCAGCAATAATACTCCCAGCAGTTTGTTCTACGGGAGTCTGCAGAGTTCGAATGACACTGGGGGACTTGCTCTTGGGTTCGCTCAGACCCCCCGGAGTAATGGGCATTTAGTCACCCATGGAATTACTAACAATTCGGCAGCCAATCTTCCACTAACTTCGCCTGGCGCACGATCGTATGGGGCTTCAGTGCCTCTGGGGAGTAACACTGATTTGGGCCACGTGCCGGGTATGCGAGGAGGAGGGATGATGGGGATCGGGGATTCGGTTATGAACAATGGGTTGATGCCAGGAGTGGTTGGATTGGGTGGCGGCGGGGTCACGCTGGCGGCGGCGGGTTCACCAGCTAGTCAGATTGGTTCGGATGGGATAGGGAAGGGGAATGGGGATCTGTCTTCACTGTCTCCAGTGCCATATGTGTTTAACGGAGGGCTGAGGGGGAGGAAGTGCGGTGGAGCCGTGGAGAAGGTGATGGAGAGGAGGCAAAGGAGGATGATCAAGAACAGGGAGTCGGCTGCAAGATCTCGCGCTCGTAAGCAGGTGATCTTCTTGTTAGCTCTCTTTCGGTTTTGCTCTTTAGCAGGTGCTGTACATAGTTATTTCATTACTTCGCCAAGATAATGGAATTGATGCAATGGTTTGCAAGTAGAGTAGTTGATTAAACCCCACCATTTATTGGTTTTGTCTTGGAACAGGCTTATACAATGGAATTGGAAGCTGAAGTAGCAAAACTGAAAGAGCAGAATCAAGAACTACAGAAAAAACAGGTACTTTCGAATGAAAATTCATACTTCATATCTCTTTTTTACGTCAATTTGGCTGGTTGAGTATTTCTCAATTGGAAACACGAGAATTTGGATGTTCCCTAACAATGTTCCGGAACATGCAGGCTGAAATGGAGATGCAGAAAAACCAGGTAACTACTCTTTCTTGCTGGAACAAGCCAATTAATGCTTCTTGTTTTGTGAATATGCTGCATCTCTACCATCCTGAAGCAAGTAACGTTTTCTTGCGAGGACATACTGCATTTCGCTCAATATGTGATACTGATAATTTTTGAAATCTGTATCAGGTCATTGTTATATTTCTTAGGAAATGCTCTAAGGAAGTTCTAGTAGATTTCGTGATTAATACTTGTTTTCTGTCGTATGAGAACTGATGATTTTGTTGTGTAGCCATCACCATCTTGTTGTTCTATAAGGACTTAGCCTCTGTTAGAGACGCTGTGGTCTATTGTTAGGCAGTCACTTTCTTAGTTATTGGCACTCGAACATAGGAAAACTGAAATGTAGCTCAAGAGGGGCATAATTTGTGCCATGCATTGTGGTAGGCTTCTTGCTTCCGAGCAAAAGAGAAGTGCAATTCCCATTTAGATGATAGAATGTTGCGAAAAATGCAGGAAAAATAAGTGGAGTACAAAATTCAAGGCAGAATTTTAGGAAAAGAGAGGGAAAGAGAACAGTGAATCCTTTTGTTTTATCTAATTTTCCTTTGTAATGTAGGCTGTTTCTGTGAACAAATTTACGGCCATTAAACTGTCTGACTTATTCCTAACAAGTTTTCCTTCTCACTCCCCCCATTTTTGCTACTTTAAGGATTGCAGATAAGTCTGTTAACACATGCGACAGCGCTAGATGAGAGAGGTAAAGTAAGAAAACAATGTGCTTCTGAAGTTCAGAGGAAGTCTAAGTCCATACAACTCTTGTTAGTTTATAATTCCTAAATGTAAAAGGTATTGTAAATATTTTAGACTGGAGTCCAAATGGAGGATTTTCATGCAATTCAAGGTAGTTTTTGCTCATTCTTTGATTTGATGATCCTCAATTATAATAATGGTTTCTGTCCTGCTAATTGTCTAGAACACTAAATTGTTGTAAAAGCTCAAACAAATTTCATTCTTCCCTGTAGTTTCTAGAATCATGCAGTTTCAAACGCAACTTTATTCTGGTTTGAACTTTATGCAACTAAGCCAACTGGTATTCTGGTTCAAAGGGAACCAGCTAATATTTTTCACACCTCAACTCTGCATAGGAGTTTAAAATTTGTCAATTCAGATAGAGTTTCTGCTGGGGTAATGCAGTCTGTGTCCCAATAACATACTTTACTAGTGAAATATATTAGATTATATATAGAAGTTCACATGGCTGTTGCCACTCAAAAGTTTGAATGAATGTTTACTTAACAAACATGTACCTTTAGACTAGTGAAGCTTGTGACTGACACTGGTCCATCTTCAGTGCTGGTCATTTAAGCCATAAGAAGAATTCCTTGGTAGCTTGTTAATTTGACAATGAGTAACTCTTTTATATGTATTTCAGTTGTCCAAATTTAAAATGTCGTAGTTTACCTTTGGTTTAAAATTTCATAGTTTACCTTTGTTCAAATGTAGGAACAGTAGCATAATGATGCTAATAATATGGTTTGGTATCTTTTTAAAGTATGCACCTTATTATGTGGAGAACACCCTTCTCCATATGAGTTAATAAGAACAATGTCTGCTCGCTTTGAATATCTGGTTCCTTCTTTTTCTTGGATTGGAACTGTATATTTTTTATTTTATTATTAACCCTTTGTCTTCTGAAATAATTTAATGTGATAAAGTAATGCTTGGAATGTTTATAGAAGTACAAAACATAAAAAAATATCTCATTTACGTATACCATTCAACTTCCAAACTTCTTTATGATTAATTTCTCTTATTCGTTTTTCATAGAGGTGTGCTAGTTTCTTCTTCTTCTTCTTCTTCTTTTTTGGGTCTTTAAATGTGTCAAAAAGAAAACTGAAATAGTCCAATATTTTGATGGGGACATCATTTGTCCATAACCAAAACTCGAGAGCAGTGTTGGTGACCCAAGCGTAGATGCATGAGGAAAAGTATAGGAGGTTTCTCCTAATATGGTTCGAGAGAAGTTATACAAATGAAATAAAGCAATATTTGTTCAGGCTTGTTCCAATAATAATAAAAAGATTATTACGACCTATCCTCTTTTTCTCATCTTTACAAATTGCCAACTGAATTACTTAGGAATTATCTCAGATAGGGGTTCGCCAGACTCTAGTTGGATTAATTTCGTAAAAAGAAAAATCAAATGTCTTTTGAAATAATTTTGGGAGAGTTCAAAACAAGCAATGCAATCTCTTAAACAATTCAAACAATTTAATCATAAATTTCCAAATTTGAGATAACAGTCCGTTTTTTATTTTTACCTTAGGTTAAAATTATCATCTTCGAATGCTTCCTTAGACTTCAACCCTTTTAGCTGGGGCAATATGATCACTCCCTCTTCATGGTTCTAAAAATTATCCTTTGAACTCTCTTTCAGGCATCTTGGCATGCTACTACCAGTTTGCCGCTCCTCTTCCTTCAAGAAGCCAAGTCAGCCTAATTCTTTCACAGCTCTGTGTAAGGCTAGCTAGCTAAGATCCATAGGAAACAGACAGAAGAGAGACTCAGAAGGCCTTTAGGTTCAAGCACAAGAATTAAGAAGAGAACAGAACTTCTCTAAAGAGCTCTTGATTACAATTCTTGGTGGTCTTAAGGAGCAAATGTGCTCCACTCCTCACAAAGGTGCAAGCAATGCATAAGGATCAGTAGGATTCTACGATTTGTCCCTAATATGTCTGTTGCTAACTTTCTAGTGTTCCCTAGAACTCTTTGCCTATCGTATTCTTGTGTCTGAGGAATTTTGAAACTTCTAGAGTGAAAGTTTGGCTTAACGAAAAATATCTAGTCCTCCAGTAAAATTGTGCAGGTGCGTAGAAATCTCCAAAATACTGTACTTTAGAGAACTCTCCATTCTTCTGGCACAGCCTTGAGGGTTATGTCCTTTCAGGTTAAAAGTGCGCAGCCTATGCTGGGAAAATTCTGGCAACACGTATCTTTCTGTTGCATTTATTTGTGTTTTAGTTCAGCAAGTGGGACCTCAATTTTCAGATTAATTACAGTCCATATGGCAGTAGGTTAGTCAATTTAGTTATTATGAGATGTGAGATCTTGTTAAAGCCCTGTCATCTGAATTCTTGAATAACTGTTTATGGGATGTCATCTTTCACTATATATCGGACATAGAAAATAGGAGCTGCATAACAAAGACTCTGTAATCTTAGATGATGTTACCGTGCATAATGTAATCATATTGCTTGTCTATTGCCCAATTTGAACAAGTTGGCTGTGGCAATGTGGTTACTCAGGGTCCTTCTGTAGTCCCTGAATTATGTGGTTGTATATTGCTAAATCAGGAGTTCAGGCTATAAGACAAAGATTCAGGGTGCGCCTCGTAGGTCTGCTTGTAGACGATATCACGTGGATGCGTCCATAAGTTCGCATTGTTCATTTTTTTTCATTAGCTGAATAAATACTAAGGAAGAAAATTAGTTGTTATGCAATAGGAGAAAATAATATTTGGGAGTAGATTGTATATTTGCACACATATGCTTTATTAAATAGATCTGTTCTCTTTGTCAGCTATGATACTGGTAGTTACCAAATTGCACAACCTAGTTGCGCATGTTAATCAGTGTATTGAATATACCTCCTCTCTCTTGGGATGATCTCAGAATTGAATTTGTATTTTCTTGCATTAGGATGTTTCCAAGCTTGTTTCCTTGTTAATGCTCATTACATCTTCCAAAATGGTCTTGTTATTGATACCATTGTGGTGCCTTCAGGCCCTGGAAATGATGAATCAGCAGCACGGAGCGAAGAGACGGTGCCTGAGGAGGACGCAGACAGGTCCGTGGTAACATTTGCGGCGTGCACAGTGAGGAATTTAACATGATATAGCATATTTTACTATGAACTGCAGTTGTATATATTGTAGGGAATCTGTGTCCTCTGTTGTAATTTAATAATCAGCAGGGTCATCTTTGTAGAGTGAGAGTATCCTGTCCATGTGTACCAATGGTGTGCTCGTCCCTTTGATAATCCTTGTTTGATCCTTGACAGTGTATTTTGCACTGTTTTCACTGCTTTGAAGTTCTGTGCATGCACATCTCAAGAATGATGCCTCTCTCAATCCGTCCACGGTCCTTTATCTTTGAATTCTTCTTTTAGGTCCATTTAGATTCTCATTAGCATGCAGGCTGTTTGTTTTAAGTTTTAACTACATGCCGTGACTGGTGACTTACTCAAAAGTCTAGGAACTGTGCCTTTTCCAGGCCATTAGTTATCTGTTTTTAGAGGTCTTTTGGTTGCTCTATAAAACATATATAGCTGTCCGAGTTTCGCCTCGATTGGTGGTTTTAGTTGTCCGTATGTGTATTATTTTTGCTGTTTGGAGTTATTTAGCTGAAGATCATGTTGTATATTTAGAGTGGCGGGTTAAAATTTCTGCATGTATAATAGTGTTTTGTGATGGTGGTGCTGCTGCTACCACTCTGTTTCTTGCCCTAGCGAACTTGTTCCTGACTGTATGATTTCCTATGAGAAAGATATTTAGTTTTTTTTTTTATCTGCCGAATGTGTTATGTAAATAATCTATAAATGTTTGGATTAGAACAAAATTTCTTCGTAACTATTTTCTTGATATATTTCTCATTTATTTTCTTCACTAAAAGATGGAAGTATACTGCTAGTGGAGGGATTTCAAGTGGGAGGTGTCTTTTTTTTTATTGTTTTAATTTTTATAATTTTTTTTAAAAAGTTTGATGCGGTAAGAAAGGTTCTGCTCTGGGGTTGTTTACGCGTAGTTGTGGTGCTATCCATGTGATAGGAGATGAGTTACAATACCAGAAAATGATGATAATAATTTCTAAGGTTGGTCAAAATCATCATGTTACCCCAGAATAATATAACATTCATTAGTCAATTTAGCCCCGGAGTAATATAATTTATATATAAATATATATATACTCGTCGTTACAATTTCTTTGCATATCATTTTTTTTTTTTTTTAAAAAAAGGAAAAACCACACCTCACACATGGAACCATGGAGGTGGCATTTTTGTAGTTATCCCCAACTATGGCCCTAAACTTCCCCACCTTCTCCTCTCTCCTATTAATATCTCCTCTCTCTCTCTCTCTCTCTTCTAATAATCCTTTTTATTTTACTATCCGTTGTGAATCCATAGAGGAGAGAGAGAGAGAGAGAGAGAGAGAGAGAGAGAGGCTCTAACACCACCACCTAAAAAGAGTTAGTAAAAGAGTTAAAAAGAGTCATTCTCCTCTAGAGGGAATTAAATCAAACACCTCGTCGGCAGAACCTAACCCTAACCCTAGCCCTCATGGCGAGACCCTCCTCCTTCTTCTCCCTCCTCCTCCTCCTCCTCTTCCTCACCATTCTCGCCTCCTCCGCCTACGCCCATGGCGACCTCCCGCTGAGCTGGATCCCGGCGGTGTGGAAAATTACGACACGAATGCAGCCAACAAGAACAAAAGTGAAAGCCCATTTAGATTACTCGTCGTTTCTTGGAGTATATGAAGGCTCATCTCAAATCTTGCAATAATAGGTGTGGTTGGGAACAGCTCTTGAGCTCAGTTAAAATCCTGTTTTAGTAAGCGGGTGTTAAGAGAGTGAAAAGGGAATCAATGACCCTTGAAATTCAAGTTATGAAATTGGAATGATGAAAGACTGGAACGAGGAGTTGCTTTCCTTCCCGACAGCTGAGCCTGCTGCTGCTGCTGCTGCCTGCACATGAGCAAATTGCTTTGCAGCAGGCACCATCCCTATTTCGAGATCCAGGGACAGCCGGTTCACCATGGTTGCTGTTATACGGATGTAAATGGATCTGGGTTGGCGGAGCTCTTGCCCCGATCCGCTCCTAATGGAGAGCAGTAAACGGAAGAAAATAAATGGATTTGGGATAGTAAATTTTTTAATGATCCGAGGTAGATTTGCGATAGGAAACAGATTAAAAATTGATACACCTCACATCCGCTGGAAATTTGATCCATCAAGTCCTACCTGAGTCCATTCCTAATAAGTATATATCAAATACATGAATCCCGATTTTTAAAAATTAATTGCACATTGGTCCCAACCTTTCCACTATTTTTTACTTTGATCCCTTTTTTTTTGCAATTAAAATTTTAAATCTTTTGATTTTATCGCGATAAAATGGCACTGTTAAAAGAGGTTTTAGAATTAACGATATTTTCATGCCATTGCATGTTTACTTTTTTTTCGCATGTCAATTTTAGTCTCTAGATTTTGCATATTTTTCACTTTAGTTGTCAAAAATAAAAATTCAAAATTTTGAATTTAAATTCGGAATTAATCTTAAAATTAAAATTTTCAACTAATTAGTAATTAGAATTTTGAATTACAATTTGAATTCAAATTTTAAATTGAATCCAAATTTTAATTTTAAATTTAACTTTTTTACATTTTGATTTCAAACTTAAAATTTTTTATTTTGATTTTGATATTTGAATTTGCATTCAAAATTTTAATTTTAATTTAAAATCCAAATATGTAATTGAAATTTTAATTTTAATTTAAATATGTAATTGAAATTTTAATTTAAATTTAGACAAATGAGGACAACTAGCTTTGAGCTATCAAGTTGATTTATTATTTTTTAATCATCTTAGATGCTTTGCTATATAAGAGCAGATACAAGATAGTGGGCCATTAACGAGCTGCATCTAATGCATATTTTCTTCTACTTTTAACAAAAATTATGAAAAGACCTTTATCAATGTAATTGTATTTTGTATATTAGGGTATTCACATATTCAAATATAAATTAAGATTCGTAAAACTGTGACTATTGACTCATGATACTTGATTGATAATGTGAATAATTTTTTTTATTTTTTTCAAAATTAACAAATTACTGTCTTGAAATGAGAGATTCAACTTTTAGATTTTTTTTTTTGAATATTTTTTTGATATTAGTTTTNTAGTCTTATATTTTTGTGCTTCTGATGATTACCTACTTATTTCTTTACTAATTTAAAATTTATGAATCAAATATTTTATTAATTATATCTGTGATGATAAAAGTTAACAGGGGTATCAAAATAATTATATCAGCGACGACAATGGAGACGTTACTGTCAAGAATATCAAAAATAGTACTTTCACTCAAATTAATTTTTTAATATTTTTTATTTGTAAATTCTATCTTGATGATAGAAAAATATTATTCATCTTTTTTAATATTGTAATGAGTTTTTGTTTTATTTTTAACCTATTTATTCATTTTACTTATTAGGTTTAAATATTTTTAGAAAAAAAATATATACTTTAATTATTCAATATTGAGATAAATAATATTTAAAAATATTAGTGCATATAATTAATGATAGCTACAGATGATTAGTGAGTTTGTATTCTTCAATAATTATGTATTATAAATCATCCTTTTAATATAAATTATTATAAGATAAAACTTTGTATTAATTACATGCCGCAATGACTAACTATAATAATGTCTACTAGCCGCAGCGCGTGTGTTCCTTAATTAGTTTATACTATAGGATAATTTTTATTCTTTCTTAGAATATTATTTTAGTTCTAAAAGGTTACTTCTTTCTAGAATAAATGTGATTTAAAAGATAATAACTTTTATGGTACTTTTATTATTGTTTGAATTTTATTTTAATTAAAATAATAAAAAAACTTAATTTTATTTAGTTTATATTTGAGTTGAAAATAGAAAAAATTGATTAGGCGTGATGGATTTGGGACGCCAACAGAAGGCACATTTTCAGCTAAGTTTATTTCTAAATAAAATAAACGAAGCGAATAGCATGCGCGCGTGCTCTCTCTCTCTCTCTCTCTCTCTCTCTCTCTCTCTC